>NC_086103.1:134840714-135155521 GCF_963921235.1 Mobula hypostoma
GGTAAATTGAATGGATTAAAGGCAGATAAATCCCCAGGGCCAGGTGGTCTGTATCCCAGAGGGCTTAAGGAAGTAGCCCAAGAAATAGTGGATGCATTAGTGATAATTTTTCAATACTCTTTAGATTCTGGACTAGTTCCTGAGGATTGGAGGGTGGCTAATGTAACCCTGCTTCTTAAAAAAGGAGGGAGAGAGAAACCGGGGAATTATAGACCAGTTAGCCTAACATCAGTGGTGGGGAAACTGCTAGAGTCAGTTATAAGATGTGATAACAGCATATTTGGAAAGCGGTGAAATCATCGGGCAAAGTCAGCATGGATTTGTGAAAGGAAAATCATGTCTGACGAATCTCATAGAATTTTTTGAGGATGTAACTAGTAGAGTGGGTGGGGAGAACAAGTGGATGTGGTATATTTAGATTTTCAAAAGGTTTTTGACAAGGTCCCACGCAGGAGATTAGTGTGCAAAATTAAAGGACATGGTATTGGGGGTATGGTATTGATGTGGATAGAGAATTGGTTGGCAGACAGGAAGCAAAGAGTGGGAATAAACGGGACCTTTTCAGAATGGCAGGCGGTGACTAGTGGGGTACCGCAAGGCTCAGTGCTGGGTCCCCAGTTGTTTACAATTTATATTAATGACTTAGACGAGGCAATTAAATGCAGTATCTCCAAGTTTGCGGATGACACGAAGCTGGGCGGCAGTGTTAGCTGTGAGGAGAATGCTAAGAGGATGCAGGGTGACTTGGATAGGTTAGGTGAGTGGGCAAATTCATAGCAGATGCAATTTAATGTGGATAAATGTGAGGTTATCCACTTTGGTGGCAAAAACAGGAAGAGAGATTATTATCTGAATAGTGGCCAATTAGGAAAAGGGGAGGTGCAACGAGACCTGGGTGTCATTGTACACCAGTCATTGAAAGTGGGCATGCAGGTACAGCAGGCGGTGAAAAAGGCGAATGATATGCTGGCATTCATAGCAAGAGGATTTGAGTACAGGAGCAGGGAGGTTCTACTGCAGTTATACAAGGTGAGACCACACCTGGAGTATTGTGTGCAGTTTTGGTCCCCTAATCTGAGGAAAGACGTTCTTGCCATAGAGGGAGTACAAAGAAGGTTCACCAGATTGACTCCTGGGATGGCAGGACTTTCATATGATGAAAGACTGGATCAACTAGGCTTATAGTCGCTGGAATTTAGAAGATTGAGGGGGGATCTTATTGAAACGTATAAAATTCTAAAGGGATTGGACAGGCTAGATGCAGGAAGATTATTCCCGATGTTGGGGAAGTCCAGAACGAGGGGTCACAGTTTGAGGACAAAGGGGAAGCCTTTTATTCTCTGCCACAGGAAACAGTTGAGGCTAGTTCATTGGCTATATTTAAGAGGGAGTTAGATATGGCCCTTGTGGCTAAAGGGATCAGGGGGTATGGAGGGAAGGCTGGTACAGGGTTCTGAGTTGGATGATCAGCCATGATCATACTGAATGGCGGTGCAGGCTCAAAGGGCCAAATGGCCTACTCCTGCACCTATTTTTTATGTTTCTATGAAAGGAGACTGAGGTCATCAGCAAGCTTAAATAGGGCATTGGAGCTGTGCTTAGCCACACAGTCAAGTATAAAGTGAGCAGAGCAGGGGGGCTAAGCACAAAGCCTTGTGGTGCACATGTGCTGATGGAGATTGTGGTGGAGATGTTGTTGCCAATTTGAACTGACTGGGGTCTGCAAATGAGAAAACTGAGGATGCAATTGCAGAATGGGATATTGAAGCCATGGTCTTGAAGCTTAGATTAGTTTTGAGGGGATGATGGTATTGAATGCCAAGCTGTCCTGATAAAGAGCATCCTGATCCATGCATCTTTGCTGTCCAGATGTTCAAGTTTTGAGTGAAGAGCTAATGAAATGGCATATGCTGCAGAGCTTTTGTGCCAGTAAAAATAAGTGGAGTGGATCCAAGTTGCTTCTAGGGTAGAAGTTGATATTCTTCATCACCTATCTCTCAAAACGCTTCATCACTGTGGATGTAAGTGCTACTGGACAACAGCAATTGAGGCAGGTTACTATATTCTTTTTAGGCACTGGTATAACTGAAGTCTGCTTGAAGTAGGTAGGTATCCCAGACTGCCAAAACGAGTGGTTAAAGATTTCATTGAACACTCCAGTAGATCGCACGGGTCTTTAGTACTTAGCTAGCTACCCCATCTGGGCTGGATGCTTTCCATGGGTTCACCCTCCTGAAGGATGCTCTCAGAGACTGAATGAAGTCACAAGGTCATTGGAGGCTGTGGGAGTTTGTGATGGTGTTTGATGAGTGTTTTGATGGTCAAAGTGAGCATAGAAGTCATTGAGCTCATATGGAAGTGAAGCCTTGTTGTCGCTTGATTTCACTTTGTAAGAGGTGCTTGCTTGATAGCTGAGGCAGGGGTTGAATGCTTTCTTCATTGATTCAAGTTTAGTCCGGAATTACCATTTCGCCCGTAAGATGGCTTTCTGGAGATTGTACCTGGACCACTTGTAACTTTCTTGGTTGCCAGTCTTGAATCCCTCTGATCTGGTTCTCAGCAGATTGTGGTTCATCCAGGCCTCTGGCTGGGGAAGACTCTGACTGAGTTTGTGCAGTTACACTGGTCTACAACAGTTTTTATGAAGTCCATGACAACCATGATGTATTCATTCAGATGAGCCCTTGATCACGGCCCAGTCCTCCAATTGGAAGCAATCCTGCATCTGCTCCTGTGCCTCTTTGACCAGCTTTTTGTTGTCCTAATCTCTGGAGCATTGCCCTTTAGCCTCTGCCTGAATGTAAGTAGGAGAGGACAGCCAAGTGATCAGATTTCCCAAAGTGCGGAATATGTTCTTTAAGTTTACAGATGGAACTTTTTACATCTGGTATTAATAGTATGTTTAAAAATAATCAATCTTTCGATCAATGCAGCGCTGTTTAAATGGTATCATTACTAGGTCTTCAGTTCTTTACATTGCATAAACTAGGAATGTATTCCTTTATATTGTGGCAAGTTAAGGGGTGATTTGATAGACGTTTATAAGTCTGGAGGTATTTGATGGGGTGAGTCTGGAGTTTCAGAATTAACTGATTTAACAGACTTGGATCTAGGATATTTTGGAATTATTGCAAAATCTATTCAATCAAAGATGGTAAAGCTCCCATAAAAAGCAGTTGACTCTAGATGGTTAATCAATATATGTTTGCTAGCCAAGATTTGTATGAAGACTGAATGGGATATCTTATTAAAGAGAGAAATGTGTTTGAAGAGAAAAATCATCACCAGCACCCATGTTCCACTATTTCTGCATTTTTAATTTTAAAAAATAAGTGTTTCATACTGTGTGGAACAGGCCCTTCCAGCCCAACGAGCCGCACTGCTCATCAATCCACCAATTTAATCTTAGCCTAATCACAGGACAGTTTGCAATGACCAAGTAACCTGCTAACAGGTACGTCTTTTGGACTGCAGGAGGAAACAGGAGCACCTGGAGGAAACCCATGCGCTCACTAGAAGGATGTAAAACTTCTTGGAGAGGACTCCGTAATTGAACTTCGAACTCTGATGCCCCGAGCTATAATGGCATCATGCTAACTGTTGTGCTACCATGGCACCCTTCGAGTCCTTTAACTTTAGGATACAATCCATGTCTCAGAGCGAGTGGAAATATTCTAAATGGGTTTCTTTTACATAGTGAGCATTTTCCATTTGTCGTTTACTGTAGAATCTGGGACATGAATGCAAAATTATATATTAGAACAATCAACAGCTATTTTGATTTGGTTTTAACAATGTGAAGATTCATTATTTATATCTAATAGGTAAATGTTCTGATTTTCATGTAATGCAGAAAGAAAGCACAGCGCTACAGGAGTACAGATTTCAGGTACAAGCACATGAACAACATCTAGCTGCCAGAGAGGCTTTGCTCATCAAACATCAAGATGCAGTAACAAAGTTAAGAGGTGTGGAAGAAGAGGTTCATGCCAAGTTTGAGATTATGAAGGAGGTATGGTTAATTGCATTTAAATATAACTTGTAAAGCAATTATTATGACTTTTTAAACACATAAATCTGGAACACAATGTGTTACTTGAACATCATAAATACTAATTTATCAAGTGAAGTATAGTATGCAGAACTGGGCTGAGAAGTGGCAGATGGAGTTCAGTAAGTGAAATGGTTCATTCTGGTAGGTCAAATTTGAAGACAGAATATAGTATTAATGATAAGACTCTAGACAGTGTGGAGGATCAGAGAGATCTTGCAGTCTGTGTCTATAAGACACTTAAAGCTGCTGCACAAGTAGACAGTAACGTTAAGGTGTATGATGTGTTGGCGTTCATCAACAGTGGGATTGAGTTCAAGAGCCGTGAGGTAATGTTACAGCTACATAAGACCTGAGTTAGACCCCACTTGGAGTACTACGTTCAGTTCTGGTCACCTCACTGAAGGAAGGATGTGGATACTATAGAAAGAGTGCAGAGAAGATTTACAAGAATTTTGCCTGGATTGGAGAGTGTGCCTTATGAGAATAGGTTGAGCGAACTTGGCCTTTTCTCCTTAGAGTGACAGAGGATGAGAGGTCACCTGATAGAGGTGTATAAGATGAGAGGCATTGATCGAGTGGATAGCCAGAGGCTCTTTCTCAAGGCTGAAAAGGCTAACATGAGGGGGCATAGTTTTAAGGTGCTTAGAAGTAGGTACCAAGGAGATGTCAGGGTAAGTTTTTCTCACAGAGTGATGGGTGCGTGGAATGCACTGCTGGCGATGGTGGTGATGGATACAATAGGGTACATGGAGCTTTGAAAAATAGAGTGCTATGTGGTAAAATAATTCTAGGTAGTTTCTAGAGTAGGTTACATGGTCGGCGCAACATTGTGGCACAACATTCTGTGTTCTATTTCCCCTTATTTCAGCATATTTATACATTGAAGACTGGGAGAGTTTTATGTCAGGTTGTAATTTTGTTCTCAACCATGTTAGTGATCATGTAGCAGTTAAGTTTACAACCCCTGTGTGTGGAAAGAAAATTATCATCTGGAGTCCCTCCTGCTGATACTTCATGATTTCTACTGTAACCAAATGTGGGAATTCTGAGTAACAAGCCAGAATCACACAGCATGCAAGCAGGCTCTTAATCCCACCAAGCTGTTGCCAGTCTCCAGGCACACCTGTGTATACTAATTGTACTGCATTTTATTCTCATTCCCATCAACTCCGCCCCCCCCCCAACATCTACCACTCAACTACACACAGACCTCCCAGTGCTGAAAGTGTGAAGTGTGCATGTTTTCCCTGTGATTGTATGAGCTTCTTCTGGATGCTCCAGTTTCTTCCCATATCCTAAAAGTGTTAAAAATGTTAGGGTTGGAAGATTAATTGGTCTTTGTAAATTGTGAGGGGAATGGTAGAGTCTTGGGGGAATTAATGAGAATGTGAGGGAAAATGGGTTACAAGAAAGTTAGTGGGGAATAGGATTCTCTGTGGGCCAGCAAAGATTTAATGGGCTGAAGTAACTTATTTTTGTATTGTATGGAAAAATAGTTTTCAATTCCTGCTTTGCACTTAGGAATTTGCCGTTGTTGCATATTATGGGTTTGAATTAATTAAAAACTGATAGCTATCACTTTCTTTGAGCTGTGCTTTGAACAAATTTTGTCATGGTCAACCTAATTTCTATTAGGTCTGAGTTGGTACAAAACTGCTTCTAATTTGGTGATAATTGTGTAATAGTAGGAAATGTTCTAAAGTTAGGAAATTTACATTGTTTGTGTGTCTTGGAGAAAGATCATATTAGAATTCTGAATTAGATGATATTAGATGCTATTTATACCCAAAATTGGATGGGGGGAAGAACTTTGGACAATTGAATACCTCTTTCAATTGTGTCATTCAATATTTAAAAAAAAAATGGTAGCTTGTTGATGCCTTGTCATGCTAATGGAAGATGATTTGTCCTATAATTAAAAATTTAAATTTAAGTTTGCAATCAGTAGAAAAATCCTTTCAACTTTCTTCCAATTTCTATAAAAAAACATAATAAAATGTCGATCATTTGGGATTTGCTGATGGCATACATCATTGAAATGGTTCACAATTAATGTTTTGGGTCCTCAAATATTGATTTCATATACCAAAAGTTTAAAACTTAAGAAATAAAAAAATTATTGAAAATATGCACCCAAATCTGGTAGAAATTAGTTAATTAGGAAGCATGTAACATTAATGTTAAAGTGCTTTCATTGCCAAAAGCTATGAATCTGCATTTTCACTAAAAGAGTAAGCTTTTGGGTAATTCAGTTATTTTTCTTGATCTACTTCAGTTGCTACCCCTCTTCATTATTTTTCTTATCCAATCCTTTGTCCAAATGGGCTGCTACCTGAATGGACCTTATCACTTAAGGAAATTGTGATTGGTCCTGAAGGGATTGTAGTGTCTAGCTATAAATGGAGGAAAAGGCTTCAAGCATTTTGGGTATACTCCCCCCCCCCCAACACACTGTTGATTAGCCATGTTCTGATCTGATTTGGATGTCGTGCATGTAAAATTGAGTCTTAATGGAATACTGACAGGCTGCATCACTGTCTGGTATGGTGGGGGCTACTGCACAGGATTGAAAGAAGCTACAGAAACTTGTAAAATTAGCCATCTCCATCTTGGGTACTAGCTTCATAGTACCCAAGTTATCTTCAAGGAGCAGTGCCACAGAAAGGTGATGTCAATTATTAAGGATCACCATCACCCAGGGCATGCCCTCTTATTGATACCATCAGGAATGAGGTACAGAAGCATGAAGGCACACACTCAACAATTCAGGAACAGTTTCTTTCCCTCTGCTATACGATTCCTAAATGGACATCGAACCCATGAAGACTATCTCACTTTTTTAATACAAATAATTTCTGTTTTTGCATTATTTTTAATCTATTCAATATGCATATATATATTTATATTTTCTTTCTATATTATCATGTATTGCATTGCACTGCTGCTAAATTAACAAATTTCACAATAAATGCTAATGATAATAAATCTGATTCTAAAGGAAACTAAGCTTTTCTCATGTGCCTGAATTGGAAAAAATGGCATCAGACTCTCTACTGTTTAATGTGACCGTATTTAGAAAATTAGTCAATGAACAATAAAACTATTTGGGATTTCTGTTGTTGCTTGGAACTAAAACTGGTATTGGGAATTGATTTCAATTATCTAAACTTCTAGGCCCATTCTTCCTTGAAATCCCCACATGTTCTATACATACATCAAGAACAAGAGGATAACTAGGGAGCAGGTAGGACCACTCAAGGATTAAGGAGGAAACGTGTGCCTGGAGATAGAGGATGTGGTTGTGTTCTTAAATGAGTATTTTGCATCAGCATTTTCCAAGGAGAACATGGAGAATAAGCAGTTCAGTGTGCTAAAATACAAGGCTGTTTTGTGGTAAAGAATCAGAATCCAATTTATTTTCGCTGTTTTACATGATGTGAAATCACAGCAGTACAGTGCGAAGATATTAAAATACTGTAAATTAGAAAATAAGTTTAAATTCATCTGATGGCAAAGAGCCATAAGCTGTTTCTGAATCATTAAGAAGGGGTTAGTTTTGGGTCTTTTAAATAACATTTAAGGTGGATAAAAACCCCAGGGCTTGATAGGATAGACCTCAGATTATTGAGAGAGGCAAGATATGCGATTGCTGGAGCCTTGACAATATCATGGTGTCCTCTAGGCACTGGTGAAGCCCTGGAGGACTGGGTGAGTAGATAATGTTATTCCATTATTCAAGAAGGGAAATAGAGCTAATTCTCGAAACAATTGACCAGTAAGTTTCATGTCAGTGGTAGGGAAGATATTGGAGGAGATTCTTAGGGAAGGGATTTATGAGCATTTGAAAACCTATGGTCTAATTAGGGATAGCCGACATGGCTTTGTGCAGTGCAAGTCATGCCTTGTTAACTTGATTGAGTTTTTCAAGGAGATGATGAATGAAGGTGATCGAGTTGTAGACATTGTCTATATGGATTTTAGTAAGGTATTTGACAAGATCCCTCATAGGAGGCTCATCCAGAAGATTAAGATACATGAGTTGCATTGTGAATTGGCCATTTGAATTCAGAACTGCCCACAGAAAAGGTAGTGGTTTATTCTGGCTGGAGTTCTGTGTCTAGTGATGTTTTGCAGGGATCCATTCTGGGACATGTTCTGTTTGTGATGTATATAAATGACTAGGATGTAAATGTACAATAAATGAGTAGGTTAGTAACTGTAGATAATGCAAAGGTTGGTAGTGTTGTGGATAGTGTACAAGACTGGCAAAGGATACAGCAAAATATAGATCAGTTGCAGATATGAGCAAAGAAATGCCTGATAGAGTTTAACGTCGTCAGATATGAAGTGTTACACTTTTGATGGTCAAGTGTAAAGGGACAGTATGTGGACTTTTTTGTGCAGGGGGATTTGGGATCCAAGTCCATAGCTCCCTGAAAGTGATTACACAGGTTGATAGGGTAGCAAAGAAGATGCATGGCAGGCTTGCCTTTCATTAGTTGAGAAATTGAGTTCAAAAGTCAGGAATTTATCTTGCAGCTTTAGAAATCTCTTGTTACAGTAGGCCATATTGGAGTATTGCATTCAGTTCTGGTTGTCCTATTATAGAAAGGATATTGGGGCTTTGGAGAGGGTGCAGAAGAGTTTTACCAGGATGTTGCATGGTTTAGAGGACATGTGCTATAAAGAGAGGTTGGACAAACTTGGGTTGTTTTCTCTGGAGCGATGGAAGCTGAGAGGAGATATGATTTATAGGATTTGTAAGAGTCATAATATTTATAAGAATACGACAAGCATGGATACAATAGATAACCAGTATCTTTTTTCCAGGGTTGAAATGTCTAATACTAGAAGGCATGTATTTAAGATGAGAGAGGGTAATTTTAAAGAAGATGTACAGGACAAGATTTTTACACAGTGGTGGATGCCTGAAATGTGATGCAGGGGGGTGGTGGACAAGTACAACATAGGCATTCAAGCAGTCTTAGGCCAGTGGTCCCCAACGACTGGGCTGCGAGCATGTGCTGTTGGGCTGTGCGGAAACAATATGATTTGGCAATATGAGTCAGCTGCTCCTTTCCTCATTCCCTGTCACGCACTGTTGAACTTGAACATTCCCCCCCACCGTCAGCCGGTCTGCAAGAATATCGTCAATATTAAACCGGTCCACGGTGCGCAAAAGGTTGGGGACCCCTGTCTTAGGCACATGGATGTGCAAGAAATGGAAGGAAATGGACTGTGTAGGCAGAAGTAATTGGTTTAGTTGGATATTTGATAACCGATTTAATTTGCTCATCACACCATGTGTGAAGGGTCTGTTGTGTTCTATGTTCTGTATTGATTGCTGATATACAGTATCACTTTTGCACCTAAGCAATAAGTTGAAAATCTCTTTGTATTTTAACCCCCACAGCAACATGTTGCTGAAGTCAATCAACTCACAAATGCCATGAAGGAGAAGATGAAAGAAAACAAAAGACTTAAATCCTCTTTTGACTCATTAAAGGATTTAAATGACTCCTTGAAAAAACAGGCAAGAACAATTTTGTAAAGTTTACATGACTATAATATGATTGACTCAACTAGTGTAGCCATAGGAAAAGTAAAATAAAAATGGAAAATGCTAGAAATACTTGACAGAAGATATGTGGAAAGACAAACACTTAGTTTCAGGTAGAAGACTCTGTCGGAACTGGGAAGCAAACAAAAGAAGCTGCAATGAAGGGAGAATATTTCTGATGGAGTGAAATGCAGATGGTGGATAAGCTATAACCAAGGTTATCTCAAAGTTCAAAGTACAAAGTTCTCCCTTACCATTCTTCTGATCAGAACTTCTGCAAACTCAAATTTGATCAATGCTCCACTACCTATAGCCCTTTCTGAATTAAATCTCAAATGTTCATGATTCTCTATCAATCATTTGTTAAATTATACACTGTAGAATTATCAAACCAAAAGTCAAGTCCAAATCCTTAAATTTGAGATATTGTTTCTAGTTTGTAAAGGATGTTGGTTTCTATGTATAAAAAGCATCTCGATAATAAATAGTTATTGACAAAATAAATTAGAAACCATCCAACTAAATTAAGAAGTCATATTTCATAAATGCAACTAGAATTTGGTACAAAATTAAAAATGCCAATGCAATAAACTTGAGGTCAAAACAAAATATGTTAGAAATATTTGGCTGCATCTGTGGAGTGACACATGCTAGTTCAGGCCAGTAATCTATGATTTCAACTAAACAGTCATCTAATTTCAGCTGTTGAATGAATCTGAAATAGAAATTAAAGTAAACTCTGTCTCTGCCAAAGGCTTTACATTAGAATATTCCATATTTGGAAATGGATAAAAATACTAACAGTACATTTAATGAGACATTCCTTATTTAGCCCATGATTTTATGCAGAACATTTAATGAGAAGAGAAACATTATTTTGGATGTATGAACTTCAAAATGCTCTCTGGTGAAATGGACAATCTCTTTTAACTTCCTTGTATTTATATGCTGTTTATTTTGAGTATATGGAAAATAATCTCCTGAAAAGTTGTATAATACTTTGATCTACTAAAAAAGTGTACAGTTGACCTTCATGTCACAGGATGAGGGTTATATTCCTAGAAAATGGTAAAAATTATGAATTTGTGAAGTCACAATATCTGTACAAGTGTCAAAACACCAGTAAAATTTTTTAAGCCTTTTATTTACATAAATTCCATGAGACTAAATTTTGATTCATTTCATATATTTTTGGGTGTTAATTTGTAAATTCAGTAAGATCAGCTATGGATTGCCTGTATAGGGATGTGTATTATAATTCAGTGGTGTTATTTTGCAGATTAACAATATAACACAGCAGAACAAGAAACTGCAAGTTCAGAATAAAAAGATTCAAAGCCGTTTAGAAAATCTGCAGGTGAGATTTGGATATCTGGAGAAAATCTTCCAAAAGTCATGGAAAAATACAAGTAATGAGGGAAACCCAGTTTTACCCCCTCCCCAACTGTGACTTTTTCTTTATCCACCAACTCAGACTATGAAGTCCTTACCTTGAATTAATCAAATAACTGAAGTATTAAATTGCATATATTATTTTTATTTTGGTTGAGAAATTTGGTATGAGTCTTGAAATTTGTTTGACCACTTCCTGGACTGGTTCTTGATGCAATTTCTGGATATGGAATAAATATGTATCGCAGGGAAGGGGAACTTGTCCTAACATAGAACATCTTGGGAGTGATTGTCATTGAGTGTTTCTCAGATGATGAGAAATTAGATTGCTGCCACACTACACCTCAGACGACATGGCAATCACTCTCTTTCCCACTACACGTGGCTTGGCTGAGTTGTTGGGGTGGGTTGGAACTGTCAACCAAGCCGATGGTGGGTCGGAAGCAAAATTCAATGTTCTAAAAATTCAAGCACAGAAAAAAAAATTCCAGTACAGGTTGAGTACCCCTTATCCAAAATTTCAAAATGAGAACGCCTCGGAAATTTGTATTTGTTTTGAGCCGCGAATAGAAAATTCTACAAGGCGCTGGGAAGGTTCCCAGGTGATATGACCTCATAAATGTAATGAACTGAAATTAATGAAAAATAGAAAATCAATGCATAAAGCTAAAAATAAAGATCTCGATCGTCTATTGAAAGAGTAGATTTGTCAGCATGGAATATATGCCGCTTAATGGTATGCTGATTATGAAGCAAGCAGAGATCTATCATGTTGAACTGAAAATTGAAGGTAATTGTTTCATGCACAAAATAATTTAAAATATTATGTAAAACTATCCTCCCTCCTGTTGTAGTTGCTGTGGAACGAACAACTGCTTGAAATCAATGGCAGGTATGAGCCAATCACCATCACTGGAACCCAATAATGATGCATTCTGGAGGGGGGGGAGCGGTCATTTAATTCTGACAGCCTGTGGAGGACTCAACTCCATCACATCAGATTGTTCACTCTGTGAGCTTCACACCAGCTGTCTCATCCCCAAGCTATCTCATTATGTAGATGCAAATATTCCAAAATCTGAAACATTTCTGGCCCCAAGCAGTTTGGATAATGGATGCTCAACCTGTATTGGCAAATAAAATTCACCTTCTATGCAAGCTTTATCTTTTTGCAGCAGTGATTTAACTATATTCCAGTATTGGTTGTGTGTCTTAATGCTAAAAAGTGTGCACTAATTAAACTTCCTTGCAGAGGAAGCATGATTTACCTGTGATGCGGAAAATTCATGAAAATGTCTCTACTGGTATGAAAGGGATCGGATTGGAAAAAGAGGAAAAGATTCAACCTACTCGTAGAATCAATCGTGTAAGATATTTTGCTGCATTATTTGATATTGATCCAGTGGAAGACTTGTTGGGTGCTATTTCAATTTCAAGTTATATAATTTTGCAGCTTTCTTTTGATGTACCTAAGGCCCAGCCCCCATCACTGTTACTTATTCACTTAAGTATCCTCTTCTCCTTTATTATTTCAATCAATGCATGGTAATTGATGAATTTTCTCTCGGCTTCCCTTGCTAATAACTTCCATGGTTATTTTCTCTTGCTCCTTCAATCATCATGTCCATCAATTCTTCATTAACACCCAATTTAATTCTTAATACAGACATCATTTTATGTTCGTAAAACTGTCAGATCTTGTATGGTAAGCTATCCTCAGCTGTATTCTTTCCTGTTAACATATCTAATCTTACTGCATGCCCAACTCTCCAAAGTGAAAGCCACTTTGGAGGTACACCTGCACACCTGGTTAACGTAAATATCTATTCAGCCAATCATGTGGCTACAACTCAAAGCATAAAAGCATGCGGGCATGGTCAAGAAATTCAATTGTAGTTCAGTACAAGCATCAGAATGGGGAAGAAAAGTGATCTAAGTGACTTTGACCATGAAATGTTTGTTAGTGTCAGACAGGGTGATTTGAGTGTCTCAGAAACTGCTGATTTCCTGGGATTTTCATGAAGAACAACCTCTGGAGTTTACAGAGAATGGTGTGAGAAACAAAAATAAAATGGGGGGCAGTTCTGTGAGCAAAAATGACTTATTAATGACAGGTGAGAGGAGAATGGACAATTTAGTTCAGGCTAACAGGAAGGTAATGGTAACTCAAATAGCCACGCTAATAGTGGTATGTAGAAGAGCATCTCTGAATGCACAACACATTAAACCTTGGATGGAAACCACAAACATACACTCAGTGGCAAATTTAGTAGCTACGGGAGGTACCTAATGAAGTGGCCACTGAATGTAGCTTTCTCTGTCATTCCAAAAATTCCTTGCAAATTAGATCTTGTGCCACACAGTGGTGTGCTTTATTTCCAGTTGTCAAACCTTTCAATGCTTAATAAACTCATTCATTGTCTTACATCTGTGATCCAGCCCTGGATTGAGAGAAACAAGAGTGAAACCAGTGAAGCTAGTATGTTTTTAGCATTGACATTTTCTTCTCCAAATTTATTGATTTTGTGGATATTCTAAGTTTTCACCTTTTAACTTGTTCACTTTCCTCATGAATGAAGCTTCTTTAGAAAAGGCATCCAAAAACTTAGGGCAGAACCTAAACTGCTAGTTCTTTGTTGTTCTATAGTCCCTTTTTAGAACCCTCTTGTAGACTGTTTTCTTTTAGTAGAAAGATATAAGCACAAAAGTTGACATACCAATTATACCAGTAAGATGGCAGTATGTTTGGACGTAGTGGCCTCTTGGAGGCCAACCAAAGGTTTTTTTTTCCCTCTTTGTTACATGTATTTTTAATCTCACAAGACTATACTGGACTCTAAATACTTCGGGTACAGCAAGTCTACTTGTTGCTCAGAGTAGCCGGCCAGGGCGTCAGAGCAGCCAGCTGTCCTGTCTGAGGAGAAACTGGCCAGTGTGTCAGAGGAGTTGCCGGCCGGGGTGCAGACCATGTTGCTGCCTGCTTCTCAAAAGCATTGGAATTGGTGTGTGAAGGCGGTGTGTAGAGTAACTGTGGATGATTGTCTTGGACATTTCTCTTGCGATCGCAAGACCCTGTTGGGCATTGGTAATGTAAGGTGCTGCAGGGAGTCCTGTTTCCCTTGTTTAATGGAAAGATGAGCGGCTTGGGAACTGCGTAGCCTTGGTTGTAGCGAGGACCAGGCCTCAAGCCACGGGTTTGTCTGCTGCTAGGGTCCAGGTGAGGAGACACCGGAGGCAGTGTAGCGTGGTGTCCGTTCTCAGCTGGAGGCTGCCCTTTCCTGTCGGTGGAACTGGGCTGGATTGCTGGGAACTGTGCCATCAATTGAAGGACATGTTGCTTAGGGTCTTGGACTATATTAATGTAGTTTTTTTCCTCATTATTTTGAATGTGCTTTGTATGTTTTGCACTTTGGCCCCAGAGGAATGCTGTTTCATTCAGCTGTATTAGTTAGTTAAATAATAATTAAACTTGATTTGATATAGTATTGAGGAAGTGCTTATATTGTTGGAAGTACTATTTTTTGACCTGTTGTATGACTTGTGTTATGAACGTAGTGATCCCATGGGACTACTTTGAAAACTATTTCGGGTAACCTGAAGCACACTGCCTGAGAAGGTGGTGATAGATACTCACACACATTTGGATGAACATTTGAATCACCAGGACATAGTAGGCTACAAAGCATGTACTGGCAAATGGTATTACTATACTGTAGCTATGTGATGATTGAATTGACATGATGGCTGGTCTGTTTCTGTATTCTGGGACTCTATGATTCCAGTGAATTCAGTCTAAGATCTCTCTCTCTGTTTCAGTCTTTAAATTCCAGTTTCTGTGAATTATTTGCACTGCTTCTGGACTGGACGTCAGATGGTTATCTTTGTTATTTAACTCCAGAGGATGAAAATGATACTCAAACGTCATTAGGTCCCAGATGTTTACCTAGAAAATCGGTTCAACAGATGTGTCTGAAGGTAATCCTATTATTCTTCAAGTATTTTGGCATTCTTTGCTTTTAAATATTAATTTGGAATTAGATTATTTTGCATTAGATTAGTTTAAACTAGCAATTTTTGTGCTGACTGATAAAGTAATATTTAAAATAGGAATGTATCTGAGAAGGACCTAAGCCCCATGTGCATTTTTAATTAGCTATTTTGGTAAAGTGGTTTTTGATACATTATTTGACATAATTATGCATTTTAAAATTTGATCATAATTTATTGTTTTATGAAGAAGTTTTAAAAAATTAGCATCAGAAGTATTAGTTAAAACATATCAAATCTACTGTCATGCTCTTCAAATACCTTATCAAAAATAAGTTACTTTCCTGTATTGGGAACAGTCGTTGGTGTTGCTATATATGAGCTAATATATGTGCAAGAGGGAGCAGGATTTTTAATGCTAATATATTGTGCTACTACTAAAATAAATGAGGGAAAAAAGCTTTTGTCCCTACGTTCCATTGTATGTGGTTGCATTTATACATAAAATTTACCAGAGATGAAGTGATTGAGGGTTAGAAATGTGAAACCAGAATAATTGAGTAACAACAAGCCATACAAATTAACTTCATATGTATATCACTCATCTGAAAATCTTTTGTATTTGCCTGACTTGTAGATGGTGCAAGCTGTTCATGCAGTAAGAAATGGGTATTTGTAATGATTGCACAACCTGTTTTAACATTGTTTATTTCCCTGTAGCTTAGGGCCTTGATCCTTCTGCAAATATTATCACTTTGAAAAATTAATTATCACAATACTATCCCACACACTTAGCGGAGGTCTTTTTCATCTTATCCAATTTCCTCCATTGGCACCATTATGCAAATTTAATATCCGTTAGGTATTTAAAAGAAATTCAGGCCGATATATTCCAGAAAAATCACACGTGAATAGTTTACTAGTTTGTAATTATTTTAAATTTTTCATGAACAAATGAAATCCCCTTTGTGGAGAAATAATTGTAATTTCTATCCTTGTTATTGATAGATAGGTAGATAGACATGCTTTATTGATCCCGAGGGAAATTGGGTTTCGTTACAGTTGCACCAACCAAGAATAGAGTATAAATATAGCAATATAAAACCATAGATAATTAAATACTATGTAAATTATGCCAGATGGAAATAAGTCCAGGACCAGCCAATTGGCTCAGAGGGACTGACCCTCCAAGAGAGGAGTTGTAAAGTTTGATAGCCACAGGCAGGAATGACTTCCTATGACGCTCAGTGTTGCAGCTTGGTGGAATGAGTCTCTGGCTGAATGTACTCCTGTGCCTAACCAGTACATTATGTAGTGGGTGGGAGACATTGACCAAGATGGCATGCAACTTGGACAGCATCCCCTTTTCAGACACCACCGTCAGAGAGTCCAGTTCCATCCCCACAACATCACTGGCCTTACGAATGAGTTTGTTGATTCTGATGGTGTCTGCTACCCTCAGCCTGCTGCCCCAGCACACAACAGCAAACATGATAGCACTGGCCACCACAGACTCGTAGAACATCCTCAGCATCGTCCGACAGATGGTAAAGGACCTCAGTCTCCTTAGGAAATAGAGATGGCTCTGACCCTTCTTGCAGACAGCCTCAGTGTTCTTTGACCAGTCCAGTTTATTGCTCAACTGCTCTTTTGCATTTTATATGTGCAACATAATGTATTTTATCTTTATGAATGTTGTAAAGTTGCTGGCGTCACTAAGCTCAAAGCTTGCAATGCGGAGACGCCTTTCATTAGAAGAAATGGAAATCTGCATAAGGTTGTTATTGATGTTTATGTTGATGGGTACAGAAAAAAGTTAGAAAATAGGATTTATCAAGGAAGCAACATACTGTAGGTTATGAGGTTGATATATAAAATTATTCAAACAGAAATAAAATTTGTAATTTACTTGCACAGGTATTTATTTCTTATACTGGTTATTTTAAATTTTGCATTGGATATATAAATACTTTATTTAACAAATCCAAGCTAATTAGAAGCTACTGATGTGTTTATGCCAGAAGTGTCCATACCTTCCCTGTTTAATCATGTCTGGGAAAACTGTAATTTCCTAATCTGTTGGATTTTTGTTCTTCATGCTTGTTAAGTCAAATATTTCAATTCCTTTCAGGCCATTAAAAAAATTTATAGTCAGGAAGATACTTCAGAAATTCAGTCACTTCTGTATTTTGGAAAAAAAAAGCAGTCAGTTTTCTGGTTGCAACAGGCTACAGTTCAGTTCCCCTGTAATAATGGCCAAAAGCTATTTTTGTAACACCATTGGCACTATGGATGATTCTGCTTCATGCTAGTGCCACAAAGATATTTTATGCTTACCTGAAGCATATTACCAGAAGATTGACAGTGTAGCACACATTGAGTGTATGCTTTTGTACGTGAATCTCTCAAGTAGGAGTTAAATGTAAATCTCTTGGTTTGGCAGTCATGATGACACCTGGCCCTTTTAATGTGTGTGTTTTTCTCTCCAGGGTATACTTAGAAAAGTATTTTAATATTTTCTAGTTTTAGAACTTAAGGGACATTTCTGAAATAGTAGCAATATACACAAGATGCTGGGGGAGCTCAGCAGGCCAGGTAGCATCTATGGAAAAGGGTATAGTTGACGTTTCGGGCCGAGACGCATCTTTTCTATAAATGCTGCCCGGCCTGCTGAGCTCCCCCAGCATTTTGTGTGTGTTGTTTGGATTTCAAGCTCCTGCAGATTTTATCTTGTTTGTTTTGGAAGTAGTGACAGTTTGAATACGTGACCATTTATGAGGAAGGACCACAGATGGCTGAATGACTGAAGAGAAGGGTTAAAATGAATCAGAAAAAAAATAGTTTATGATACATGTCACGTTCTTTTCTCCATTGAGAATGAAATTGCATACTAAATGTACAAAGATGAAATTGCAAATGAAAATGATAGATTGAAAGAGTGTATACATCTCAATTAACATAGGATAAAACTAAAGAAGTATAACATTTGAAAATCAGCAACAGGTTTCAGTTGGGCATAGGCATGCTGGGTCAAGAGGGGAAAACCTGTTAAATGTCGATGATTAAGACTGGTTGTAAGAAAGAGAAATGGCAATGTAAACTAAATGTTATATATTACATGGGTGCAGGGATGGGGAAACCCAAGAACTCAATGAAGATGGCAAGATATTCTTAAAATGCTCTTTATGATTCTTAGATTTATAAATAGACAAGAAGAGGATATGGATGCAAGGGAGGTGCACACGAAACAAAATTTGTGCTCTGTATTCTTTTGTTCTAAAATGCGCTACTTCTAAGGCTGGTGAAAACAGATTCCATAATATTTTTCCAAAAGGAATTGGATAAAATTTTGCAAGGATATGGGGAAATGACAGGGCTGTCAGACTAACTAGAAAACTCTTGCATATGACACAAATGGCATCTTTTTGAGCTATTTCATTCTATGATTCCAATCAAAATGGTATAGAAAATACTTCTAGCAAGAGTGTGAAAGTCTTTGACTTGAAGCATTAACTGCTGTGACACAGCTGATCTCTGGGAAGTAAACACAGCTGATCCAGCATTTACTGTTTTTACATTTATTTGGAGCATTTAAATAACTTACATTGCTCTAACAAGACAACCATTTTTGTTCCTGACTTTCTGCTTCAGATCCTGCCCTTGATCACAGCACAAATTCATTTAATGCCACCTGGGAATATCAAACTGCAGCTCGCACTGGTAAAATTCATTTATTGGGCTTTAAGGCATATAGACAGAAGAGGGACACAGGTAAGTGGAGCAATTTTTCTTCCTTCAACCGATACTCTGCTTGTTGAATACTCTGAGTGGAATCCAATAATGTTTTTCATAAAACTTTGGTTGTGATCAGAAGATAGTATTTTTTCAGGAGGCTACCTTTAACCATACAGCAATATTATGATTGGAATGTCACTTTAAAGAGTGCTCTTTAATTTAATATTTATTCACAATATAGTGTGCGGAGAGAAAACCTGGTTCCATGAAGGTAAGATGACCAGTAGTTAAGCCATTGAGCATCTTGGACAAATGTAGTTGGTCCAGACAGCATAGTGTCTGAACATCTTTATAAGAAGTCAGCATCTACACACTCATTTGCTTCCTTCAGACATGTATTTCAGTTAATTGTCCATAATGTCTATGGAACTAGATGTTTTAGAAAGGTATTACAAATACTCAAGACCCAAATATAGTAATCAAAATTGCCACTACTTTAGCTCCTTTATCTCAGTCAGTAACACCTATTAGATCAAGCTAGATTCTATAAATCCTTACCTTATGTTGAATTAACTATTTGAGTAGCAAACAAGATTAAAATCTATTCGGACAAAAATCATTATGTTCTTGTTTACTCTTTGTACAAGCGGAAGGGGTTGAAGAATGGAGTTATGAATCTTGAATGGAGAAAACAATCAAGTTCAGAAGCAGAAATTTTTCTTTGCATCTAGTCTTCAATTTATCATTTATCTATTATTGTTAATGCTATTCACTGATTGTTACCTTTTAAGTAAGGAAGAGGCTTGAATGTGTTGAGGAATTGAAGAATATGGATTATATTGCAAATGATTAGAACAAACAAATATAATACAAATTAACAATTTTTGTTCCAATTTATTTACAAAAATGTTAACTAATTGAAAGTAGTTGTGGTTGAACATTTAAGACCATTGGACTAGGAGCAGAATTTGGCCTTTCGGTCCATTGAGTCTGCTCTGTCTTTCAACCATGACTAATTTATTTTCCCTCTGAACTCAATTCTCCTGCTTTCTCCGTGTAACCTTTGACACCCTTACTAATCAAGAACCCATCAACCTTGGTTCTAAATATACCAAATGACAGCCTCCCAAGCTTTATGTGGCAATGAGTTTCACAGATTCACCAGTCAAAGAAAGAAATTCCTCCATATCTCTGTTCTAAAGAGACACCTTTCAATTTATGAGTCTGTGTCCTCTTGTCCAAGACTCTCCTACTATTGGAAGCATCCTCTTCACTTTGATCCTATCTAGACCTTTCAATATTTGGTAGGTTTCACTTCAATCCCTCCTCATTCTTCTAAACTCCAATGAATACAAGACCACAGCCATCAAACACTCTTCATATCTTAACCCTTTCATTTTTTGGGATCATTCTTGTAAACTTCTCTGGACCGTGTATTCTTTCTTGGATGTGGAGCCTAAAACTGCTCACAAATACTCTAAATTTGGCTTGACCAAAGCCTTATAAACCTCAGCTTCAAATCTTTTATATTCCTTGCTTTTATATTCCAGTCCTTGAGAAATGAATGCTAACATTGCATTTGTCTTCCTTACTACCAATTTAACCTTTAGGAAATCCTACACTAGGACTCCCAAGTTTGCTTAGTCGGTATTGGTGTGGCATTTGCTGTTGAATAATATCATGGCCCATTAAGTCCTTACTGATTTTGTGTAAGACTAATCCAGCTAGCCTTGCTAAATCTTTCATGTAATTATCCAGCTCCTTTTTGAACACCATTGAATCTGTCTGCACTGTAATGTCCAATTCCAGAGTCTGGTTTCTTTTGCAAATCATCTTTGTATTATGTTTTTCTGTTTATGTTCCTTCTACCATAGAGTGTAATTTACATACTCTGGCTGAACCCTTCATGAATTTTAATATCTGTATCACTTCACATTTCAACCTCCTGTGGTGGCACGGTAATTTGATTGCCACCGCTGCCTGTAAGGAGTTTGTACATTTTCCCCATTACCACATGGGTTTCTATGAGAGCTCTGGTTTCCTAAAGATGTATGGTTACGAACTGTGAGTTGTGGGAATTTTATCTCAGTGTCGGAAGCATGACATATGCAGGCTATCCAACATAATCCTCTGCAGATTTTTCTGACCCTGTACGTTGGCACCTCCATACAGTGATACAACCAGTCAGATGTATCCATGGTACATCTGTAGAAATTTGCTAGAATCTTTGGTGACTTCAATTAAAGTCCGTCACGAGCCTTGTGGCCCATCAGGCCGGTGCTTATGCCAGTTTCCGTGGCGTGAAGCGACTGAGAGTACAAGACTCCCCCCCCCCCCCCGGATAGGATGCCAGTCTATTGCGAGGTGAACTCCTAGCATTTTTGCCGGTACCCATTCTCAGCTGGGTAGACTGGAGCATTGTGCGGTTAGGTTAAGTGCCTTACTCAAGGACACACCGAGGCTCGAACCCATGACCTTCAGATCACTAGTCCAACACCCTAACCATTTGGCCATGTGCCACACATCTCTTCAAACCCATAATGAAATATAGCCTTCATAATTACATCAATATGTTTGGCCAGGATAGATCTTCAGACACGTTGACACCCAGGAATTTAAAATTGTTCACCCTTTCCACTGCTGGCCCCTTAATGAGAACTGGTACATGTTCTCTCAACTTCTCCTTCCTGAAGGACAGTCAGTTCCCTGGTCTTACTAATGTTGAATATAAACCTGTTGTTGCGACACCACCAGCAGATCTAGCTCACTCCTATACACCACCTCATCACTATCTAAGATTCCTTAGTCTCTGCAATTGTACTAGTAATTCTATACTGCATCTCTGCAAGACCGTCTGAAACACTTTCCTGAACAACTTTATTTTGCTTATTACAATTTTAAAACACTGGCAAAAATTTAGTTACAGATTGTTGACTATTTCATGTTTGTATCAGTGATACTTAATAATTTGAACATTAGCAGACTGTGCTTGTTTCAACAATGCGACGACTAGGAGAAGACTTGTTCCAAGGAAATATGAGCCGGACAATACAGGATAGTCCTTCAGGATCTGGTGCAGAAGCCGTTCCAAAAGCAGCTGCTTTCTTCAAGAGCTCTAATCTTAATGTTCGATTTTTATCAGCTCTCTGCATCCTCAAAACAATCACACAAGGTGGGGAGATATTTATTTAATTTTGTAATGATCTAAGAGACCTACAAATATAGCACAGATCTTGCTTTATTTCAGGTGATATTGGAAGATTCCAATTCCAGAGACTATTCTGGGAAATTTGGCGTCTTTCTTATTTTGTACATGCAAGACCTAATAGTAACCCAGCCGGAGTATTTAGAAAATAGTTTCATAGTGGCCGAAATGTGCATTTCTTCTGTTCCAGAGTTTTGCTTCACCAAGCAAATACTAATTACTATCCTCGTCTCCCCTCTGCTTCAAGTATATTTTAAATTTTCATTTAAATGTTTTAATGACTTGTGCAGAACTAATCACAAGTTTAATGAAGTCAACAACATGCTGTATATTTATATTTTCCACAGCCTGTCTCCTCTGTTTTAATAATTTTAAATCTTTTTGACCAACTCTTCTGCCATCCCACCAAAGGATTAAGAATTCTTTTGAATAGTGCAAAGTTATGAGCACCACTCACTGAAAATGTTGGGAGTTATTTTTACCATTCATGAAGTTTAAACAATTGGGTTGGGTCTTCCCTTGAGGAGCCTGAACATGTGCAATCTCATGCAAGCACATTTAGGATGCCAGTTCCATGAAATTAAATTGGCATACATGATCCCTCAATGACATAGGATGACCATCATGAGCCAGAAGGATGCTTTCACAACAAAATTTGTGGCTAGCTTCACCAAAACATAATGGGAACCTGCCTGAGAAGGTTTTATTAGTGTTTGGTGCTTACCACCCACTACAGATTGATCCTCTAAGTACTTGTGTATTTATTGCTCCTGTGCTTTGCCATGGTCCTCAAGATTGCTACCAGATTCTGCCACAACTTGGACCCTGAATCTCCCATCATTAGTCACTGCCCCGGTCTGACTCCCACTCCCATCTCATCGGATGCTATGACTCAACCCTGTTCATACTCCACCTATTGCCACTGTATCCATTACTACTCCTCCATTACCTCCAACCTCTGATTTCCTGAAACAAATATGAATATTCATTGTGCAATGCCTGTTGTGCATGGCCCCTTGGTCTTTGCACTAACAGACCCTCGTGTAAAACTATCATGCAATGCTAGCATAATGTTTTATTCTTGATATGGAATAATTTCTAGGCCATAGTCTTGTTGCATTTACAATAATAAAACATTGATAATTTTTAAATCCTCTGTTAGATCCACTGCTGTATCCTCATAAATGTACATCAAGGTTACCTTAAGGTTATAATAGTCTTCTATTCAATGGGATATGCAAAAGTGGCCTTATAAACACTTTACATTGTTTTGAATTCTTTATTCTTGTCATCTGCCACCATTTATGAACCTGGGGATGGGAACTAGAGCGCCAGAACAGTTTGTGGAGGCAGATATTGGTAAGACATAAGGCGAAGTTAAGAATCAAAAGGTTGAGCATGGTGCGACTAGTGTCCTGAGCTGCCTATATTTCAGTGCAAGAATTATTGTGGGAAAGGCGGATAATAGTATAGAAGATGAGGTAGCTCGCTTACAAACAGAGGCAATGGGTAGTGAGGAGAGACTGTTGGTAGGGCAAAATTGCAGTCAACGGGATGAGTTGCAACATAAAAGGTGGACAAAATAAAAAAAAGGTGAATACAGGACTGAAGGTGTTGTATCTGAATGCGCGCAGTATACGGAATAAATTAAATGAAGTTGCAACACAGATTGACAGGTATGGTGTTGCAGGCATCACTGAATCATGGCTGGGAGCTTAATGTCCAAGTATACACATTGTATCGAAAGATTAGGCAGGAAGGCAAAGGGGGCAGTGTTGCTCTGGTTTTTAAAAAAAAAATCAAATCATTAGAAAGAGGTGACATAAGGATGGAAGGTGTTAAATCATTGTGGATAGAGCTAAGGAACTGTAAAGGTAAAAATCTCTGATGGGAGTTGTATACAACCCCCCAAACAGTAGTAAGGATGTGGTCTACAAATTACAACAGGAGATAGAAAAATGGCATGCCAAAAGGGCAATGTTGCAATAGTCATAGGGAGCTTCAATATGCGGGTAGTTTGGGAAAATCAGGTTGGTGCTGGATTCCAGGAAGGGAATTTCTGGAGTACCTACGAGATGGCTTTTTAGAGCAGCTCATGGTTGAGCCCACTAGGGGATCAGCTATTCTGGCTTGGGTGTTGTGCAATGAACTGGACCTGATTATGGAGCTTAAGATAAAAGAGCCCTTAGGGGCAGATGATCATAATATGATTGAATTCACTCTGGAAATTTGAGAAGGAGATGCTAAAGTCAGATGTATCAGTATTACAATGTTGAAAAGGGAATTACAGAGGCATGAGAGAGGAGTTGGCCAGAATTGATTGGAAAAGAACACTGACAGGGATGACGGCAGAGTAGCAATGGCTGAAATTTCTGGAGGAAATTCAGAAGGCACAGGATATATACATCCCAAAGAGGAAGAAGTGCTCTAAAAGAAAGATGACATAGCTGTGGCTAACAAGAGAAATCAAAGCCAACATAAAGGCCAAAGACAAGGCATAGAATAGTGTAAAAATTAGTGGGAAGGTAGAGGATTGGAAAGCTTTTAAAAACCAACAAAAGGCAACTAAAAAAGTCGTGAAGGTAAAGATGGAATACGAATGTAAGCAAGCCAATGTTAAAGAGGATACTAAAAATTTTTTCAGATACATAAAGTGTGAAAAAGAGATGAGAGTGGATATCGGACTGCTGGAAAACGATGTTGGAGAGGTAGTAAAGGGGGACAATGAAATGGCAGATGAACTGAATAAGTATTTAGCATCAGTCTTCACTGTGAAAGACACTGGCAGTATGGTGGAAGTCCCAGGGGTCAGGGGCATGAAGTGGGAAGTTACCATAACTAGAGAGAAGGTTCTTGGGGAAACGGAAAGGTCTGAAGGTGGATAAGTCACCTGGACCAGATGGTATGCGCTCCATGTTCTGAAAGAGGTGGCTGAAGAGATTATGGATTAGTAATGATCCTTAAAGAATCACTAGATTCTGGAAGACTGGAAAATTGTGAATGTCACTCTGCTCTTCAAGAAGGGAAAGAGGCAGAAGAAAGGAAACTATAGGCCAGTTAGTCTGACTTCAGTGGTTGGGAAGATGTTGGAGTCGATTATTAAGGATGAGGTCTTGGGGTACTTGGAGACACATGATTAAAATAGTCATCATGGTTTCCTCGAGGAGGAAAATCTTGTTTGACACACCTGTTGGAATTCTTTGAAGAAATAACAAGCTGGATAATTAAAGGAGAATCATTTGATGTTGTGTACTTGGATTTTCAGAAGGCCTTTGACAAGATGCCACACATGAGGCTGCTTAACAAGCTACGAGCCCATGGTATTATAGGAAAGATTCTAGCATGGATGTAGCAGGGGCTGAATGGTAGGAGGGAAAGAGTGGGAATAAAGGGAGTCTTTTCTGACTGGCTGCCAGTGACTAGCGGTGTTCCACAGGGATCTATGTTGGGACCGATTTTTTTTATGTAATATGTCAACGATTTGGATGATGGAGTTGATGGCTTTGTTGCAAAGTTTGCAGGTGATATGAAGACACGTGGAAGAGCAGGTATTTTTGAGGAAGTAGAGGGGCTACAGAAGGACAGATTAGGAGAATGAGCAAAGAAATGGCAGGTGGAATACAGTGTCGGGTATAGTCATGCACTTGGTAGAAGAAATTAAAGAATTGACTATTTTCTAAATAGAGAGAAAATACAAAAATATTGAGGTACAAAGTGTCTTGGGAGTCCTTGCACAGGATTCCCTAAAGATTAATTTGCAGGTTGAGTCTGTGGTGAGGAAGACAAATGTGATGTTAGCATTCATTTCAAGAGGACTAGAATATAAAAGTGAGGATATAATGTTGAGGCTTTATAAGGCACTGGTGAGGCCTCACTTGGAGTATTTTGAGCAGTTTAAGGATGTGCTGAAACTGGAGAGGGTTCAAAGGAGGTTCACAAAAATGATTCCAAGATTGAATGGCTTGCCATATGGAGAGCATTTGATGGCTCTGTGCCTGTATGCAGTATACCAGTATTCAGAAGAATGAGGGGTGACCTGATTGAAACCTATCAAATGGTGAAAGGCCGTGATAGAGTGGATTTGGAGAGATGATTCCTATGGTGGGAGAGCCTAAGACCAGAGGACATAGCCTCAAAATAGAGGGACGTCCTTGTAGAACAGAGATGAGGAGGAATTTATTTAACCAGAGAGGGGTGAATCTGTGGAATTCTTTACCACAGGCAGCTGTGGAAGCCAAGTCTTTATGTATATTTAAGGCAGAGGTTGATAGATTCTTGATTGGTCAGGGCATGAAGGGATATGGGTAGAAGGCAGGAGATTGGAGCTGAGAGGAAAATTGGATCAGCCATGATGAAATGGCAGAGCAGATGTGATAGGCCAAATGGCCTGATTCTGCTCCTATATCTTATGATCTTGTGGTCTAAAGTGCAATCCTTTTATTTAATGGCTTTATTTTTCTGCACTTCCATCTTCAACATAAGTGCTAGATTGATGCAGGTAATTAAGTTAATTAAATATCTGAAACTATCTGGACTCCTTATGTAAGAAAGGAGTTCTTGCAACAGCTTACTACTTGATTTCTGGAGTACAGTTTTATCCTGTGAGGAAATTCAGCAAACTGAATCTGTACTCTATATGAGAGCTCTCAGCTTGAGACATAGAAAATTCCTGCAGGTCTTGACGAGTTGATGCAGGAATGAGGCCTGTCCTGCTGAGATGTCACCAAAGTGGTATCAGAAGAGTAGGCTTTTGGGGACTGAGATGCTGAAATTTCTTCATCTTGAGGGTTATGAATCTTTGAAGTTTATTATCCGATAGGCTTGTGGAGGCTCAGACACCCAGAATATGCAGGCCAGAAATTAATAGATTCTCTGCTCTCTTAATGCTGAAGTTAGCTGTAATCTTAATTTCAAAACAGAAGGCGCCACTTAGCCTGCTGCAGCTTTTATTTGTTAATTTCTTACATTCCTGATAAAGTTGTATTTTTTTTTAGAAAATATTAAGGGAAGCCTGAGGTACAATCACAAAAATACATTTTCCTCACACATTATGATGGAAAGTTGAGTGACTGAACACCTTGAAAATGTAGTTTCATCAAGTATGACCTTTTAAATCCTTAATAACATAAATGATTTTTAATGTTTTTTCCCCTTTATGGATTTATAGAAAGAATTTAAGACCATAGACATAGTAGCAGAATTAGGCTATTCAGCCCATCAAGTCTGCTCCAACATTTGATCATGGCTGATCTTATTATCCCTCTTAACCCCATTCTCTTGCCTTCTCTCTGTAACCTTTGATGTCTGCTTTAAATATACCCAATCACTTGGCCTCTTCTATCATCTGTGGCAATGGATTCCATGAATTAACCACCCTCTGTCTAAAGAAATTCAGCCTATTCTTGTTCTAAAGTACATTATTATATTCTGAGGCTGTGCGCTCTGGTCCTAGATTCTCCCAATAGTGGAAATGTCTTTTCTTTCCACATCCACTGTATATAGGCCTTTCAATATTCTTCTATTCCCTGCTCACTCTTCTTGCCTCTTCTCACCTGCCTGTCACCTCTGCCTGAGTCCCCTCCTTCTCTTCTTCTATGATCCACTGTCCTCTTCTATCAGATTCCTTTCTCTCCTGCCTTTATTTTTCCTACTCACCTGGCTTCACTTATCATCTAGCTATCCTCCTTCTCTCCCCCACCTTTTTATTCTGGCATCTTTCCTCTTCCTTTCTAGTCTTGAAGAAGGGTCTCAGCCTGAAATGTCAACTATTTATTCATTTCCATAGATGCTACCTGACCTGTTGAGTTCCTTCAGCGTTTGTCTTTCTGTTTTGTCTGAGCTGAACACATCATGATCTTTTATGCATTTACACATCTCTTCTCAATTTTTATGCCTCCAAGGAAAACTAAAACCATCTTTTGTTCAAACTTCAAGGTAAACTCATAATTCAGAGGCAAAAATGCTACAAAATGGGCCAAGCTGATGGACTTTAATATATTGCTTTGCTTGTCTTTATTTCTTAATACGAACATGATATTAAGACTTTTAAGACTTTTATCTCATTGCCTTCTCACTGACAGTGGATTATTTGGCTCAAGTTTTCAACATACTTCTTACTGACCTGAACACAGATGAAGGCAAGGCTTTATTCTTGGAGTATCAGGCTCTGCAGGTTATTCTTTGCTACTTGAAACCCTCAAGTAAAAATCTACTGTACAGTGCTGTTGACATTATTCTGCAAATGACAATGGAATCAAGTAAGTATCTTTATACATTCAAACTTCACTGATAAAGAATCTGAACAGTAATCCAGTAATTCACAGTGTATTTGTTTTAAGTGAAATATTTTTTGAATGTTACCTAAAATGCAGAGTATCTAGGTTTTTGTTTTAGTGATACGTAAATATGGAAGTGTGGTATCATTTGGTATAAAATACAAAGAATATTTTAAATGGTCTTGTAAAATACCTGGAATTAATAAGTTCTTATAATAAATATTGTCCATGTGAATGTATCCATGGTCCATGATGCAGAAATTCCTTGGCATTTATTTCACAGCATCTTTGATGACTCCCAATCATATCTGTACATGACTTTGATTATACAGACGCAGTGCAGAAATTGTAAATGAAATATTCTCCAGAGTGTGACAAGACACAGCCATATTTGATTCTAGCTCCAAAACCAGAACTTAAATGTTGTTGTGGGTGCTGTTGTACTGTGACAGATTGACCTTTACCTTGCTGAGGCCAGACAGCAACTCTCAGACACCCCGTCATACCTACCCCTTGAAGAGGACCCCACTCTGGACCATCAGAAAACTGTCTCTGACACCATCACTGACCTCATCAACTCTGGAGAACTCCCATCCACAGCAACCAAATAGTTCCCTTGCCCCGCACTGCTTGCTTCTACCTTCTACCCAACCTCCACAAACCTGACTGTCCGGGTAGGCCTATTGTCTCTGCCTGCTCCTGTTACTGAACACATGGCCTCATACCGTGACTCCATTCTATCCCCCTTGGTTCAGCCTCCCCTACATACACAACACTTCTCATGCTCTCAATCTTCTCAGTAACTTTCAATTCCTGACCTTGATGGCCTCACTTTCACCATGGATTTCTATTCCCTAAACACTTTTATCTCCCATCAAGAAGGCCTTAAAGCTCTGTGCTTCTTTCTCAATAAAAGAACCAACCAGTTCCCCTCCCCCTACCCTCCTCCATCTGGCAGAACTGGTCCTCACCATCAACAATGTTTTTTTCTTCTGCTCCGCACACTTTTTCCAGACTTGAGAGGTAGCCATGGCCCCCAGCAAGGCCTGCCTTTTCGTTGGTTATATAGAACAGTCCATGTTCCAAGCCTTCCCTGGTAATGTTCCCCAACTCTCTCTCTGCTACATTGACAACTGTATTGGTGCTGCTTCTTGCACCCATGCTGAGCTCGTCAATTTCATCAACTTTGTTTCTAACTTCCACCTCTGATACCTTCCTCCCCTTTCTTGATCTCTGTGTCTCCTTTGGAGACAAACTGTCAACTGACAACTTTTATAAACCTACCAATTCCCTTGAGTATTATCTTCCCACCTTGTCTCCTGTAAAAATGCTATTCCCTTTTCTTAGTTCCTTTGTCTCTGCTGCATCTGTTCCCAGGATGTGACTTTCTTTTCCAGGACATCAGCGATGTCCTCCTTCAAAGAATGGGGTTTGACTTGCTGCACCATTGATGCTGCCCTTGCCTGCGTCTCTTCCATTTCTTGAACATCCATGCTCACACCATTCTCTTGCCACCTTAACAGTTCCTCTTGTTCTTGCCTACCACTCCATGAGCCTCCACATTAAACGCATCATCTTTCACAACTTATATCATCTCCAAAGGGAGTCTATGACCAAACATATCCTTACCTCCACCTTTCTGTTCGGTTTCTGCAGGGATTCCCTTGTCCATTCGTTCCTTCCCAATAATTTCTCTCCAAGCACTTATCCTGCAAGCAACCAAAGTGCTACCTCCTCATTCACCTTCTCCCTCACCTCCATTCAGGACCCCAAACAGTCCTTCCATTTGAGGCAACATTCATCTGCGAAACTGCTGAGGTTGTCTATTGTGTTGGTGTTCCTGACGCAGCTTCCTCTTCGTTAATCAGACCAGCTGTTAATTGAGATTCCCATTCCTGTTCTGACATGACAGTCCATGGCCTCTTGCGGTTTGATGACTCCACCCATAGGGTGGAGGAACAACATCTTGTATTCCATCTTGGTAGCCTCCAACCTGATAGCATGAATGTCAATTTCTCCTTCTAGTTTGAAAAATAATTCCCTCCCTCTCCCCTCTTTTATTCCCCAATCTGGACCCTTACCTCTTCTCATCTGCCTATTACCTCCCCCTGTGTTCCCTCCTCCTTCCCTTTCTATGGTCCACTCACTTCTCCTATCATATTCCTTCCTCTCCAGCCCTTTACCTTTCCCATCCACAGGGCTTCACCCATCACCTTCTTGCTATCCTCCTTCTCCTCCCCCCCATCTTTTTATTCTGTCGTCTTCCTCCTTCCTTTCTAGTGCTGAAGAAGGGTCTTGGCCTGAAATGTCAACTGGTTGAGTATCCCAAAATGTGAATACTATAGAAAGACTGCAGAAGAGATTTACAAGAATGTTGCCTGGATTGAAGAGTGAACTTATAAGAATAGGTTGAGTGAACTTGGCCATTTCTCCTTGGAGCGATGGAGGATGAGAGGTGACCTGATAGAAGTATATAAGCTGATGAGAGACATTGATTGTGTGGATAGCCAGAGTCCTTTCCCCAGGCCTGAAATGACTAACACAAGGGGCATAGTTCTAAGGTGCTTGGAAGTAGGCACAGAGGAGATGTCAGGTCTAAGTTTTTCACACAAAATGGTGGGTGCCTGGAATGCGCTGCTGCGACTGTGGCAGAGGTGGATACAATAGGGAACATGGAGCTTAGAAAAATAGTGGGCTTATGCGGTAGGGTAATTCTAGACCGTTTCTAGGGTAGGTTACATGGTTGGCACAACATTGTGGGCTGTAGGGCCTGTAATGCGCTGTAGATTTCTATATTCTATGTTATTCATTTCCATAGATGCTGCCTGACCTGCTGAGTTCCTCCAGTATTTTTTGTGTTTTACTTCAATGTTGTTACTATGGGCATGACGTTGACAACTGCTAGCTTCTACCATATACCCTTACCCAGTTATGTGTCAATGCTTTGATGTAAAATGTTACTCTATTTCTCCTTCCAAAGATGGTGTCTGATCTGCTGAGTGTTCACAGGATTTATTTTTATTTCAGATTTCCAGTATCAGTAGTTTTTTTATTTTAATGTCTGTTCAATTTACTGCCACTTCTAGAAATGTCAGTCATGAAGAAGATTAGCTTCTCTGTGTTGTGTTTTGCGTATGTAGCCCCCTGGTAAACCTCAGGCTTGCTCAGCTCACTTTCGTCGCACCAGAGTCCGGACACGTCAGCACTAACGATTCACGACCCTCAGACACCCCCACCTTGGCCTCCGAGAACTCCAGTTTCACTGACCAATAACCATTGTCTGAATAATTACCAGCACTAGTACCCCAAATCTCCAGTGCTCTGAAGGTTATCAAGGGTAAATGCTTCAGAAACCGGTTGTAAAACGAACTGTACAGCAACTCGACTGGCGACTTGGTGTCGAGTATAGCTTTAGCATAGCTTCCATCCCTCCGTAATGACCTACTGGAGCGCGGTCCCACTAGGTCTTCAGAAATAGGGTGTTTATCTTCCGGGAGATCCTTGGTATATTGCTAGGAACGTGGTCCCCCAAGAGACACCAGGCAGTTCCCCCAGTGAATCTCCTCTAAGTTTCCTGACACCTCTCTGATCAGCTGAATGACCCCCCCCCCCGCCGCCACTGCAACCAATTTAGCTGTTTCTCTAGCCGAAAAAGATACACTGAAAGCTTTTCCCCAATCTCCTGACACATTTTGAAATCTCCCCAGGTGCTGCATTTTACTTCCAGTTGAACCAAATGCATTTTCCCACACTTGCAGATAACTGGCAGCTGTCACTACAGGGTAATTGAACCTCATAAAAGTTGCTGGTGAACGCAGCAGGCCAGGCAGCACCTCTTCCTAGAGATGCTGCCTGGCCTGCTGCGTTCACCAGCAACTTTTATGTGTCTTGCTTGAATTTCCAGCATCTGCAGAATTCCTGTTGTTTGGGTGATTGAACCTGACAGTTCTGACGACGTCAACAGCCGGCCTATCCAAACTTCCAACCAATCCTTGTCGCTTTCCCTCAGCCAAGCACAGCCACTCATCTAACAACTGAGAGGTCCGTTCCGCCCACGTCTCCGCCCCTTTAAGGGTGGACATTATCCCAAAAACCAGGCAGAGCCTGGCATAGCTGGAACATTTATTCACAGACACTACCTCTGAATCAGACCACTCTTTCCTCTCTCTCCTAACAGTACGGACAGCCCATGGCCCTGCCTCACCTGGGGCACCAATAGACACTGGCAGTCCCACCACCATTTCGTCAGCGCTAGTCTGAACTCGAACAAAGACCTCCGGGGTACCAACAGCCACCCCACCCAACATGCATGCAGTAATAAACAGCAATCTCACAGAGGCACACCAGCTTTCTGCCCCCGCAGCATGCATAATTTAAACAGGGCGATCACACAGCATGGAATGGAATCAAATCCTCGGATGAGCAACCCACAACGTAGCCTCCTGGTAAGCCTCAGGCTCACTCAGCTCGCTTTCATCTAGGGGGGAGCAGCCTTCGGTCCCACAAAACTGGGTAATCAAGATTGTGTGGATGCTGTGTCATGTACCCCACACCGCTAAATAACAGACAGTACACCATATGTGATTAAATGATTACACTTTATAAGTATTTCTTGGTGATGGGTTAGTAGAAACAAATACAATAAAGGCGCCAAGTCAGTAACTATCAGTTCTGTGCTCAAGTAACTCATTGGAGCTCATGCAATATCCTTGGTCCACCATTCGATTTCCTCTGAAAACTCTGCCGGGTCCCGAACCCTCACTCGTGGTCCGCTCCGCTAGCCAGCTCTCAGCATCTCTTCGTGTGTGTCTTCTCTCTTCATCCCCATGGCGCATTCTCACCAAATCCCGCACAAACAACACTTTCAGATACACAAGAAAGAATAACATCTGTCCCAAATGGTTAGCAAATGAATACAAGTCCCATTATCACCAATTATAATCCAAGCATGCTACTATAGAAATCCCCTTACCTCAGCAGTTAACACTGCAAAGAAGCCATTTTATTGTAACACTGCAAAGAAGCTATTTTATTAGCCTTAGCAAGTAATATGAAAGAAGAAACCCCTTACAGGTACATGTCTCTTCTTTTAAGTGGTCTATTTCCCTTCTGATCTTTGATCAGATGTTTACCAAAACTTGCAGTTACAACCATGTGTCTTCTTAGCAAATGTCTATGGGTCCAATTTATCTTGCATGGAATCAACATTATATTCCATTCTTCTTCATTTAGATTACAGATATGTTCAAACCATCCAGCAAAGGATGTTTATCTTGAAGTGTTAACTATTTCTCTTTTCACAGATTCTGTCTGACATGATGACTGTTTCCAGGATTTCCTGGTTTTATTTTTTGATTTTCAGCACATGTATTTAACTTTCGATATGCATATCCAAGCCTCTGCTGTCTCTTTAACCCCAATGGCTTAAATAAGTGGTAAAAACAATTTACATGGTACTCTATCAAAGGGATATGACTAATCAGCCAGAACTGATAAATGATTTTCTTTTAACTATATTCAAATAGACAGTAAATTTAGTTTATCAACACCATATTTAAAAAAAATAGTTTGAAGTATTAATTTTCATGTTAAAATTAGGTATTAGTACTGTGAGCACATGCACATGGACAATATTTACCACACGAACTTACGAATTCCAAATATTCTAAAAAGGTTGTTTAAAAATATGTTTTCTGTTTAATATCAAATGATAGCATATTGTGTAAAAAGAAAAACCTGGATTTTTGGATTTTAGATAACATTCAACAAAAAAGTAGCTCCATAATCTCCTCAGCTACCTCTTTCAGAATCCTAGGTTCTAGTCCTGGTCCAGATGACTTATCCACTTTCAGACCTTTCAGCTTCCCAAGCACCTTCTCCTTAGTAATAGTAATTGCACTAACTTCTGCCCCTGATACTCTTAATTTCTGGCAGGTTGCTGATATCTTCCACAGTGAAGACTGACACAAAATACTTACTAGTTTTTCTGCCATTCCTTTGTTCCCTCATTACTATTTTTCCAGTGGTCCAATGTCCACTCTTGCCTTACTCTTTATATATCTGAAAAATCTTTTGGTATGCTCTTATTATTGGCTAACTTGCATTCATATTTTCTCTCCTTCTGCGTTTTTAGTTGCTTTCTATTGGGTTTTAAAAGCTTCTCAATCTCTAGCTTCACACTAGTTTTTACCACACTTTTGTCCTCTCTTGCTTTTATGCTCTTTGACTCTCCTTGTCAGCCACTGCTTTATCTTTCCTTTAGAATGCTGCTGCTTCTTTGGGATGAATTGATTCTATGTCTTCCAAATAACTCTTAGAAACTCCAGCCATTGCTGCTCTAGTGTCATACCTACCGGTATCCTTCTAATTAACTTGGGAAAGTTCCTCTCTCATGCCTCTGTAGTTACCTTTACTCAACTGTAATACCGATATATCCAGTTTTAGCTACTCCTTCTCAATCTGCAGGGTGAAATCTATCATATTATGATCACTGCCTCATAAGGGTTCCTTTTACATAAAGGTCCCTAAATCAAATCTGGTCCATTACATAACACCCAATCCAGAACTGACTTTTCTGTAGTGGGCTCGACCTCAAGCTGCTCTAAAAAAGCCATCTTGTAGGCACTCTACAAATTCCATCTCTTGGCATCCAGCAGCAACCTGATTTTCCCAATCTACTATATATTGAAAACCTCCAGAACCAATGATGATCATCATGGGTGAAAGTATTTTGACTGTCAATCTTATCTCTGCTTCTTATAATTTTAAAGCCTTTGAAAGTCTTGGGAGAGCAATCCATGTTTGTCAAACTTTTTCTTTTTGCTGATATGCTCTAATCAACACAACATCCTGGTAAACTTTACTGCACTCTTTCCACAGTCTCAGTATCCCTCCTGTAATTGGGTAAACAGAGCTGCACACAAAACTCTAGTTGTATTCTGACTGAAATTTTGTATAGCTGCAGCATGTCTTCCTTAGTCTTAGAGTCAAAACTCCTACTAGTGAAGGTAAGCATGCCATATGTCACTTTAATCAATATATCCACTTATGTAACCACGTTCAGTGAACTATAGACTTGGATTCTAAGATTCTTCTGTACTTCAATGCTATTTAAGGAGTCTAGAATTAACTGTATACTTTCTCCTTTCATTTGACCTGCCGAAGTTCAATACTTCATACCTATCTCAATTAAGTTCCATCTGCCACTTCTCTGCCCCTAACTGTAACTGGTCGATATCCAGCTGTATTCTTTGATAGTCCTTTACACTGTCCACAACTCCACCAATCTTGGTGTTATCTGCAGACTTGTTAATCCACCCATGTATAACTCAGCCAAATCATTGATATACATTACAAACAATCAACAAAGGTCCCAGCACTGATCCTGACAAAGCACCACTGGTCACAGATTTCTACTCAGAATAACAGTCTCCCATCCCTATTCTATATCTTCTATGGGCAAGCCGGTTCCAAATCCAACCTTGCAATTCACCTAGGATCCCAGCATCTTTATTTTCTAAATTAACTAATCATGAAGGACGTTATCAAATGCTTTACTGAAGTCCATTGTAGATGACATCCACTGCCTTGTCCTCATCAAGTACCTTTGTCATTTCCTCCAAACATTCAATCATTGTACAGAAAGAACATTCATTCCCACACAAAGCCATGCTGACTGTCCCTAAGTAGGCCAAACCTTTTCAAAATTGCATAAATCCTATCCCTCAGCATCATCTCCAATAGCTTCCCCCCCACTACATTCGGGTGTAATTACCCAAGTTACCCCTATTTCCCTTGCACAACATTTGCTACTGTTTAGTTCTCCAAGATCTTGCCTGTGGTTAGTGAGGACACACACAGATCTTTGTCAAAGCCCTAGCAATCTCCTCACTTGTTTCTTTGAACATTCTGTGCTACACATTCAGTGACTTTATTAGGTACTTCCTGTACCTAATAAAGTGGCCACTGACCGCATGTTTGTGATCTTCTGCTAGCCCATGCATTTCAAGGCTTGATGAGTTGTGCACTCAGAGATGCTCTTCTGCATGTCACTGTTATAGTGTGTGGTTGTTTGAGCCACTGACTTTCCTTTCAGCTTGAGTCATTCTCCTCTGACCTCTCATTAACAAGGAGTGTTTACCCACAGAACTGCCACTCACTGGATACTTTTTTTTTGCACCATCCTGTTTAACTCTAGATTCTAGGACATCAGCAGTTTCTGAGATACTCAAACCACTCGTTCTGGCACCAACAATCATTCCACAGTCAAAGTCACTTTGTTCAAATGTCTTTCTTCATTCTGATGTTTGGTCTGACAACAACTGAGTTGTTGTGACATTACTGGCATTGCCACCCAAGTTCAATTTGATGTATTACTGTTGTTCTTTGCATCCAATTCATATTAACTCAATTATTTACTGTATCATTTAATAGAATAAGTTTATGCTGTATGCTAAATGGTCAACTTTAATGGTATAAAAGATGCAAAGAATGACACGCTTTGCAGTTACATAACAGAAAGATTCAAATCATTACATTCTAAAAGTATAGAATGAAATAAGCTTGCTATAATACTGGGTATCATAGCGTCTTCCTATTTCCGTGCAGGGTATTTGCAGGATTTTCTCGAGGCGTGTAGCAGTGAATCTTGGTGCTGCACTTGTTCCATGCTACTGAAAAGCTCGAAATTGGAGATACAAATATTGGAGAAACTCAGCATAATTCTGCAGAAACTTTCTAAAATAAAGTATGAAAAGTTTTATCAAGCTGAAGTGACTGTATTGTTGACATTGTACCGAGTGTAGATACAAACTTTTAACATGTAATTTTGATCATTATTTTAGATGGATTTTGTTCATAATTTGCCATTGATTACCTGGCATGTTTACACTAGATCCCAGAAGGTGGACTTTATCTTGTACAGGACCTCCGTCACTACATGCCTACATACACCACACTGAAGTACTTAGATATATTGTGCACTATTTTTCTAGCCTTGAAAGAGAATATTCATGCAAAATTAATCTGTGCTGAATGAAATCCTAGTTGCTCACTTCTACCATTGCAGTGTCCAGTCTGTGCTGACTGGCTGGATGCAATAGCAGAAAATTGATTCATTGGTTGGTGAGCTCTTCTTAAAGCTATTTGGCTCTACTTGCAACTGGAACACACTCCTACAGAGAGATTCCTTTTGGTTGGAATAGATGCTGTTAGGCATTTGAAATGCTGAATGATGTGAGAGACAGTGTCAAGATTTTCAGATGGTGGGCAGTGGGAGAAGATAACCCAGGAGTTTAATGAATATGGGAGCAGAGGAGTAACTCTATATGTTAGGCATGAACCCTGCTTCAGAGAGATTAAAATAGGTGAATAATGTTGATGTTAACAATAATACCTGAGATTATTTGTTGCAGTTAGTTGGATATTTAATTCAATATCCTTGACTATTCATGAGATAATTAAATACCTTGTCTTCAAATTCAGTTCAAGTTATCTAAACCTTCAGTAATAAAGTGTAACATGAGTGAACAGAAAAACTAACTTAAATGTTTTTTTTTGACAGGAATAATAAGAAATTATTTGAATTGTTTTCAATCCATATCCTCGTTCAAGAGTTGCACAGGACAATGAATCCAGAGCACACATTTCTGATCAAAAATCTTCAGTCTATTTTGTTTAACCTGGGTATAATCAAAGGCACTGCTTAGCTAGCAGTCTGGGCAAAAACCATTCAAGTCAATGGATGTCAAACCAAGAAACTCAGTAATGCTATTTGTACTGTTATAACTGCTTGTAAGCTTTCTGTATATTAGAGATATAATAATTCATCATATTTCAATAGACCATGTTTAAATATGCATATTTTTAATGAAACCCAAATAAATTGAAATGTAAGTTTCTTCCATGTATTTTAGATTTTGCCTGTAAAGAATTGAGACTACTCATCAAAACATTATTAATATTTATAGCCACTTATTTAGACAGTTGTGGCTCTGCTTCTCGTCAGGACTTGCGCCCTGTAGAAAATTGAGTGAAGCTGAGATCTTTAATGGGGCCCTAGTTCTGTCCTTCCCATCAGTTTGGGATGAAGATGAACAGATTCCTTATTTGCGTATTTTTCAGATACCTTTCCCTCAACAAATACCACCAAAAAGGATGTAGTACCATGCTTTTGTTGCTCATGCAATCCAATTTCAAAGAAAAAAAACGGAATACAATTCAATACAGGGGATTTGCATATAAAAAAATTCAGTCCCCACATGCAGAGAGACATGCGTGCCTTGATAGCATATTTAATTGTTTCTCATACTTCCATGGGTTACACAATGCATGGGTCTCTGAGCTCCAATTGGATCCACTTTCCATCCCCAAGTGATCTCCACTGCCAAGGTAAGACCTGATGCAAACTCGAAGAACACCTCGTATTCTGTCTGGGTAGTTTTCAGGTAACACTTAGTTCTTGTTTCCTTACTCCTCAGCACCCGTCCCACACCCAGTCTCTCCATCCAATCCACCTATGGTCTTCCCATTTCTTTTCCCTTTCTCTAAATCCCTCTTCCAGCCCCTCATTACCAATTTTCATCCCCTCCGCTTCTGAAATCATCTACTTGCAATACATAACTTCACTCAACAGATTCCCTCTTATTGGTTCAAGCTGGCCTTCCATCAATCCCTTAATGCTTCCCATTACCTGGAGACCACACCTGGAGTATTGTGTGCAGTTTTGGTCCCCTGATCTGAGGAAAGACATCTTTGCCATAGAGGGAGTACAAAGAAGGTTCACCAGATTGATTCCTGGGATGGCAGGACTTTCATATGAAGAAAGACTGGATGAACTGGGCTTGTACTCGTTGGAATTTCGAAGATTGAGGGGGGATCTGATTGAAACGTATAAGATCCTAAAGGGATTGGACAGGCTAGATGCAGGAAGATTGTTCCCGATGTTGGGGAAGTCCAGAACGAGGGGTCACAGTTTGAGGATAGAGGGGAAGCCTTTTAGGACCGAGATTAGGAAAATCTTCTTCACACAGAGAGTGGTGAATCTGTGGAATTCTCTGCCACAGCAAACTGTTGAGGCCAGTTCATTGGCTATGTTTAAGAGGGAGTTAGATATGGCCCTTGTGGCTACAGGGGTCAGGGGGTATGGAGGGAAGGCTGGGGCGGGGTTCTGAGTTGGATGATCAGCCATGATCATAATAAATGGCGGTGCAGGCTCGAAGGGCCGAATGGCCTACTCCTGCACCTATTTTCTATGTTTCTATGTTTCTCTATTAACACCTTCCTTAGTCAACACTTTCCAGCACTTGGAACTTCTTCACTTATAACTCTTCAGCAGCTCTCTCTACCTTCATGCTTGCTCCCCCACCCAGACCTGGTTCCATCTGTCTTTTTATTCCTTATCTGTATCTATCTAGCATCCACCTGTCTGTGTCTTCTAACTACACTCCCCTCCTTCCTTCATTAGGCTGCATCTGCCCATCATCCTTCACCCTTCCTCAATCCACCTATCACCCACAGGCCTCTGTCTCACCCCTCCTGCTCTCCTCTTTATACTGGCTATCATCTCTTTCCAATCCCAGACTAGATGCAGGTTCTCAACCTGAAACAACAATTCATTCCCCAACAATAGATACTGCTTGAATTCCTCAAACAGTTTGGATTTTGCTCTCAGCTGCAGAAAGTTGCAACCTCAGCCAGCTCTATCATGGGCACTAGTCTTCCCAGCATCCAGGACACCTTCAAAAGGTGACGCCTCAAAATGGTGGCATCCATCATTAAACACCCCCATCATGCAATTCATGCTCTCTTATTTATACCATAAAAGAAGAGGTACGAGAATCTGAAGACACACACTCAGTGTTTCAGGAACAACTTGTTCCCATTTGCCATCAGATTTCTGAATGGACAATGAACTTAAGAACATTACCTCAGTACTTTTCCTCTTTTCAGCACTGCTTATTTAATTACATTTTTTATATACATTTTAATTTATAGTTTTTGTTATCATCCATTGCAATGTACTGATGCTGCAAAACAACAAGTTTCATGACATATGCCAGTGATATTAAACCCGATTCTGATTCTAATTAATTGAAATGCGTCCTTCTAAAATGCTTTTCTTTTTTGCTAATATCTTCACATCGATCTGAAGCCACGAATCCTAAGCAATCATCACTGGAAAAGACATTAAAGTTCAGCCATTATTTCCAAGCCTTTTACTCATTTTCAGAAAACGAAAAGTTATCCCTAGTCTGTAACTAGAGTACACTTTAAACACTGTGAGATTTAAAATTTTCTTCAAAATTATTTATTATTACTACCGTTATAAAGATCTTCATTGGCATTTAGGTGTACCATATCATTGCATCAGCTATCTTTTAAGAGATTTTAGTGGCTGATGACAGAGTTTTTATACTGATAGTAATAGAGATTGGACCATTATAAATTCAATTTATTGATTTTTTTTAAGCTTTGTCTCATGGTATGTGAATTTGAATATTTATACATAGTTTATTTCTAGATGAACTTGAAACCAGTTCTGAGAATATCTGTCTATAGTTTAATGGAGAGCAGCTAATCAGTTTTTCAGTGTTTATTCCCATTGGGTAATGTGTGTGCTTTCCCCCTAATTTCAGAAAGCAACTATTGATAATGGAAAAATGATTGGACCTTTAATTAAAAATAATAGATATTTATTAACCAAGATTTATGGATTTGTCACAGGTTCATTTTTAATTAAAAATATCCCTGCTAATCCTTCAGTTGGTGTATCACAATGTTCACACTATATGGTTCACCAAGAGTTTTTATAGGATTTTGCATTTTGAATACCTAAATTATAATGTACAAGAAACAGACAGGAGCAAGCTTAACACTGCAGCTGTTAGCAATAGTGGATCTAAAGATTTAAACAAGTTCTTAATATTTTGATACTGCATGAAAATCTATGTTTATGATAGAGTTGCATAATATTGTAGCTTAGTGCTTTCGCCTGATGCCAGCTTATCGGTTTGCCAAAACAAATAAATTGTATTATACAGTATGCAGCGTAGTGCTAAATATTTACTTAACATATTTAAATACAAAAGGTAATGCAAAAATATTAAAACAGCATATTCCCAAGGGACTTGAAATGATGCAAGGTGATAATTAGCAAATTGTATTTAGTTAATTTCACATCAGAGATAGAAATTATGTATTTTAAATAACATTTTCATTAAATAATGTATTTTAGCATAAGATTGACAATGTTATATTTTTGTACTCAATAACAAACTGAATTTTTAGAAGTATTTAGAAAATCCAGATTTGAAAAGGAGTAAATGCCAGATCTAACCAGTGAGCAGGGCCTGTTGGATGTTTTGTGCAGCTTGAGATCATGTATTAAGACCGTAAAAAGAAGTTCAGGTTAAGTGGAATGACCATTGTTGGAGTGGGACAGGGTTAGAGTGGGGAAATGAGGCTTTATCTCCAGAGGCTTCAACAAGGAGAAGCAGAGGCTAGATTGAGATTTCTGTCGTTTGTTTCTTTCTTTATTAGTGCCTAGGCAGAGAAGTGAGAATGGATCCCAGGTTAGTGGTACGCTGCTCATGCACTATGTGAGTGATATCCTGTCTCCCTGACTGCTACACCTGCAAGAAGTGCATCTGGATGCTGCTCTTTATAGACCATATTAGAGAACTAGAGCTGGAACTCTATGATCCATAGCTTATTCAAAAAAATAAGGTGATAGAATGGAGCTACAGGAGGTGGTCACACAGGTTGCAGGAGGCAGATAGCTGGGTACCTGTCAGGAGAAGTAAAGGAAATAGATAGCACAAAGTATCCCTATGCTATTATATCCCTCAATAACAAGTATGCCACTTTGGATACTGTTGGCTGGGGCTGGGGAGGCAGAGGGGAGGACACTTAACTCAGGAATGCTTCTGAGCCCAGGGTGTGTCTCTGTAGTTCAGAAAGGAAGGTGTGAAAAGAGAAGAGCTCTGGTGATGACGGATTCAATGGTTAGGGGAACAGACAGGTAATTTTGTAGATGTGATAGAGACTTCCAGAGAGTATTTTGCCTCCTTGCTGCAAAGGTAGTAATTTTTGGATTGTTGCCTGTGCCATGCACCAGTGAGGTTAAAAATAGGATGGTAGTTGAATGTGTGGCTGAAGAATTAGTGCAGCGACTGGGTTTCAGACTTGTGGATCATTGAGATCTCTTCTGGGGAAGGCGTGACCTGTACAAAAGGAACAGATTACACCAGAACTTGAATTTGGGGGGTGGGGGGCAATATCCTTATGGGTAGATTTACTAGAGTTCTTGGGGAGGGTTTGAAACAGTTTGGCAGGGGGTTGGGACCTAGAGTGATAGGTTAGAGGATGGAGCAATTGGTGTAAAGCTAGATAGAAGTGTAGAGAGACTGTGAGGAAAGATGGCCAATGGAAAGGGCATTAATTGCTGTCAGCTGGATCGGTTGAAATGTGTCTATTTTAAGGCAAGTAGTAAAATAACAGAGCATGGATCAGTTCATGGAACTATAATGTGGTCATTAGAGACTTGGCTGTCACAAGGGCAGGAGTGGCTGCTCTATATTCCAAGGTTTGGATGTTTCAAAAGAGACAGGAAGTGAGGTAAAAGAGGTGGGAAAGTGCATTGCTAATCAGGGATTGTTGTCACAGCTGCAGAAAGGGAGGATGTCATGGAGGGAATGTCAACTGAGTCAGTGTGGGTGGAAGTCAGAACAGGAAGGGAACAATCACTCTATTGGGACCCTCCAATAGCAAAAGAGACACAGAGGAGCAGATCAGGAGGCAGATTTTGGAAAGGTGCAAAAATAACAGGGTTGTTGTCATAGATGATTTCAACTTCCCTAATGTTAATTGGCACTTCCTTAGTGCAAAAGGTTTAGATGGGGCAGAATTACATAACATGAAGATAGGCTAAATAGAGAGAAGGCCATGCTGAATCTGGTACTAGTCAATGAGCCTGGTCAGGAGACTTCTCTTGCTGGGTGAACATTCAGAGACAGTGACCACAATTCTGACCTTTACTAATGTTTTGGACAGGCATTGGAGCAGACCGTATTCAAGGGTATTTAATTAAGGGAAGGGGAAGGGAAATTATGATACTATTAGGCAGGAACTGGGGAACGCAAATTGGAAACAGATGTACTCAGGGAAATGCATGATGGAAATATTACGGTTGAGGGAGAACTTGTCTAGGTAACTGGATGAGGCATGGAAAGGATGGTAGGGTGAAGGAACCATGGTTAACAGGAGATGTGGAACATCTGGTTGGGGGGGGGAGCTTACTTAAGGTTTAGGAAGCAAAGTTCAGACATTGTTTAGAGCGTTACAAGGTAGCCAGGATGAATCTGAAGAATAGATGCAGAGGAGAGCAAGAATGGGGCATGAGAAGGCCTTGGTGATTATGATTAAAGAAAACTCCAAGCTATCCTATGTGTATGTGAAAAACAGGAGGATGGCCAGAGTGAGGGCAAGACCAATCAGGGATAGTAGAGGAAATGTGCCTGGAGTTGGAGGAGGTGGGAGAGGTCCTTAATAAGTTCCTTCAGTATTCATCAGTGAGAGGGACCTTGACATTTGTGAGGACCGTGTAAAACAAGCTGATATACTTGAATGTGTTGACATTAGGAAAACACACATGCTAGAACTTTTGAAAAATTAGGATAGGCAAATTCTCAGGGCTGGACAGGAAAAACCCCAGAAGGCAGAGTGTGGTAGTAGATGGAGCTTATTCTCCTTGGAGGTCAGTGACCAGTGGTGTTCCACAGGGATCTGTTGGGGATTTCTGCACTTTGTGATTTTTACAAATGACTTGGATGAGGAACTGAAAGGGTGGGCTAGTAAGTTTGCAGAGGACACAAAGGTTGGTGGTGTGGATAGTGTAGAAGGCTATAGGTTACAATAGACATTGATCCGATGCAGAGCTGGGCTGAGAAGTGACATATTACGTTCAATCAGGAAAAGTGTAACGTGATACACTCTGGAAGGTCAAACTTGAAGGCAGAGTACAGGGTTAGTGGCAGGTTTCTTAGCAGTATGACGGAGCAGAGGGATCATAGAGTCCTCAAAGTTGCTGCACAAGTTGATAGAGTGATTAAGAAGCATATGGGCTTTAGTCAGAGGATTGAGTTCAAGAGCCATGAGGTATTGTAGCAGATCAATAAAGGTCCTGTTATCCCACACTTGGAGTATTATGTTCAGTGTGGTTTCCTCATAGGAAGTATGTGGAAGTTTTAGAGAGGGTGCAGAGGGGGTTTACCAGGATGCTGCCTGGATTACTGTAGATAGCATGTTTTATGAGGAAAGGTTGGAGAGGTTATGAGGAAAGGTTTTTTCTTCGGAGCAAAGGAGGATGAGAGGTGACTTGATAGAGGTGTACAAGATGATTGAGACATAGAGTGGAGAGCCAGAAACTTTTTCCAAGGGTGGAAATGGTTAATATGAGGGAGCATTATTTTAAGGTGATTAGAGGAAAGTATAGCATAGATGTCAGTGGAAGGTTTTCTTTTACACAGAGTGATGGGTACTTGGAATGTGCTGCCATGGATGATGGTAAAGGAAGATAAATTAGGGACATCTTAAAGACTCTTACATAGGCAGTTGATAAAAGGAAAATGGAGGGCCATGTGAGAGGGAAGGGTTAGATTGATCTTGGTGTAGATTAAAGGATAAGCAGAACATCATGGGCTGAAGGGACTGGACTGTGCTGTACTGTTCTGTTCTAACTTTGAGAAGGATTGATGTAAATAAATAGTAAGTACGGTATGATGCAAGCAACTGTCTCACAAGTTGACCATATGCTACAATTGGGAAGGCCTGGATCCAATGGTATTATTTAGTCTTTCTTAACGTTGCATGAGTTCTGCTTTACTACAGGAAATAGTGTTAGAAAAAATCCCCAGTTAATGGAAGATGATTTGGAGTAATTTAGTTTGCAGCCACATTTCCATTCTTCTTCAGCCTTTCTTGTTTTTGTTTATTTTTCCTTCCACTTGATGCATTATAAAAAGAACAAAATTAAATCTGTGCTTTTGATATTCTAAAATGTTTTTCAAATGCATTTGACCTTTCAAAATTGTTCCCTAATGCCTCTTAATAACACTATCAGTTAAAACAGAGGTCAGGCGCCTGAATAAGAATTAAATTTAAATGGAAAGTCTGTAGAATTTTGTTTCACTGGTCTCGGAATCCCTGGTAAAATGGAACACAACATTTTTGATTTACTAACTTTTTTATATTCTGTGGCTCTTGTCTACAAATTCAGACATTTGGTGGAGATGGCAGGATTGGTGATTGGTAGACCCTGTGTGTACTCTAGAACATCCGTACACAAGGCTTCCACAGCATCCATTCTTTCAATATGCACAAGTCTTGTCAACAGATCATGGATGCTGTAACCTGCTGTGCTTATACGATCAAAGAGTTGCATTCCTTCTGTCATTCCACCTATTTCATCCCTCTTCAGTCCAAAGCTCTCTGCGAGATGGCGCCATGTTTTTACAATAGCTTTATCCGTGCTGTATGTGGCACTCAACATTCTGCTGGTTTTCTCAAGGCAATCAAATGGTAATTCTGTAGGGCTGAGTCCTGTAAATAGGAATTAAATGAATTCAAACAAAAATATATAACTTCCAAAATTCTGAGATATGCAGTAGTGTTCCATCATCTGCTCTACATCTCAAACCACAGTTTTAATGCATTTTTAGAATAGTAATAAAATGTGATACTGTCTGCTAGAGCTGTTTAAAATCTACAAAACTAAATAACAAACTTCTTATTTATATTTGGGTATGTTGTCAGTAATAAATTCCCTACATACTGTTATTAATTGTACTGAGGACCAACAGCCTTGTATTCTGATACATATCAGAAATCATTAGATTCTTTAAATGAAAAATGTAAACAAAGTTTAATCAATATTTATAATATTACTCATAACTGAAGTATTAAATACACAACTGTCTGCAAACACATTTCAGCTCTTACCTTCTGTGAAACTGCACACTTTCTTGCATAATTCAAGTATCTTTTCCCTACGTGACTGTATCTGGAAAAATAAAGCCAATTTACAATTGGAAGATTCTACATTTGGGGAAAATAAAGCAAATGATGATTGCTGTACAAAATTACCAACTGTCGTGTGAGAGAGAGATGTATAAAAAACAATGTGAATGTTGGATACAGTGTAGTAGAGTTTGCACTGTAAAACAACAGAAGGGTGCAAAGATGGAATCTGTTGCCACATATATCTGTGGAGGCCAAGTCATTGGGTATATTTAAAGTGGAGGTCTGCACATTATCTTATTAGCAAACATGCAGTTGTTGGAGAACAAAATTAAGAACCTGAGGGCAAGATTACTGAAGGAACATGAGAGACTGTTATGTTGTATGTTTAATCTGGTATAGCTTACTCCCAGCACACCAGATATGGCTATCACGCCCAAAGGCTTCTCAATTCACAGGATGGATTGAACTGCTGATTCAGAAAAGGCCAAAAGTAGAGGTGTATGTTTCATGGTAAACACTTGGTGGTGCTCTGATGTGGCAGTTTTGTCAAACGTGTTCCCCTGAACTTGAAGACCTAATGATCAAATGCTGTCCATTCTGTTTACCTAGAGAGTTCTCATCCATGATCCTCACCAGAGTTTACATACCACCAGCAGTACTATAATCAAGTACTTGAGATACCTCTTATAAAGTAAAATCAAGTGACATAGGTGACAACAGAGGTTTGCTTCCAGATGGCTCAATGCCTTCTATGCTCACTTTGACCGTCAAAATATGGAGGAACCGTCACAAACTCCCATAGCCCCAATGCTCCTGTGGTCTCAGTCTCTGAGACAGACGATCAGGAGGCTGAACCCCCAAAAAACATCCAACCCAGATAGGGTACCTGGCCAAGTACTAAAGACCCATGCTGATCAACTGGCTAGAGTCTTTGTTGAGATTTTTAACCAATCACTTCAGCAGTCTGAGGTACCCAACTACTTCAAGCAGGCTTCAGTTATGCTGGTGCCTAAGAAGAACATGGTAACCTGCCTCAACGGCTATCATCCAGTAGTACTTGTATCCAAAGTGATGAAGTGTTTTGAAAGGTTGATGATGAAGTATATCAGCAGCTGCCTGAGAAGTAGTTTGCCTACTGGTGCAACAGGTCCGTGGCAGATGCCATCTCACAGGCTCTTCATTCAACCCTGAGACATCTGGACCGCAAAGATACACACATCAGAATACTCCTTATCCACCACTGCCTGGCATTCAATAGTATCACCCTCTCAAAGCTATTCAGTAAGCTTCAAGACCTTGGCCTCAATACCTCCTTGTGCAATTGGATCTTCAATTTCCTCACTTGCAGATCCCAGTTAGCTTGGATTGGCAACATCTTCATCACAATTTCATTCAGCACAGGTTCACCACAAAGCTGTGTGCTTAGGCCCATGCTCTACTTGCTTTATACTTATGACTGTGTGGCTAAGCACAGCGCCAATGCCATATTCAAGTTTGCTGATGACACCACTGTCACAGGCTGAATCAAAGATGGTGACGAATCAGCATATAGGAGGGAGATTGAAAATCTAGCTGAGTGGCACCACAACAACAACCTCTTACTCAATGTCAGCAAGACTAAGGAGTTGATTATTGACTTGAGGAGGAAACCAGAGGTCCATGAACCAGTCCTCAGAGGGTCAGAGATGGAGAGGGTCAGCAATTTTAAATTCCTCATCGTTAGCTTTTGGGAGGACCTGTCCTGTGCCCAGCACGCAACTGCATTTAAGCAGCAAGCACAGCAGTGCCTCTACTTCTTTAGGAGTTTGTGAAGGCTGGGCATGACACCTGAAACTTTGATGAACTTCTATAGATGTGCAGCGGAGAGTATATTGACTGGCTACATCACAGCCTGGAATGGAAACACCAATATTCTTGAATGGAAAATTCAACAAAAGTATTGATACACCTCAGTCATCACAGGGAAAGCCTTCCCCACAACTGAGCACATCTACATGGAGCTTTGTCGCAAGAAAGCAGTATTCATCAACAGGGGCCCCAGCGCCCAGGTCTTGCTGCTGCCATCAGGAGGAAGGTGCATGAGCCTCAGGACTCACACAACTAGGTTCAGGAACAATTATTAGCCCTCAACCATCAAGCTCTTGAACTAGAGAGGATAGCTTCACTCAACTTCATTTGCCCCATCACTGAAATGTTCCCATAACCTATGGATTCACTTTCAAGGACTCTTATCTCATGTTCTCTATATTTATTGCTTATTTATTTATTATTATTATTTCTTTTGTATTTGCACAGTTTGTTGTCTTTTGTACACTAGTTGATTGCCCAGGTGAGGCGGTCTATCATTGATTCTATTTTGGATTTATTGAATATGCCTGCAATAAAATGTATCTCAGGGTGACAGACATGTACTTTGACAATAAATTTACTTTGACTTTGAAAGAGGGCAGGATAGAGGAGTTAAGAGGGAGAATAAATCAACCATAATCAACTGGCAGAGCAAACTCAATTAGCCAAAGGCTCCAATGCCTTATGGCAAAAAATAAATAGTAAAGTGACAATAACAGGATAACGAGGAGAAGTTGAATTGAGAGTCTGAGAATATGGAAGCACTACTGGCAAGGGGATGTAGAAGAGGTGATTAGTTCAGAAGTGGGAATGAAGCAGTTCTTACATCTTTGGCTACTTGTAGAACAATCCCATCAATTCCATTCCCCATTTATTTCCTTTTAAGCCATCTGCTCTCACATATTCATAAAAACAGTTTCCCCTATTTGATCTGTCTAAACTAGCGGCAACTTAAATTGCCAGGTCACCCACTCTTTGGAAAGTGCAAAGAGACCGTAACACCCAGAAGAATCCCATGCAGCCACATGGAGAACATGGTAGAGGCACTGGAGATGAGATGAGAAACCCAACTTACATCTTTCTAAGATCAGCAGGAGCAGGATTAATGCTGTTTCTGATAGTAGGTGCAGTTAAAGCAAGACCAGTAGTCTGACTGCAAGGTGACTCCTTTAATTGCTATAAATCTGCCTGTAGACTAATGCACAATTTTCTCAGATCCTCTCAACTACTCTTTAATTTGAGTTTAAAAGTCTTACCCCACATGCTTTAGCGTTTGTTGATTTTTCTCTAGTTAAAGGAACCAATGACAGGAGACACAAATCAGACATTCCTCGCTTATCTAATGCAGCCTCTTCATCACTATCCATACTCCGATTCAAAAGTTGCTCATTTTCTGAGGAAGCATCGTTTTCACTGTGGATAAAAGCATTTTGTGAACATGAATATGACAGGAACTTGCATGCATAAAACAGGGTAATTTATGTTGAGATTAATTGGTACTGAAATATCTTGAGATTCTGCAATTCTGTGGAGTAGTTAAACATTCTACTTAAACATAGTTATCTGAATCTAACCAACCCTAAAATTTATCCAAGTGCTAAAAAAAGTAGGGTAGTCAAGACTAAAATATTGGAAATCCATAAAGTAGAATCGTATTAAGATTAGTTAATGTACCAGAGGACCGAGTTTAAGTTTGGCAAAAGAACTTTTCTAATCTTTTGGCAGATTTAAACTTGGTCCTCTGGTACACCAATCCATTTTATTCCTGTGCTTCTAAAGAAACACTAACCACGACTCACAGAGATCAGAATAGGTTCCACTCCCCTAATTTTCAATCTCTCTCATGTTGAGCACCCTCTGTAAAATGAAAATGGTCCCTCTTTAGCTATTCCATACAAATATGTAACATGATAAAATTTCAATACACTTCTATATAATAAATGGTTGCTTCCAATGCAACCTGATAAATGTAGACATGATACTGACTATGGTTATGAGCACTTTATGTAGCTTTGCATAAATGAACTGATTTCTCTGATTAAAGGGAATTGATAATACGAAGTGGCAATTCTGGACTAAACTTGAATCAATGAAGGATGATCGACAGTTGTAACAGGGTTTGAATGGTATCAACTCGTATAAAGTAAAATTAAGTGACACTGGCGATAACAGGGCTTCACTTCCAGAGGAGCTCAATGCCTTCTATGCTTGCTTTGGCTGTCAAAACATGGACAAACCATCAACAACTCCCACAGCCCCGATGACCCTGTGATTTCAATCTCTGAGACCAATGTGCGAGCATCTTTCAGGAGGGTGAACCCACGGAAAGTATCCAGCCTAGATGGGTACCTGGCCAAATACTAAAGACCTGTGCTGATCAACTGGAGTGTTCACTGAGGTCCTTAATCAGTCACTTCAGCAGTCTGAAGTACCCACCTGCTTCAAGCAGGCATCAATTATACGGCTGTCTAAGAACAATGTGGTGACCTGCCTCAACGACTGTCATCCAGTAGCACTTACATTCACAGTGATGAAGTATTTTGAGAGTTTGGTGATGAAACATATCGATTTCTGCCTGAGAGGTGATTTGGACCTGCTCCAATTTGCCTACTGGTGCAACAAGTCCACAGCTGCTGCCATCTAATTGCCTCTACAGTCAATCCTGGAACATTTTAACAACAAAGGTGCATACATCAGGATGTCCTTTATCAAATACAGCTCAGCATCCAATACTATCATCCCCTCAAAACTAATCAATATGCTTCAAGACATTTGACTCAACACCTTCATGTGCAAATGGAAGGTGCTGATTATTGACTTCAAGGAGGAGGAAGTCAGAAGTCCATGAGCCAGTCCTCATCAGGGGATCAGAGATGGAGAGGGTCAGCAACTTTAATTCCCTCAGTGTTACCATTTGAGGACCTGGCACAGGCCCAGAATGTAAGTGCAATTATGAAGAAAGCACAACAGTGCCTCTACTTCTTTCAGAGATTGCGAAGGTTCGGTGTGGTGGACAGTATATTGATTGGCTGCATCACCATCTGGTATGGAAACACCAATACCCCTGAACAGAAAATCCTACAAGTACTAGTGGATATGGCCCAGTCCATCATGGGTAAAGCCCTCCCCACCATTCAGCATATCCACAGAGCATTGTCGCAGGAAAGGTAGTATCCTTCAGCAGTAACCCCCACTACCCAAGTCATTTTCTCTTCTCACTGCCGCCATCAGGAAGGTGGTACAGGAGCCTCAGAACACACACCACCATTCTTAGGAACAGTTATTACCTCTCAACCATCAGGTTTTTGAATCAACAGGGATAACTTCACTTGCACCATCAGTGAAATGTTCCCACAACCTATGGACTCACTTTCAAGAACTCTTCATTTCATGTTCTCGACATTTATTTGATGTTCTTGATATTTATTATTTATGTATTTTTATTATTACTTTTTTGTTTGTATTTGCACAGTTTTTGTCTTTTGCATACTGGCTGGATGCTCAGTAGGTGTGGTCTTTCATTGATTCTATTATGGTTATTGGATTTTTGAGTATTTTTCTTCAAGAAAATGAATCTCAGGTTGTATATGGTGACCTATATGTGCTTTGATAATAAATTTACTTTGAACTTTGAATATTTTGTGGGATTCATATTACATCTCATCTGCCAGAAGCACTGTTTGGACATTGGAAGGCAGTAATTAAATGCTTAGTGGGTGACCATTGCAAATGGGCTGCTCTTTTTGTACATGGGGCCTAGGGAGAAACCTGGAGATATACACATTTGGCAAAAATTTTCCACATTTTTGGAATGAGTACAACTGAAAAGGAAATAAAACATTTCACATGAAAACTATGAGCTTTACAGTTTATCAGTTTTAATCTAAGTGGTTTTGAGAATGTGATCTCTCGTGTTGATTCTTTGCCAAGAGAAGGTTACAGAAAGCAATATTGTTTTCCACCTCCATGCTCTTCTGTCATAACAAATAGAAGCAATGTTAGCCATTAACTTCTACTCCACCAATCTATAACATACTGGTTGATCTTCCCTTAATATCCAAAAACAATCTATTATCTCCATTTGACAGCATGTTTGGTAACAGGTCCTTCACAGCCTCCTAAGGAATTTTTGTGGGTGAAGAAATTTCTTCCTGTTTCAAACCTGAATGGCTAGCCTTTGTCTTTAGACTGTGTAGTTCAAATAACAATCAGTTAGAGTACAGGAAGGATAGAGCTTGGTGTCATTCAGTGATGCTGAGGTTGAGAGTTTCAAGTTTCTCGGAGTGAACATCGACAGCACGTCCTTATCCAACCACATTGACAAGAAAATTCACTCATGTCCCTACTTTCTCAAAAGGCTAAAAAAAATTGGTAAGTCCCTGTCAAACCTTACCGATTTTTATTGATGCACCATAGAAAGCATTCTCTTTGATTGCTATGGTAACTTGATATAGCAGCCGCTTTGCGCGTGACCACAAGAAACTACAGAGTTGTAGAAACAGCTCTGCACATCACAGAAACCAGCCTCCCACCATGAACTCTCCAGTAACGCTGCCAACATAATCAAAGACTCCACCCAGCCCAGATGTGCTCTCTTTACACCATTCCCACTGGGCAGTAGATACAAAAGCCTGAAAGCACATACAACCTGACCCGAGGGCTGCTTCAATCCCACTGTTAAAAGAGTATTGAATAATCCTCTAGATACCCTAGTATAATAAAGTGTACTCTTCTTCTCACATTCTACCCCATTGCAATCCTGCACCTCATTGTTTACCTGCACTTTTTCTGTAACTTAAGTATGAGCTCAGTTTGCTTCATTTCACCTTACAGAACATTTCCTCCAAGTGAGAAATCAATTTTGCTCTCCTATTGCAAAAGCATACTCTTCCTTAATCTTGACTCTTGCATCCTTTTGCATTAAAGCCAATGTTGCATTCGCTTTCTTAAATGCCTGCCGTTCCTGAACATTAATTTTGTGATCTGTGCTAGGTCCTTCTAATTAAATCACTGCATTTTCTACTTAAAGTGAACAGCTAGGGTCTCCAGAACTGATCCTTAATCACAGCAAAAGATTACCTATTTCATTCTACTCTTGATGGTCTGACTTTTGACCAGTCCTCAGTTAATGGCAAATTGTCCCCAATCGCTTATACTCTAATTTTGTTTAACAACTTGCGCAGCACTTCATCAATGACCTAATGAAAGTCAGAACACATACATTTCTCTGGTTTCCCCTGTTCTGTTCTACTATCATAACCTCAGAAATATTTTAAGTCATCCTACTATTATTTTTCAGGTGCGCATTTACAACTTTTATTAATATTTTGCTACCAGTGATGTTACTAGTCTATAGTTCCCCATTTTCTCTCAGTGTCCAAATCTTGGACTCTAGTTTAAGTTAACTAGGCAAGGTACCTCAAGCTGCGGACACTTACTGTAGACGTAGCTACCTACCACAGATCCCAAAGGTTTCCACTGGTTACCTAACACCTCCTGTACTGTTAATTAATGCATTTGATTTACTTTATTCAATATAAATCTATCTTTGATATTGCCTCAGCCATGTCAATTGGTCATTGAAGTCCAAAAACTGCAGAAATCAATACAATTTGACTTACCTTTTCTCAGTCTTAGGTGGAACTGCCTTCAGTTTGTTATCAAATTCATCTTTGTCAGAGAATATTACAATATTTTCTGTAAAGTAATAAACAAATCAGCTCAAGATTTAAATGATAATCAGAATGGATGCAAATAGTTTTAAGCATGTGATAGTATTTCTAGTGATTTGTGCATTTTTCGCTCGAAGATCTCTTGCTCCTCTACAACTGTTTAAAGGTTCTTGATAATTTAATTTCTCAGCTACTTTTTTGTACTTCTACTTGTGATTTTTACCTCTATTATTTTCATTCTCTACTTTGGCTTGCTGTGCTAGTGTCAATGTGCCAAGTTGATGCCTTTTCCTCATCTTCAAATCTCCCTTTGTCTTTATGTATCATTGGCTCGTCACTAGTATTCAGTTTAATGCCATTTTAGTGGAATATATGATTTCCAGGACTCATCACATTGTAAAACATTAAAAGCTGATATACTTAGCCGATCAAGCCACATCAGTTGTGAGAATAAAAACATCAACTCTCTTTATAGATGCTATTTAACTGGCTAGAGAGTTTTAGCATTTTACATTTTTATTTCAGTTTTTCACCCTCTGCAGCATTTTGATTTCGAAATATCTCTTCCCATGTTACAAGTTGGGTTAGAAAATAATTTTTTCCACATTGTAGGAACTCAGTTCCCTTATTTCTTTGATTACTTCTCTGGTCAAGTAATTTCAAGAAACTGGAAATCCCTTTTGATTATTATTCTGTTTTTCACTCATCTCCACAACTTTGTTTATTTTTTCGTCTGCATTTTCTGTAACACTGAATGGTCTATAGACCACTCCTAATTGATTATTAACAACAGTCTATGGACCATTTAACAAAACATTTTAAAAAATATTTGGAATCTTCATTACCTTTCATCTCTCATCATAGGGATTTTGATATCTTAGTGATAGCGCTACTTCTGCTCATATTTTATTCTAATGCTACCCCAACACATTCAATGTTTTCACGAATATTTCTTCCCCCTCTGCCATCAGAATTCTGAAAGGACAATGAACCCATGTTTTTTCCCACTTCTTTTTCTTGTTCTGTTTTGCACTACTTAATTAATTTATTTTATTATAATTTGACACACACACAGCTGCAGCAAAACAAATTTCACAACATATGCCAGTGATAGTGAACCTGATTCTGAATTTTGTATATTTAACTGCCCATCCTGATACTTCTATAGCCATGTGTCAGTAATCTTGTTAAATCTGGTTACTCGCAATGCATTCTTGTCAATGCCCAAGTTATGCAGACTTTGTACACTGATATGCACACTATTTATTTTGTTACTAATTAGCAGTTCGCTATTTAAGTTTAATTATATTTCATTTATTATCTAAACTATACCCTATTTATTTCCTCTCATTTTAGCCAGCACTGTGGTCTCCTACTTTTATTAATATTTAGGCTTATATAATTTTTGTACCTCTGTTCTCAACTCTCCATATATTTAGAAATACTTCCCAATTCTCTATTTTATGTGCTATAGGAAGTGCTGTGAAGTGTACGGAATATTATAATTTTAGAACATAAAACAATACGGACCCTTTGGTCCATGATGTTGTTTTGACATTTTAATCTAAGGTCAATCTAAACCTTCCCTCCTACACATCTCATAACTCTCCATTTTTCTTTTATCCATGTGCCTTTCTTAGAGTTTCTTAAATGTCCCTAATGTATCAGCCTCTACCAGCACCCTGCCGGTGCATTTCAGGGATGTCCCACTGTACAGCCTACCTGTGACATCTCCCCTAAATTTTCCTCCCATCACCTTAAAAGAGTGTCTTCTAGTTTTAGCCATTGCCACCCTGGGTAAAAGACACTGGCTGTTCACTCTATCTATACCTCTCATCATCTTATACACCTCTATCAAGTTACCTCTCAACAAGAATTGGGTGGAGCAGACTGGGAAGGTAAAACAGAAATTGGGAACATGGGGAGGGCACTCCTTAAGAATAACTGGGAAGAACCTGGTTATCAGGTGTGAGCAGGGGTGGCGCTAAGGTGGTGCTAACTGGGGCTACAGCCCCAGCAGAAATTGCAATAGCACCAGCATAGCACCACAAAGAAATTAACTGAAATTTCACATACAAATTGCAGCTGCTTTGCTTTCTCTGTATAGTTTTGAATACAGCTTGTTTCTCCAGTTGATATAGTGAAACAGCACCCCCAATTACCATGGCACCCACGCAGCAATAAAGTTATAAACTCTGTCAGATCCACTCTACACTTCGTTCGTTGTCAATGTCTTGCCGTTGCTGTCCTCAAATCAGTTAAACTGATCTAAGATCACTTAAGGTGGTGATGTCACTCACTCTCACTCACGCCAGATTGATAGTATACATCCAGGCGCAGATTGATGGTCTCACGAGACTAACGGGGAGATATATGTATATATAAAAATGGATCGATTTTTAGTGAGAAAACGACCTCATCCAGAGGAATCAGTGATATCTCAGCCTGACCCTGTCTTAATTGAAAGTGACATGCAGAAAGAAGTAAGTGGGGATGAGGACGACAGCAGTTCATCGAAGGAGTGTGAGGGCGAAGTAGAGGAACAAGAAATGGAGCAGGATTTGGAAGAGAACATGGATGAAGCTGCTCTTAGTGCTAGTGGGAATACTGTTAGTGATGTTAGCCAGCGACCTGAGGAAGGACCCCGTTGGCCAGCATTGAAAAAGTACCCTTCACTGCTCGCAACAGTTTGGCAATCAGCAAAGGAGCTTTATTCATGGCTGCTTTGACTGGCTGGAATATTCAATCACGAAAGATATTACGTTTTGCTTCGCATGCAGGCATTTCCTGTGTGGAGGACATGGGTCCCATTCTGAGTCTACCTTCACTGTCACCAGTTACCGCAACTGGCGGAAAGCTACAACAGCTTTCAAAACCCCCCATGTAAATGCAGCTCAGAAGTTTGCTATGGAGGCATGGGCTGAATTCAGATTAAGAAAACTAGACGGTCCAAGATTGGGAAATATGCTTGACAAAGGACATGCAAAGATTGTCTAAGAAAATCGTGAGTATATGAGAGCGGTGGTTGAGTCTCTAGCAAGGACAGACAGTGAATGACACAGTGGAACTTCTAGCTCCAATGAGACCCTACCATGATGCATTTATAGGTTTATACAAATTAATCTGCATATCACTGACTCTACCTGTGACATCTGCCTCATGCAAACCGAGTTTCTCTTGCCTCAGACGCCTCAAAAACTACCTAAGGAATAGCAGTGGCAATGCTCAGAACAGTAACTTGGTTCTGTTGGCCATAAACAGCCGGAGGACCAAAGCACTTGACATCCAGAAAATCATTGATGCTTTCGCCACCAATCACAACAACAGACGGATTGTGCTTCTCTGAAAACATCAACGGTGAGCGCAGTTGATCTTTTAAAAAATTTGGGCCAAGACTAATGCTGATTATTATTATTATTTTATGGTGGATACCCCATAGTCCTTACATTTCCTGCAAATCCCAAAGTATTACATTTACTGCTATTAAGCCTACTGGTTTTGCTTAGACTTCCAAGCGGTGATTCTGTTGATTTTTGTTTTAAATTCAATAGCCGAATTAATTTGAGGTATTGCGTGGTCAGAGTACGATTTGTCCAACTCCTGGTAAAGCCTTGTATCTGTTGTTTGCCTTATTTGACTTCAACAACGGTGTATCTTTTGGCATTGTCTGTCTATGTAAAGCGAATAGCAGTGGACATTGTGGGTTAGTGTTATGTTTTTCAGTTGAAAAGCATGCATTTGACACTGATTGCGGGATTGGTGCATGATTTACGTTGTGCACTGTGGGTCGGATGCTCTGTTGGTTTGTTTGCTTATGCTCTGTGTAGCCCAGGTTGTCTCCGATGCTGTTGACACTGTCACAGTTCACTTCCAGATTATATTTATCAATTGCTGTTGCTTGTGAATCAACATTTATAGTAGGCACATAATGCTTGAAGCTGACTTTTGAACGCCACACGTCTGGCCTTGTGAATACATATTACCATAGGGTACATCCCTCAGCACCATCACTGAATAATTCAGTCCCATTGTAGCACCAGCAAGAAAAAATCTCTGGCACCGCCACTGGGTGTGAGATGCTGTCAGGTTGTTGTACTTGGCACAGGCGTGGCCCATCCCCTGCTCCTCCAGTAGGGGAATCACCTGGGCTGTCTCCAGTTTCATCAGGGGATCTAAGATAAAGAGGGTCAGATGGTTCACAATGTACAAGTCCCTGGACAATGAGGGGAAAATTGTACCCGATGTTACCCTCATCCTGATCACCACTTTATTGTTAGGCTGCTTCAGACTGTGTGGGGAACCTAAGTTCATGGGCACCAAGTTACCACGATATGCCAAGAGTCTATCTGTCGCAGGTGCTGCGAAGGATGGGTATGACCCTGTTGCTGTGCGGTATCGCTGTGCTATCTGTCCTTCATGGAAAAGTTCTTCTGGACCAACACTGTTGACCACAAGTCTATCAGACAGTGATCAGTGTGGGATGCCCTGCAGACACTACAGGAGAACCTGATGGATACAGTGGGGTTTTCTCCTCAGCAGACCATCCAGACCATCTGCTAGAATGCCTCACCAACAGGCACCAAGACCCCCACAGCACACTGCTTGGAAGATGACTAGTGTGGAAGAGACATTGCTCATAAAAGGGTCTGTGTCATCCTGAGCAGGGGACTCTCTGATCTGCAGGAAGTTCCCAAGGACACAAACACAGAGGCAGACATCAAGTTTTGCTGTCAGATCATCAACTCAGTGGAAGACTCTCTTTGGTTTGCCCAAAACATTTTGTCTGCCAGCACAGAGGTATACTACCGACTGGCACATTCCAGGATGCTGAAGTACGTGCTGAGGGATACATTGAAGCTTGGTGCAGCCACCACAGGGGCTTGGTGGGGAAGAACCACAGTGCAGGTTTCTCCTACTGGAGAAGGAGTGGCAGGGTTGGGGAAGGAAGCCTCTCAGTTACTATTATAGCGGTACAGTATACCACCTAGGTTGCCATGAGTGGAAAGAGTGCTATTGATGAGTATGAATGCAATAGAACTGTTAAGAGAGCATTGACTATGAATGCAAAGAATAAAAAGGCATTGAGCAGTTTATTCTTGTAAATTTTTTTTATTATGCATAAAATTTACTTTGTTTTTTTTTTAAAAATCACTTCTCATTCTCCTCCACTCCAATAAGAAAAGCCCTAGCTTGCTCAAACTTCCTCATGTTCTCTAATCCGGGCAACTCCTGCTCAGTCACCAAAATCTCCTGCAAATTTCTACAGGTGTACCAGAGAGAGCATTCTAACTAGTTGTATCACAGTCTAGTATGGAGGAGCCCCTGCACAAGATTGGAAAAAGCTATAGGAAGTCGCCAATTCAGCCAGCTCTATCATGGGCACTAGGCTCCTCAGCAGCGAGGGCATCTTCAAATGCGACGCCTCAAAACAAAAGGTAGCTTCATTCATGAAGGATCGCCATCACCAAGAATATGCCCTCTTCTCATGGCTACCATCAAGGTGGTGGTACAGGAGACTGAAAACACTTTCAAAATTTTGGGAACAGCTTCTTCCCCTCTGCCAGATTTCTGAAAGGACAATGACCCCATATTCACTATCTCCCTATTTGCTTTATTTTTCTCTCTTTCTACACCAGAATCATAGAGAAGTACAGCACAGAAATGGGCCATTCAGCCCATCTAGTCCATGCCAAAACCATTTAAACTGCCTACTCCCATCACTGTGCACCAGGACCATAGCACCCCCCCACCCCTACTATCCATGTACCTATCCAAACTTCTCTCAATCGTTGAAATTGAGTGCTCTCATGCACCACTTGTGCCTGCAGCTCATTCCACACTCTCACAACCTTCTGAGTGAAGAGGTTTCCCCTCATGTTCCCTTAAACTTTTCACCTTTCACCCTTAACCTATGACCTCTGGTTGCAATCCCACCCAACCTCTGTGGAAAAAGCCTGCTTGCATTTACCCTATCTATACCCCTCAATTTTGAATAACTATCAAATCGTCTGTCAAAAAATATATATTTGTTACTTGTAATATATATAAAAAAATATAAAATCATAATTTATAGCTTTTTAAATTATGTATTATCCTGTACTGCTGCCACAAAACAAATTTTAAGACCTATACCAGTGACTGATTCTGAAATCTACTCTACACCCACTCTAAATCATCCTTCATATGAAGGGTACTTTCTGACAACAATGTGGAAATATTGACAGTCAATGAAGATTTTAAAGAGAACATGACAAAGAAAAATAAACTACAGAAGCTGTAAATCTGAACCAAAACAGCATATTTTCAAGCAACAGGTCCAGGAGCAAGCATGGAAGGAGAAATGTTTTAAGTCCAAGAAACGTTTTCAGTCCAAGAAACGTTTTCAAAACTGGGAGAGAAAGAAACAAACTTTGTTTTATGTTGTAGAGAAGGAACAACTGATAAGCTTGAAAAGACTTCAGGAAGAGATAAATGTGGTGGTGCCCAGTTTAACATGAATAATTGTGAGATCAATTCATTCTGAGAAGGAAAGAGCATGGGATGGACGTGAGCAGTTCATAGTGTGGATGAATAGGGAAACCCTAGAATTAAACAAAACAATTTTCTCAGTAAGATACTTAAAACATGCAGTTGTTTTCTTATGATTTATGCTGGAAGGATGCATGTTTGCATTAAAATATGACAGATAAGGAAATTCCCTGACTTTTCTATTCTCAACTGCAGCAGCAGAGGGAGACATCGAGTCATTGCAGCTGAGGTGGACAATGCAAGGCAATTACCTTAATAACTTATAAGAAGGAACAGGGAAATCCAACAAAAGTGAAAAACATTACAGAGGAAAACAAAGTTATAGTTTAAAACCAGCACACCTGTCTTTGAATTAGTTCAACAAGTAAAAACCCCACAAAAATAAAGTTATTCCAAGGACAGAAAAGATAAGCTGCCAGAAACAGTGAAAATTTCTAGGAAATCAACACTATCCAGAATTTTTCCTGCCTCAGCATCACCATCATTTTCAATTATCATAGCTCAATATTTATTACTTTGCAGATTCAGGAAAGCTTTGGACACTACCTCACTTTTTAAAAAAAAAGTATTTCTGTTTCTGCACTTTTTAAAAAATTTATTCAATATATGTAATTGATTTACTTGTTTATTTATCATTATTATGTTTTATTTTATTTATTTATTTTTCTCTGCTAGATTATGTATTGTTGCTGCTAAGTTAACAAATTTCTCGTCACATGCCGGTGATAATAAACCTCATTCTGATTCTGAGCATTATGTCTAGAAATAGATACACATTTTGAAGTATGTAATGTATTTTGATAAGATTAGATTGTTCTGAGAACTACAAACTGAAGAAAACTGAAACACAAAGTGGCAGATTTTCTGTGTCACATAGTTAAATTTCTTGAAAATTTAATTGTAGTGGAAAATCGGAGACGTAACCGCAAGGCTCAGTGCTGGGACCCCAGTTGTTTACAATATATATTAATGACTTGGATGAGGGAATTAAATGCAGCATCTCCAAGTTTGCGGATGACACGAAGCTGGGCGGCAGTGTTAGCAGTGAGGAGGATGCTAAGAGGATGCAGGGTGACTTGGATAGGTTGGGTGAGTGGGCAAACTCATGGCAGATGCAATTTAATGTGGATAAATGTGAGGTTATCCACTTTGGTGGCAAAAATAGGAAAACAGATTATTATCTGAATGGTGGCCGATTAGGAAAAGGGGAGGTGCAACGAGACCTGGGTGTCATTATACACCAGTCATTGAAAGTGGGCATGCAGGTACAGCAGGCGGTGAAAAAGGCAAATGGTATGCTGGCATTTATAGCGAGAGGATTCGAGTACAGGAGCAGGGAGGTACTACTGCAGTTGTACAAGGCCTTGGTGAGACCACACCTGGAGTATTGTGTGCAGTTTTGGTCCCCTAATCTGTGGAAAGACATCCTTGCCATAGAGGGAGTACAAAGAAGGTTCACCAGATTGATTCCTGGGATGGCAGGACTTTCATATGAAGAAAGACTGGATGAACTGGGCTTGTACTCGTTGGAATTTAGAAGATTGAGGGGGGATCTGATTGAAACGTATAAAATCCTAAAGGGATTGGACAGGCTAGATGCAGGAAGATTGTTCCCGATGTTGGGGAAGTCCAGAACAAGGGGTCACAGTTTGAGGATAAAAGGGATGCCTTTTAGGACCGAGATTAGGAAAAACTTCTTCACACAGAGAGTGGTGAATCTGTGCAATTCTCTGCCACAGGAAACAGTTGAAGCCAGTTCATTGGCTGTATTTAAGAGGGAGTTAGAATATGGCCCTTGTGGCTATGGGGATCGGGGGTATGGAGGAAAGGCTGGGGCGGGGTTCTGAGTTGGATGATCAGCCATGATCATAATAAATGGCAGTGCAGGCTCGAAGGGCGGAATGGCCTACTCCTGCACCTATTTTCTATGTTTCTATGTAATGTGAGTTGCATAAAGCCAATGATTTTCCTTCTAGGTCTGATGTACGTGCAGAGAGCAGCATAAACAGAAGTAATAGCTTGCCAGGCTCATAAAGCCTGAAGCCCTCTTCAGTCATGATTGGATGGGCCTTAATTTTACATTCAGAAGCAGGTCTGCACAGCAAAATTCCTCACTCCCTATACCTGTCTACTAATCTGGCACACTACCCCTTGTCCCAACACCACCCCTCCAAATGTTGACACCACCCTTTCTCTCAAGCCATCTGGCACAGTGACCCCCTAATATTGATCTCTTTTCTCCCACTAACATCCTAAAATCTCTCCCCTTCCCTTGCTGACCCACACTCCCAATCTGTAACCCCTCCAAATACTGATTGTTACCCTTCATATCTTAATTAGCACCCTCCAAACTTCAATTTTCACTCTTGTCTGACTCTAAAATCTAAGTGCAGATCCCTCACCCATCTCAAACAAACTGATTCCTGTCAACCTGATGCACTGAAATGCTTGAAGCAAAGGAACGCTGTTCGGTTTGGCTATATTCATGGACATTCATTTATGGTTAAATGACAATTAAACTTGAACTTGCAACATCAACCAATTCCTTTCTATGTAGAGATTTTTACTCCTCATGTATGTAAAGGATGTAAGAAATAAAGTCAATTCAATACCTCTCAATACAGGAGCCCCTCAGGGCTATATACTGAGTCCCCTCCTTTACTCCGTGTATACCCATGACTGTGTCGCCACCCACAGCTCTAATCTGCTAATTAAATTTGCCACCGACACTACATTGATTGGCCTAATCTCAAACAATAACGATGTGGCCTACAGAGAAGTCATTTCTCTGACACAGTGGTGTCAAGAAAACAACCTCTCCCTCAATGTCGCAAAAACAAGGGAGCTGGTTGTAGGCAGGAGGAATGGAGGCAGGTTAACCCCTATTGACATAAATGGATCTGGGTTGAGAGGGTGAACAGCTTTAAGTTCCTCAACATCCACATCACTGAGATCTCACATGGTCTGTACATACTGGTTGTGTGGTGAAAAAAAGCACAACAGCGCTTCTTTCACCCCAGACGGATGAAGAAGTTTGGTATGGGCCCCCAAATCCTAAGAACTTTCTACAGGGGGACAATTGAGAGCTTCCTGACTGGCTGCATCACTGCCTAGTATGGGAACTGTACCTCTCTAAATCGCAGGATTCTTCAGAGAGTGGTGCAGACAGCCTAGCACATCTGTAGATGTGAACTTCCCATGATTCAGGACATTTACAACGACAGGTGTGAGAAAAGGGCTCAAAGGATCACTGGGGACCTGAATCACCCCATCCACAATCTACTTCAGCTGCTACCATCCGGGAAACAGTACTGCAGCATAAAAGCCAGGACCAGCAGCTTCTTCCACCAGGCCATCAGACTGATTAACTCATGCTGATTTGAGTGTATTTCTATGTTACGTTGACTGTCTATTTATTATAAATTATTATGATTGCACATTTAGATGGAGACATAACATAAAGATTTTTACTCATGTATGTTAAGGATGTAAGAAATAAAGTCAATTCAATACCTCCCACCCCTACCATAAATCATCCTCTGATTTCCAATCACCAATTCCTCCAGCAGACTCCATAGCTCCTACAACCAATACCTTCTCCCACCCTTCTCCCCTAACCTAACTCTTTTTTCCCCACATGACTCATACCCGTCTGCTTCCTTCGTTACCATGTCAGTTTTAGAAAAGACTCTGGTACAAGGCCTACTTAGTACTGTACAAAGCATAATAAATTTTGCTGCAACAGGTCCACAAACAGAGCATCTGTAGACCAGCCAAAAACTAATCCTTTAATGTAACTCCACCAACATTAAATTTCTAGGTAGTAGATATATTTTTTTTTACCCTGTATTTCCTTCTTGTCGTCTTCGTTGTCAAGCTGAGCTTCAACATTTTTCACCAAATGGCCACGACAACAAGCTTTAAAAGAAAGAGTGCTTAGCTTTCATTTCAACTTCAAAGTTATCTTAAAAACATTTCTGTCCAAAATTGTGTACAAAAACATAACCCTACTCACCCCAGGTAAAAGACTTCGTCTTCAAAATGTAGAAAATAACAATTAAAACAATGGCGATAGCCATTATAAATATGGTGGACATTGCAATTATTAAAGCAGTTCCAAGGTGTCCTTGGCCCACCTGATCTACTGAGGAAAGAGAGAATTGAAGAGAAATAACTAATTTCACTTCTTAAAATAAACTGTGAAACCAAGTCTTGGTAAGCAATGAGTTTGAAGATTGCAACTCAAGTTGGAACTGGGAACACAAACTTTATTTTTGGATTGTTCATGTCATTTAAAATAATTAACCACACTCCAATCTACCTTTTTAATTGGACACTTTGATAGCCCCTCAAACATTGTTTCTTGCAACCAATGGTGGCAGATAACAGTGGAACCTTTTACTAGTTCTGCAATGCAACCCGAGGTATCAACTATTGGACACTGCATCATGCCACACGGATGTTAGTAAAGATATCTGTCCTTCTGAAAATGATGGGCAAGTTTCATAAAAATCTCTCCTATTAGTTTGGTGATAGACTGCTTCACGCTTCTTGACATTTCACACAGACACTTAGACAAGCACTAGAGATTTCTCTGTATGTAGCCATCATCCACTGAAGTCCTCAAATGAGTTTTCTGGAGCAGAACTCATCCCAGGGGTGATGTCTGGAGTACTCTTTCCTTGCTTTCTACCCAGGGACTCCTGAAATGTCCCCAACCAAATTCTAAGTACACACTATCACTGTCCGTGCAAATTGCTGAGAATGCTTAACAAGTGCCAATGTGTCTTTGCCTCCTAGATCTTCTGGGTTGCTGCTTGACAAATTGCTTAAGTGTTGGTGAGGGAAAAATAGTGAAAGAAAGATTGTTCATGTTTTCACTATTTGCAGCTTATAATTAAAGCCTGCACTGTGATCTCAGGAGGATTAGGTCTGTGAAAAAAAAACACCAGCTCGAGTGATTCCAGCCTTTTACTAACTAACAGCATTTCCAAAGATGGACAATGTTGTCTCCTGCAGGGGCTACAAGCTCCTGCCTCCTAACCACTAGCTGCTGCTGCTGCAGTCATTTATCTGACAACTTTACCTGAAAGAGAACGTGAGGGTCAAGCAAAGTGTTTGGGTGCAGCAGGTGTCATGGCTAAATAGCTGATAGTGTGTAAAGTGCAAGATTTGGCTGGGAGGCTCACAGAGTCAGCTTATTCAAGATTGGTGATGAGTGGGTGGTTGAAGTATGGTGTATTCAACACTGGAAGCTGTTGGTGAAATAGGTAAATTCACTGGCTGCCCTTATGTGAGATCACTAAACTTTGTACAGTACCGTTTGCAGGTCAGTTTATGACTCTGGACACTCCTGAGTTATTTCCGTCCACTGTCTCTGAAGTGTGTGACTGGAGTGATTTTAGTTCTCAATGGATTACATCCCTCCTCCTCTCAATTTAGTATAATTGGTGCAACAGCAGAGTGTAAAGGAGTGAAGGCCACTTTCTCCTTCAATCTGCCTCTATATTCACTCCCATTACTTCCCGAAGCCAAAATGCACCTGACTTTAAGTAGTAGAAGCTGTCTACAACTGACAGGAGCCTCTCTTAAAACTGGGCTCCTCTACTAATAAGCTATTTGATTTAGTTATATAGCTACCAATGGCTGGACACTACAGACATATTATTAGGCAAGATATTAGAATGCTTCTTGCAATAAATTGAACTGATGCAGATTAATTACAGATCCTGATTCCTCTGTCTGTTCAACTCTGCCAGCCAATACTCAAAAATTTCAAAACAATACAAGATAGTAATTATTAATTTTTAAAAACTTAAATATGTACTTAAATATTAATATCATACCTTTGTGTGTTTCTTGTAAAATGGGAGGGTTTGCTTTAATGCCTATGGTACTGCCTGAAATGCTTGAAGACAAATTGATTCCCATGCCTATAAAACAATCGGAGCTAATCAACTGTTTTAATAGAAAATAAAGTCAGAATATGTAACAGCAGGTACTTTATAGTCATCATTAGCATTAAAATTGTTACTCAAAAACAACTAGAAAGAACATGCAATGTTACACAAATTAACTTTAAAGTTAGATATTATTGGGTCAAAATTAATATTTTTAATTGGTACACAGCAGAATGTGTCTGAATAATACTATAATGTCAACTGCATAAAGATTAGTTCGACACATATAGTTATTTTTGAATAAATCATAGGGGTAGTTCAGCCACACGAACATGGATTACACCAATTTAATTTTGAAACTGGTTCAACAGGAGGAGGAGAAGATGGCGGTGTGACAGCAGCACGCGCGGCCTCTCCGGTAAATGATATCTGTAATCTGTCAAGTAGGGGATCGTGCACAATTCTGATTTGATGGAGACAGGCGTGAGAGTACGGAGGAACATCTGGAGAAACTTCTGAAATGCCCACTTCGCTGCCGCTGCTACCGTGTGGTAACCGGAATCTCCAGAGCAGAAGGCCCCGAATCCTCGGCTTTGCTTGTTTCGGCGGCCAGGGCTAGGTCGAAGGCACTTGGCAGAGGATGGCGCTCGGGAGGCCGTATTGGAGGGGCTGGTTGGAGGCTCAAAGTTTTCGGATGGATGGACTCTGTGTCGGCTGTGGTTGGGTGCTTCCAATGCATCAGCAGTTGTCGGTGTCTGGAAGTTTATGGCAGGGAATTTCTCCCTTTTGCCGCCTGCTATCGGGGACTTGGGAGTCGATCAGGACTTGAGACGTTTTTTTTTACCGTGCCCATGGTCTGCTCTTCATCAAATTATGGTATTGCTCTGCACTGCTGTAACTATATGTTATAATTATGTGGTTCTGTCAGTGTTAGTCTTTGCTTTGTCCTGTTTTTTGTGATATCACTCTGGTGGAACATTGTATCATTTCTTAATGCGTGTATGCATTTCTAAAGGACAATAAAAGAGGACTGAGTGTTCTCATAATCTAATCTAATTCACCCTGAACTTTCACTAGATCAGGTAAAATGAAATTTTGTGCAACTGATGCCTAAAAATGGGCACTGAAAGATCAAAATTATAGGAAGCAGGCTTCTTAGTCCCTCAGATGTAGACACTACTAGCATCCTATAATTCCTCAGAGAAAGAGGTAGTAATCTACAATAAATTTTTTGACATGTTACGGTGCTTGTGATGAAGGTAGCCCACAGCTTTGTTAGGTAAGGAATTCCAGAGTGTTCATTAAATGGTTAAGGAGGAAGTGTAGTGCACGACTTGGATTTCAAAGTACTTGCTGCTTTTGCCTTTCTAGATGGTTGAGGCTGCTAATTTATTCAAATAATCTGTATAATTGTTTTTTTAGCAAAAATTAAAATGAAGTAGTGATTTAAGAAGAATTATCTGTATGCTCTAGAGGTGACTTACATTCCTTGGTGTTTGGAGGTGCCAATGCACAGGAATGGCAAACCTTTGCGTAGGTGTTTCTTGACATGTTATCCAGAATGTAGTAGCTGTAAGTACATATTGAAGAAAACTTATATTTATATTGGTGGATACTGGGCAAGTTTTAGATTATGCTAATAGTGAGAAAAATCTTGTGTCACTGCATTGCAATCATCAATAAACACAACTACACCAATAAGGAATTTTGAATTCAACAGGCTAGAATGTGTTAATAGTAATGTCCTCTGTAGCTTTACTAACAATAATGAATAATATTGAAACTGAATCTGATGGCTTGGCTGATATAGTTGTCAAGGGCTTTTTCTGTTGGTTTATTGGCTGGGCTTATCCTGATTCATCCACTGAGAATCTACACAATGTCCTGACACCATGCAGGAACATACAATTGGGAACTAGATTACTACATAACATCAAATCGAGATTACCAGAGGCGAATAAATTCATACTTCCCCCATAGGTCAGTGCTGAGCTTGGACGGTTCATCACTGGTAGCAAACTTAGGGCAAGAATGGGAAAAAAGATCAGCAATAGGACCAAGAGATGGTGAAATGATCCCTCAAGACTACTCCATCATCCAATAAGACCTGGGCCTCAATTCCACTGCTGCCCAGTCCCTATACTCTACACGCCTCTCTAGTCTAATCATTTTTCTGTGTTTTTCTTGGAGTACATTTAGCAACTGAACCTTCATAGCTTTCTGGTGCAGAGACTGCTAAGGGCGTGGACACACACACAGACACAAAATTATGTACAATTCCATTTTTGATTAGAAAGCTCTGAGCTCATTTGTATGTTACTTTATTTGCAATCTTTTTGAGTATGCATCAGAATATTTATGGAATCCTTCCCATAATGTCCATACTTAAGGAAATGAAATTTATAAATCATATTGCCTGTTCTATTACTATTAACTTCCTTCAACTAAAATGATTTTAAAGTCCTTAGGTTCATGGTCTTTCCTAAATAATGACAGTATTGTTACTAGATTTATCCAATACTTCTAGTATAGTGAAAAGCAGAGGTGGGATAGTGGAAATGTTTTGGGTTAAGATGTTTTTATCTGATCCAATATGTAGTAATTTAGTTCTTGTAGTTCTAACAACTGATTATCTACACAAGGAGATAAAATCTGAGATGAATGTTCCCAAGACCAGAAGGCTCTAATTAACAGAACTTCTGCAATCTTGTATTGGAGGCAATATTGTCTGAGATGAGCTATTTTGTTAGTGTCTTGTCAAATATCCTTGATCAAAACATGTTCACTAACAGTTAAATTTGATTGTCAGGAGATTCAAAGTCAGGTTTCTCTGGTGCAATGTATTTTTCTGACAACCCTCCAAAGTAGCAGGATCAACATATGTGATGAAAACGAGAATCACAGGAGTTCTTTGTGGTTGGTGGTATTGGTGCTGATGCCAGACCACAAATGTGTGCAAGGCCAAAAGTCCATGGTCTCAGTTTTCTGCTCCACACAGCAATTTATAAACAGTCTCCTGTTCATGAATACAATTCTAATCACGATTGTGAGACAGCCAAGTCAATACTCAGAAGAAACAAGCTACTGATTGTGGCCTTGTTACAATATACTGCACAAGTAATGTGGAAACAACGCCAGCTCAAACAGTTATTTTTACTTAATGGAATGTCGGCATTTGCGCTAGTAGTGCTTAAAGATAATTCAGGGAAACATTGGTGTGTGCTGAAATCTGAAGAGAGCAGATGTGTTGTAATTGGAGGGAGAATAGAAAGAAGGAGAGAGATAAATGATGAATAATCCAGGCAAATGTATCAAATAAAGCCAAAGCAAAGATAATAATTAGAAATACTAGACAACAGGGCAGAAATGTCGGGAAGAGAAACAAACAATCAGATTTCAAACAAGAGGAAAATATCATTTCTGAAGAAGAAGAAAAAAGGAAAAAATATTGGACCTAGATAGTCTACTAAAGAAATAGGAAAGTACAGATAACCGATTTGACATGAGATGGCATTAAACTAAATTTCGAGGACAACTGCCTGACAGGAATAGTTATCCAAAAATTATCAGATGTGATTCATTGTCCTGTGTCCATTCCCAGCTCACTGACTGACATTTTCATTGATGCTTTTTTAAGGTCAGGATCTAGGTTCTAAACATAGAAAACCTACAGCACAATACAAGCCCCTCAGCCCACAAAGCTGTGCCGAACATGTCCTTACCTTAGAACTACCCAGGCTTACCCATAACCCTCTATTTTTCCAAGCTCCATGTACCTATCCAGGAGTCTCTTAAAAGACCCCATCATTTCTGTCTCCACTACGGCCACCGGCAGCCCATTCTGCGCACTGTTCTGTTGGGAGTCTACTTGTATGGCCCAGAACTTGCTGTGTTTGGCTGACTGCCTGTTCTTGTTGCAGGGATTGGAACCTAATTCACATGTATCAATAGGATGAACTTGCTGTTTGAGGACATCCTCGGCCTGCGTGGGAAAGCTCTGCAGGGCTTTGCTTCTGATGTCAAGCAATACATCCAAGATGCTGGAGGAACTCAGCAGGCCAGGCAGCATGTATGGAAAAGAGTGAACAGCCTACGTTTTGGGCTGAGACCCTTCATCAAGACTGGAAAGGGAAGGGAGAAGTCAGAATAAGGTGGTGGGGGGAGGGGAGAGGGCGAGGGGAGAGGGACTAGGAAGAAGTGCAAGGTGGCAGATGATAGGTGAAACTGGGAGAGGGGGCAGGGGCAAAGTAAAGAGCTGGGAAGTTGACCAATCAGAGCAGAAGTACAACTTCTGCCACCTTGTATCTCTACCGCCCGCAGCAACGCCCCCCCCCGCCGCCGCCTTCATATTCTGACTTCTCCCTTTCCTTCCCAGTCCTGATGAAGGGTCTGTCTGATTGTTTACTCTTTTCCATAGCTGCTGACTGGCCAGCTGTGTTCCTGCTGTGCGTTGCCTTGGATTTCCAGCATCTGCAGATTTTCTTGTGTTTCATGATGTCATTCTGTCCTTGCCTGAAATGGCCAAGGAAATCTTTGACAGACAGACTCTAGGCTATGCCATAGCTCTGCCATCCGTCAAAGCTGCCTGTGCTTTGCCACTAATGCAGACCAGGCCTTCAATGCACTTGCGAGACTCGTATCTGCTCATGCAGCCTGACACCAGGAGCCGGTCTCAATTAAATGCTGCGTAATCTACACTGCTATGTCCTGGGCATCCTGAAGCTTACAACTCCCACGTGAATTCCGCTCTCCTGACACATGCTGCTCATCACTGGCCTGCCCTCCTCCATCGCTGATTGTCTGTCTGCATCCTTCATGCTAAATTACCATCCCCTCCTCCCCCAACCTCATCATGATCTTTGGCAGTCGTTGAGACCTGACCCTCCTACTTCCATAGTACCTTAACTGGTCTGCAGTCTGCCACCTTGACTGATCTTTGAGACCAAGCTCAACAACTTTCCCTGGGGCTTCAACCCTCTCCCACCTCACTGCTCTTGAATCTTTTCCCTTCCAGCCCTTGCCCAGACCTACAAATTTCCCCAGTGCATGTAGATTTGGCACTCCCTAGAATAAACCAGTATATAACAATCTATATCATGGGCTTGAACCAGAACTGATTTGTCTGGAACAATGACCCTTTATCTATGGATATTGCCTTTTCATTTCATCTGGATAGTTGCTATATAGGCATTATACAATTTCCAGAAAAGTATTTCCCTCTGCAGACCAAAACTAAGGGTCATAAATAAAAGATGGTCACAAATAAATGCTGAGAATGACTAGCACATGAGACTATACATGGCATAAAATGGGAGAAGGGAAGTAGATGAGATTGTGAAAGTATACTATGCTAATATGACCAGAGGAAGGGGAAGAGAATGGTGGATATTTGCACACAGTTTCAACATCAACATGGACCAGTTGGGTCAAATAGGCTGCCAATGAGTTGGATTTCTTGCACTGCACCACTTCAAATTGTCTGACATTTGGCCAATTCTGTATCAATACTGTCTCATTTATTTATGGGTTTTAGTTTTCCAGCAAATACAGCATTTTACATGGCACTTAGTCAAGCATCATTCATATTGCCTCATTTGGGTGGACAATGGCCATCACTTTCACAATATGCCTGTTCAAAGTCACATTTGCATATAATAATGTTTCGGTATTTGTGACAGCCACCAAATCGTTGGTTTATAAAAGTCAAATTAGAATTTCTATCATGATTAGCTATTCTATGCACCCAGAAAGTACGTGTGTAAATTGCAACATGTACCTGATGTGACAAGTCTGCTGGGTATGCTGGCCTTGGCTGTTAATTAGGCTTCAATTAGAAGCTTAAAACCTAATCCTCCATCAATTAAAAGGCATTCCCCAATTTAGGTCACAGCTGGGGATCTCAGCAATGAAGATCACTCTTGAGTGGGTCAATCTTTCTTCAGCTAAGTTCACGTTTTAAAAACGTCAGTGATATCCACTTCTAGAAACAAATTTGGAGGTCTGAGGAAGTCAGAGTGGATGGGGAGAACAGTGTGGGAAAGGTGATCTGGAAGAGAACTCAGGAAGGATGAAGAGAGGAAGATGCTGTACACTTTACCTACACTGAATCTGGTCTTCACTCCTTGTAAAAATGAATATAGATGCCATCAGTATTCTCAGTTTTATGTTATTGGATATGAATCTGAGCAAAAAGAACTCTGCTATATTTTTCAGGTATTCCAGGCAATTACATTTTCTTCATCCTTTCGCTTAAGTTCATGTAAAGTGTAATTGTATTTATTCATTTATTGATGCAAATAATTCACAGCTAACATGAAACTTCTCAAGTACTCTCAAATTATAAAAGACCACAAGACATAGGAGCAGAATTAGTCCAGTTGGCCCATCAAGTCTGATCCACCATTTCATCATGGTTGATTTGAACCCCATTCTTCTGCCTTCTCTCTGTCACCTATCAACCTCCACCTTAAATATACCCAAAGACGCGGCCTGCAAAGGTGTCTGTGCAATGAATTCCACAGATTCATCACCCTCTGGCTAAAGAAAATTTTCCTCATCTCTTTCCTAAGTGGATATCCTCAACTCTGAAGCTGTGCTCTCTGGTCTTTGACACCTCCACAATAAGGAAACTTTCTCTCCACATCCACTCTATCTCGGCCTTTCAATATTCAATAGGTTTCAGTGAGATCCCCCTCATTCTTCCATACGCCAGTTGAGTATGGATTCAGAGCCATCAAACACTCTTCATATGTAAACCCTTCGTTCCTGGGATCACTCTCGTGCACCTCCTCTGGAGCCTCTTCCATGCTAACACATCCATTCTTAGATAAAGGGCCCAAAATTACAATACTCCAAGTGCGGTCCGACCAATGCCTTATAAAGGCTCAGCATTACATCCTTGCTTTTGTATTCTAGTCTTCTCAAAATGAATGGAAACATTGCATTTGTCTTCCTTACCACCAGCTCAACCTGCAAGTTAACTTTTAAAGAATCCTGCATGAAAACTCCTAATTCCTTTTGCAACTCTGACTTTTGAATTTTTTCCCTATTTAGAAAATAGTCCACATCCTTATTCCTTCTGCCAAAGTGCATGACCGTGCACTTCCTGACACTATATCCATCTGCCACTTCTTTACCCATTCCGCCAATCTGTTCAAGTCCTTCTGCAGCCTTCTTGCTTCCTCAACACTACTTGTCCCTCCACTTATCTTCATATTGACCGCAAACTTGGTCGCAATTCCTTCATCCAAATATTTGACATACAGCGTAACGTGATTGGAAGCGGTCCCAACACTGACCCTATTCACTGGCAGCCAACTAGAAAAGGCTGCCATTATTCCCACTCTTCGCTTCCTGCCAGTCAGCCAGTCTTCTACACTTGATAGTACCTTTCTTGTCGTACCATAGGCTCTTATCTTGTTAAACAGCATCATCAAAGGTGTGTGACACCTTGTCAAAGGCCTTCTGAAAATCTAAGTAAACAACATCCACTGATTTTCCTTTGTCTAGCCTGCTGTACTGTAGACAGGGAGTACTCAACAGTCACTATATTGACTAACGCATATTTCCCATTACACTTCAGGAAGCTAAAACACGATCAGTTCTTACAATTAACCAGGTTACTATTTCATGCTTATGTGAAAACAGAGTAACAATTTTATTGTATATTAGTATTTATATTCTGGCATATACAGTGGAAAATTTAATCTAGAAATCTAATGTTCAAAAACATTACAAATCTGACTGAAGAGAATTTATGAGAAAAAAATCTCAAATAAATGATTTTGTAGGCTTTTCATAAAAGAGATTCTTAATATTAATATTTGATCAACCGCACTTACCCTGGGATACAAGGACCACATTCCGCATCAGTTTCCGCAGTGCCTGGTGTCAAGACAGTAGCTCGATAAAATCCCTCACAATCTTTGTGTCTTCGGCAGATCTGATAGGCACCCTTTGAGAATTTGCCATTCTGGCAGGGATGGCAGCCATATAATTCATCCTTAACTCCATAACCACAGTTCTAAAACAAAGATTGTACACTTCAAGGAATTTAATGTTTTCATGAATCTAAGGGTATAAATGATTTGTATTTAAAAATCTGCCTGACATGCTCAACTCGGTGTTTCAGTTCAACAGGATGATTCTGTTCAACACAAGCAGAAACTCCCTGTTGTCAGGGAGGTGTGTATAATGTCAAAGGATGGTACGCAAACTCTCTGTAGTTAGCAGTGGCAATTCAACACTTTACAGTTAAGTGCCGGCCACATTACCTGCTGAGCTTACTGTTGTGTTCATCACCCCTGACTAAGTGCCTCGAGCACAAATGCACACTGGGAGAGTTTTACAGTGTCACCAGCTCTCTACAAAACAAGCATCCAGACAGTCTCTTCAAAGATTCAAAGGATCCAAGTACATTTATTGCCGGAGTATGTATGCAGCACTCAATCCTGAGGTTCACCCTCCCACAGACAGGCACCAAACAAAGAAAACAAACCATGGAACTTGTTCAAAGAAAATACATCAAACCCTGCCAGTGCGCAAAAAAACACCATACAAACAGCGAAAAAGAACTGAGCGAAAAGCACAGAATTTAGAACACCAAACCACAAATCATTGAACCAGTCCAGGTGTGTTCAGTTCAACTCAACCTAGTTCTGTGTCATTCATCAACTTCAGGCCCACAGAGCCAGTCCACGCAATCAAAACAAATCGCACAAAATAGCAACAACAAAAAAAAAGAGCGAGCAGAAACACATCATAATGTGAACGACAGAGTCCAATCCACCAACCACGTCAATCAAACCTTGCCCAACAGCCAGAACTCTGGCACCATTCTCCGGCAGCATCAAGCAAGAGGGAGAGAGAGACCATTCCAATGCAGGGACTGGACTTCCCTCTGGGATCAGCTTCAGGAGAACATGCACCACTCACACTATCTTTACATCAGTGGTACAGCAGTGGAAACTGAGCAGTTTCACACTCCTGGGAATGCACATCTCACACAACCTCAGAACACATCCTAAACAATCAAGAAAGCTCACCAAAGCCTCTACTTTCTAGGAAGGCTAAAGAAAGCTGGACCATGCCCCTCCGTACTCACATCATTCTACAGATCTACAGTAGAGAGCATCCCGAAACCTGCATCAGTGTGCGGAACAGAAACTGTACTGCGGTGGACAGGAAGGCTTTACAATGGGTAATCTGTTCAGTGCATCACTGACACCAGCCCACTTGCCATGAAAGATATCTACTAAAAGGAACCAGGAAAAGGCCAGCAATATCATGAAAGATCTAACCCACCCACCCTGTTTACCAATTGTTTGACCCACTCCCATCTGTAAGGACACTACATAACATCCACGCCAGCACCACCAGACTCAAATACAGTTACACTTCCTAAGCAGTAAAACTGATTAATACCTCCATCCACTAACCCATCCCACCACACACCGCACCTCCACTATTTTATCACGTCCTGTCAGAGTCTCATGTACAGACACTCTTGAACCATTCTATGTATACAAGCTACCTTATGTATATATATTTATTGTGCTTTTTATTGTGTTCTTTATCTTAGTATGTTTTTTATATGCTGTATCAGATCCAGAGTAAATTATTTTGTGCTCCTTTGCTGTTGTGTACTGGAAACAACATTAATAACATTTCAGCACAGACTAGAAGGGCCGAGATGGCCTGTTTTCGTGCTGTAATTGTTATATGGTTATATAGTTAAACAATCTTGGATTTTGAAAAACCTAAATTTTGCGTTGTACTGATTATCACATTTACTCGTAAAGTATAGACTATGTTCATTGTGTATCTATAGTAATGATGTTTGGACAAACACATCTGATATTACTCTCCATATAACAGAATTACTAAGGGAGATGTACATTTGGATGCTATTTAAAAGAGCTATCAAGTGTCCTGTTTATTTTTAATTTAATCGATGCAGTGTACAATTTAGATATATTTCTAGTTTTCTAGAATATTCTCTTTCATTATTTAAGCTTTAAATAACCAAGACTTATCTACTTCTTATTCCAAAAGTAAATGTGAATTCAGGGATTGACCTTAAAGAAGCTGAAGAATATGAGGGCAAACACATGTGCAGCCTCGTAAAGAGTGGGGACAATTTATAATAGAAATGTGTCAATAGGAGCACATGCCTATTGATAGTGGTGAGGTTCAGAGCAGATGAGAGCAAATTAAAATATTGCATAAATTACAATAATTGGATCAGAATAATTACCCAATTCAGTTGGTTTCATGTTGTTTTTAATTACTGTTGTCCAAATGCAAAATCTAACAGATCACTACAATCGACACCAAGAAATTTGCTTTGCCTGTACCAAATAAAACTATGACATAAATTTCCAGCCAAGAATAACAACTACGCTACTGTTTGGTGTGAATGGAATACCAAGTCAGCAAGGACCATGGGTTGATGTGAATATCTAAAAGTTGCTTTATATGTCGTACTACTCTGTCACTGGATTTTTGAAAGTGCATGTCACTGCCTAATTCACCACCTTTGTACACTGAATGGCAGACATTGCTGTTTGCTTGTGGTTTTGAACCAAATATACTGTAACTTTATTTTAGGGCAATCAATTACAAGTGTAAATATTTGATAATATGATGTGTAAAATGACTGTTAATGAACTTTTCTGGTTTTGAAAGATATTTGCACAAGTATGGATTATGGTTCCTCAAGTCTGTGAATTGCTTATGAGATTTATTAAAACATAATTTTATGATCGATACTTTTTCTTGCTTTTCTTCAGTCCTTTTTCTCTTTCTGTTATCAAAGTTAAAGTACATTTACTATAAAAAGTATGTATACTTTAAACAACCTTGATACTCATCTCCTTACTGGCAGCCACAAAACAAAGAACCCAATAGAACACCTTAAAACAAAAGAAGACCTTCAAACACTGAATGTGCAGAGTGAAAAAAAATGAATAAACAATAGAAGTACACAAATGGCATTCAAAGGTGAGTCCACACTGTGATAGTTGCAGGCCACGGCCACAGTTCAATGCCGAGATGAGTATACCTCGTGGAGTAACAAATTGAAGTTCAGCGCAGAGACAAGTAAACCTTGTGGAACAGTGATTTAAACTGGCCCGTGCCTTACCTCAGGCCCCGACACCCTGTTCTTTTCAATCCAGCCCGGCACTTAATATTCTAGACCCTGCTCTTGGACCCGGACAGTGACCCTTCGATACGCTCTTGGGCTGCTGCCCCGCCACCTCAATTCGGTTTGTACTCAACTTTTCCAATTCGACTCGGCGCTTAAATCGATCTTCCTTCACTCTCAGGCCCAGGTCTGGGCTCTGTCACCTTGACTCTGCGTCTCCTCTGTGCGTCTCCTCTGCTCGCTTTGGTTCTGCCGAATTGAATTGCCTCCATTCGCTCCAGGAATGGCCAAACATTGGCTCATTCCCCGCTCACCGGCCTGGACCCTAACGCCTGTACACACCGTGCTGCAGCCGTCCTGCACCCTGGAGACTTCAGTTCCCACTGCCAAAATGCCAGGTTGTACAGGCCACTCCAGAGCTCAACCCGGACAGGGAAGTTACAGTCTATTGTTTACCAGAAAACGTGTGATTAATGAAGTATTTAGTTTTCATTGTTTTATTTGTCACCAGCATCTCTTATTCTCAGCCGGCTGGTGGTGTAGTGGCATCAACGCTGGACTTTGGAGCGAAAGCTCCTGAGTTTGAACCCAGCCGGCTCCCCTAGCACGCTTTCCATCCATGCTGGGTTGAGCGTCGAGCTAGCAACTTGACCTCGTAAAAAAAAATTGCCTGCTACAGAACTCTCTGTGAGTTTAAAAAGGAATTTCCTTTCATCTCTTATTCTGCCAGCATTTCCATCAAAAGTACTCAATAAAATGTCAAGTTCTGAACAACTTCTATATTAAAGTTGAAATATCAAGTGCAAAGCAGCTAGCATTTCTCATTCATAATACAATGAATTCATCATTTTATTACTAGTTACTGTACAATGATTATCAATAATTATTATTCATGCACATTGAAATCACAGCCAAGAAAGCTCACCAACACCTCTACTGCTTCAGGAAGCCAAAGAAAATTTGCCTGTCCCTGTTGACCTTTACACATTTTTATCTCTCTAGATGCATCCCGGTTTAGTAAGGTAACTGCTCTATACGTGACCACAAGAAACTGCAATGTTTCGGACACTGTTCAGTACATCACAGAAATCAGCTTTCCCTTTATGGACTCTGTCTATACTACTCTGTACCTCAGTAAAGCAGGCAGGATAATCAAAGACCCCACTCACCCTGGACATCTCCTTTCTCCTCCTCCTATCAGGGCATAAGATACAAAAGCCTGAAAAGCACATATCACTGGGCACAAGGACAGCCTGTCCCCCAGTGTAATAAGACTATTAAATAGTTCCCTAGTACAATCAGATGGATTCTTTACCTAACAATCTACCTTGTTATGATTTTGCACTTTATCATCTACCTGCACTGCACTCTTTTGTCGCTGTTACAATTTATTCTGTATTTTAATTGATTTACTTTGTTCTACCTCAATGCATCGTGAAACAATTTCATCTGTATGAACAGTGCACAGGGCATGCTTTTCACCATATCTGATGTTAATACCAAGGTGCTGCCTGAGGCCTGCACTAAAATGTGTGGTCAGGAGTTATGCAAATCAAATGCTCCTTTGCTTTTAATGTTTTTAACTTGATATAATGCAAGAAAGCACAATTTCAAAGTGTAATTCTGACCATGAGTTTATTTCTGAGGTGACAGAATTGGAACCACATTTTTCTTACAAATTTAATTCAATTTACCCAAGATTCTAAACTTGTAAGACTTCAGCGTCATTTTGACTTGATAGTAACACAGATTAGATAACTAAAGGAGAGAAATATCAGGAAGAAGACATAACACGTGTTGAACCCTGTGACTGACTATAAATCATATGGCTCTATACCTGGGTGCACCTTGAAATTTCAAGACTAATGCTAATTGCCCAGTTTGCCATGAATGTCTACCTATTAAATTTTAAAAATTAGTCATAAAAATACATTTTTCTAAGTGCAACTTACCAAAACAGGTTCTTCACCTGGCCCACATTGTGGACAGGCATGGCAAGCACCAAGGGTCTGATTAAAATATTCATTTTCTCCACACTGAGAAAAGTAATCCGCAGTAATGGAAGAGATGAACAATACCTAGTGTTAAAAGATAGATCATTAATTGATTGCTGAATATTCAAGGACCAACATTTTAATGTTTATAAGCATTTATTTTCACAATAAAGTAGACTTTAAGAAATAAAAGAAATTACCCCTTCACATAGATGGCAGTTACATCTGTATTTGTCTCCACTTCAGGAGGCACAAAGGACATGATCTTAAATTATGAATCAACTCCAAACTGCATTCAGGAAGACTTTGGTGAAACCATCACCTCAGAGAGACGTATACCTCAATCCCGTCAGAGGCTCAGTTCACACTGTCATTGCCATCGCCTCAGAGACACGTATACCTCAATCCGTCAGAGGCTCAGTTCACACTGTCATTGCCATCGCCTCAGAGACACGTATACCTCAATCCCGTCAGAGGCTCAGTTCACACTGTCATTGCCATCGCCTCAGAGACACGTATACCTCAATTCTGTTAGAGGTTCAGTTCACACTGTCATTGCCATCGCCTCAGAGACACGTATACCTCAATCCTGTCAGAGGCTCAGTTCACACTGTCATTGCCATCGCCTCAGAGACACGTATACCTCAATCCTGTCAGAGGCTCAGTTCACACTGTCATTGCCATCGCCTCAGAGACACGTATACCTCAATCCCGTCAGAGGCTCAGTTCACACTGTCATTGCCATCGCCTCAGAGACACGTATACCTCAATCCCGTCAGAGGCTCAGTTCACACTGTCATTTCCATCGCCTCAGAGACACGTATACCTCAATCCCGTCAGAGGCTCAGTTCACACTGTCATTGCCATCGCCTCAGAGACACGTATACCTCAATCCCGTCAGAGGCTCAGTTCACACTGTCATCGCCTCAGAGACACGTATACCTCAATCCCGTCAGAGGCTCAGTTCACACTGTCATTGCCATCGCCTCAGAGACACGTATACCTCAATCCCGTCAGAGGCTCAGTTCACACTGTCATTGTTCATTTTTACAACTATTAAAGACTTTCTGAAATCATATCATATTAAGTTATATTAAACAAAGACATCTGGATCTCTTCAAGCCCTGCCATTGCCAATTGGTAATTTTCAATGGTGCCTCCACCAAGTTCCCCCAGCTACTTTGTCCAATTACCAACAGCCAACTCTTTTTCCACCCCTTCCTCATGTTTTTATACTGGCCATTTCCCTTCTTTCTTTGCACTCTAGATGAAGGGTCTCATCTCTGCCACACATCTGATAGATGCTGTCTGACCCACTGAGTTCCTCCAGCTCCTTTGTGTGTTGCTCTAGATGTCCAGCATCTGCGTCAGTCTCTTATGTCCCTGAAATTGATGTGGTTGTAATTTCTCATGTAAGTCCTGAACACCAGATGTAAAATACAAGGAGTCTTGAGAGTCACCCTTTTGAGGTATTATTAGAGTTGTGTTAAAAGGGACTGTGAAACAAATTACACAATGATGGAAACTATGCTAATTGACAATTGTATGTTTCATTCTTGTGATGATCATGAAACATGGCACTGCTTTCTCATGGCAACACTGGTTTTCACTTAAATTTACACGGTGCCTCGAATAGAGGAAAATACTTCGTAAAAGATCAGATCAAATAATAGCTCACAGTTCCGCAAAGTCTGCAAAAATATAAACTTCTTCATGGAAGATAATTTGCCAAATGTACAGTTATTTGTGATGGGTGGTCTTCAATGTAGAGCAACCACAGAGTCACCTTTACTCAATTAAAACCATCTACATAAAAGTCATGGAATAGAAATTATAAGATATTCTATTTGTACCACATGTCTCACTTTTGGTATTTTTTTTTAAAAGTTTCATGTTTATTAAACATATAGTTTTGCTATAATAGATTGGTGAAATTAAAATAGTCCCAGCTCAGTAAAGTCTGGAAAATTACAGTGGCAGTGATGCAGATGAGTTATCATTTGCTATAACTTAATATAATCTGCAAATTCCAAGAAGCACAGATAACAGTGACAAAAACGGGAAGAGCAGAAATGGGAAAGACTCTCTGCTTTTCCAGACTTATTTTCTAGGTATTTAACTTTGCCAAGTTTTTAGGTAGAATTCTGGCCCATCTGTGCCACAATTTTTGCTCCATTCAGGATATCAATGCCCGAATGACAGCTGCAAAGCTGCTGTACAAGTGTGAAGTTGTAACCGTTTGCTGATGATGCTTTGAGAGGCTGAATTCAAGTAGTCAAACTTGAGCCAAAATGCAAATAAATATTGTAAATTTGTTAGTCACTTTCTGCAGCATCAGCAATAAAACTAACTGGATTACTGACCTATTCTATGCCCTATTCACATTCTTTCCAAAACAACTTGTATGGTAAAGGAAACTGAATGTGCTGGAAAACAGCGGCTGATTCATTGCAATCCTGTTTCATGTTGCAGCCAGAGATTCATTCAGGATAATCTCTCTCTCTTATAAAAATGAGAATAAATTGGGAACAGGTGGATAACTTTGGTGCTTTCTGAAAATGTATTTTCCGATTTATATAACTAGACAAGCATCATCGAAGCTCTTAGAGACTTTCTTACAGACCATCTGCACAAAATAAATGCTTGCATTTAGTGTTCAAGTATGTGAATTGGAGCTCTTCAAGGCTTAAAGTCCAAAGAAATTCACTTTTCTATTTCTGAACAATAGACATAACACTAATGGCCAAAATGCAAGATGGATGTTATTGTTTGTGAAAAGATACACTCTACAAATTCCCACTTTTAGTGTGGAACACTAAAAGGAGACTAAAAACATATAAATAGATATCTGAGAAACATACATTTCCCACAAAATGACATGATGTTCAATAGAATCAGTTTTTCTCCCTTTGTTCTAAAGCAAATTAGGAATTAAAAGGTATCGCAATGCATTGTGATGCTCCAGCTTATGTATCTATAAAAAATTAATAAATAGTCGTAGTTTATGCAGACTTCTCTTAAGCATGAAAGATAATCATTTCCCAAAACTTCCAGTAATGTTGTGCATTAATGAGGAAGCACTGAATTGTTCAAATATAATCTAATTCCAAGATGCAACCAAAAGGATATTCCTCTTCATGCCTAGCTAACAATTACAATACTGTGCAAAAGTCTTAGAGACACACTCAACCCTGAGACACCCAGAAAGATCATTTGATTCCAAATACTTGGTTTATTGGTCATTACAGGATGCCTCTGTGGTGCTTCCCGCCCCATCCCTCTCCCTTCCACTTTTCCCAATTATGATTCCCCTCTCCCTGCCCCATTCCCAATCCCAGTCCACAATAGAGACCCATTTCAGAATCAGGTTTATCATCACTCACTTTTATCAGTACTACAGTATTGTGCAAAAGCTTTGTCACCCTTTCTATATATGTGTGCTAGACATTTGCACAGTACTGTATTTTCCCACAATTCCATTAAAGTTAACATTCATCTACTTTTGTGCATTTTGTCATATCTTTGTAAATATGTATTAACATCATTTTTTGTGTAAAATAGCAATGACTACACCACAAAAGTAAATTGGCTGCCAATTTATATAAACATGCATTTTCCTTTCCTACTCCTCTACTGCATTCTCCTCTACTGTCAAGAAGAAGCCACACTCAGGTTGGAGGAACAACACTTTATATTCCGTCTGGGTAGCCTCCAACCTGATGGCACGAACATTGACTTCTCAAACTTCCGCTAAGGCCCCACCTCCCCCTCGTACCCCATCCGTTACTTATTTTTATACACACATTCTTTCTCTCACTCTCCTTTTTCTCCCTCTGTCCCTCTGAATATACCCCTTGCCCATCCTCTGGGTCCCCTCCCACCTTGTCTTTCTTCCTGGACCTCCTGTCCCATGATCCTCTCGTATCCCTTTTGCCTATCACCTGTCCAGCTCTTGGCTCCGTCCCTCCCCCTCCTGTCTTCTCCTATCATTTTGGATCTCCCCCTCCCCCTCCAACTTTCAAATCCCTTACTCACTCTTCCTTCAGTTAGTCCTGATGAAGGGTCTCGGCCTGAAACGTCGACTGCACCTCTTCCTACAGGTGCTGCCTGGCCTGCTGCGTTCTCCAGCAACTTTGATGTGTGTTGCTTGAATTTCCAGCATCCGCAGAATTCCTGTTATTTTCCTTTCCTTGCTGTTTTAGATCAACCTCTATGGTGCTGTTCACAGGTATTCTATGTACAATCATTCTCACTACATTCATGTCAGCTGCAACATTCAAATGTCCCATGCGTTACTACATTGCTTTACTGCCCCAACAATCATTGATCAGGGTTCAAATCCCGTTGCTGCCTGTAAAGAATTTGTACATTCTGCCCCGTGATTGCATGGGGTTCCTCCAGGTGCTCTTGCTTCCTTCCTCATTTTAAAGACGTTTGGTTAGCTTAAGGGTTAAAAAGCTGCAGGCATACTATGTGGGTGCCAGAAACATGGTGACACCTGCAGGCTTCCCTCAGCACAATCCTCTCTGATTTCATTTGATGCAAACGATGCACTGCATAGTATGTTTCGATGTTTCAATGTACTTTGTACATGTGACCAATGAGCATGGTTTTAGGGACAGAGAGGGGACTTGGGTATCAAGTTAGGCTGCAGGGGCAGTGATGTGGGTAGTTACAGGTCAGGTCTTCGCTCATCCACTTGGCTTGTGAGGGCATCAGAAATCGAGGCCTTCACTCAGAGCTTGAAAGGCCAGCAACAAGGGCATGGGATGAAAGACATCTGGAGTCCAGACATCTGCTTTGTGCTTGAAGGCCAGCAACGTGGACGTGGGGACAAAGAGATTTTTATGGTTGTTGGGCTGTCCCAGATTGGTGCATGCCTGTGCAAGCAGGAGGCAGGAAATCTGGTCTGTCGGCACACTCAGAGTTCAAACCACTTGGTCCCATCATCGGCTAGTCCGGGGGTTGGTACTGAAGATCAAAGCCTGAAGTTTGATGGTAAGGCCGAAGTTTTAGCCTGATAGCCAATGCCTGGAAGCCAAGGGCCCTGTTTTGGAGTTGGAGGATAGTCAGTGCCTGAGGGTTGGAGGGAGGGTGGGCGAGGGGATGGGGGGGGGGTGATTGTTTTGTTGTTTATTGTGTTCCATCTTATTATGTTCTGTATTGTTCTACAAAGTGTTGTGGACATGCCAGGTTGGTGCTGGGACATGTGGTGCCACTTGCAGGCTGCCCCTAATACATCCTTAGGTGTGTTGGTTGTAAACACAAATGGTGCAGTTCACTGTATATTTCAATATACATGTGATAAATAAATCTGAAGTGGAATCTGAATCTAAGTATTTTTTTTAAATTCAAGAACACCTGCCTGATAACAACACCCACTGTATGTGGCTGGGCATCAAGGACACTACTGACTACACACGAAAAAACAGCATCAACTGTACTCGTGACACCTCCCTCCCCGATGCTCTAAACAACTTTTATGCTGACTGTGAAAGCTCCCCCCTCCCCCTGCCGAACAGCTACTGTCTGTAACAGCAGCGGACAAGAGGAGGACTGCAGAGAGTCCACCCCCAGAAGGCAGCCAGGCCAAACTCTGGGCATACTCAGGGAGAGTGCACTGCAGCTCACTGATGTCTTCAACACGTCATTCATCCAGTCTGCTGTCCCCACAGTCTTCAAGTCAGCCACCATCATCACTGTACCAAAGAACAGGGGTGCAGTGCTAGCCAGAGCGCACGGGAGCACGTCCAGCAGCTCTTTAAGAAAAAAGCCAAAATAAACAAGCTAATTAACTAGGTGCCGCCCAGGGTGATTTGAGTATCTCAGAAACTGCTGATCTCCTGGGATTTTTGTTTTACGCACAACAGACTCTGGAGTTTACAAAGAATGGTGCCAAAACCAAACACACATCCAGCGAGTGGATTTAACAAGATATTTTCGCTCACAGAACAGCCACTTGCTGGATGTTTTTTTGTTTTTGGCATCATTCTTTGTAAACTTCAGCGTCTGTTGTGTGCAAAAATTCCAGGAGATCAGCAGTTTCTGAGATATTCAAATCACCCCAGGCGGCACCTAATTAATTAGCTTGTTTTTTTCAGCTTTTTTCTTAAAGAGGTGCCGGATGTGCTCCAGTGCGCTCCAGCTAGGGCTACGTCCACACTATGCCGGATAATTTTGAAAATCCCGGTTTCAAGTAAAAACGACAGGCGTCCACACTAAGCGTTTTTCAAAATATCTCTGTCCACACTAACACGAATATTTGGACGCAACTCCTCCTACTGGGGATGCGCAGGACACACAGAAAACAAGCGAAGAGGAAACGATATACTTGGTGCGCATTTGTCCAGTTACAGAGTAGAAAAAGTTAAAAGCAGTTGCTGTTGGTTCTCGCGCAGGAGGACTTAAAACTAAAAAAAAACAAATATTGGAGCGTATGGAGGCAACCGACAGGGAGTTCACGGACAGTATGACCCGGCTGACGACGAACACTGAAAAACTGACTAACTCTGTTGCATTAATAAAGCACCTTGTTAAATGTATAAAACATGTCTGCATCAGTGTTATCTTGTATTTCCATACAATGTTACATTAGGCTATTACACATCTATTGTCAGAGAAGTACTTGCATAAATAGGTAAACCACCTTGGTTCTTGGTTCTTGGTTCTTGATCCTCCAAAATATTTCACATGGAATTTAAACTGGAGGTGGCGGAGGGTGTTTTCTGTCCTTACCTTCAATACAAGCAAGGACAGAAAACAGGGCAAAGTGAGTATATTTATTTATTCAGTAAGCTATGGGTCAAAGTATTTGGTGAGTACATTTCTAACTCTTCTGGCTTCAGTTTCATTGCCGTCTGTTCTGAAATTGTTAGGGTCTGCGAAGCGCAGAATCATATATCGCTGTGATGATTGTTCGCTCTAGTTATCAATTGGTTGGCAACAATGAAGTAATAATAATAATAATAATAATAATGAGGAGAAGAAGAAGAAGAAAACAATGAAATGCCGCGCTGTCGCCATCTGTTGCGGCTCCTCATGACAGCGGTTTTAAAAAGCTCCGGTTACCCCGTCCACACTGCAACAGATATAATGCGTATTCAGATTTATTCACTCTGGAGACCGTTTCTGAACATCTCTGTTTTCAGGGGATGAAAACGCCGTTTTAGTGTGGACAGAGGGTCAAAACGAAGAGAAAAAGCTTTGTTTTCAAAATTATCCGGCGTAGTGTGGACGTAGCCTAGTACTGCACCCCTGCCAAAGAACTTTACACTTTCAGAACAGAATGACTATGGCCAGTGGCACTGACACCAATCACCATGAAGCTTTGAATAGCTGATAATGGCACATATCAAAAGGTCTATTCCTGCCATATTGGACCCTCCTCAATATGCTCACAAACAGAACTATTCTACGACTGATGCCGTAGCATCTGTTATGCACCTGGTCCTGACACACTAGAAAGCAAGGACACTTATGTCACTGTGCTGTTTCTGCCCTTCAGTTCAGCATTCAACACTATTGTCCCACAGATTTGGTAAACAAACGCCTTCTCCTCGGTCTAAATACACCACTGTGCAACTGGGTGTTGGACTTCCTAACCTTCCTGACCTCGGATAGTCAAGATGCACAACCACTCTTCCCTCTCCATCATCCACAACACGGGTGACCCCCCCTCCCCCATCTACCAAGCTGTGTGCTGAGCCCACTGCTGTCCACTCTGCTCACACGAGGCTGCATGGTCAAACCCCCGAGTAATCACATCGTCGTGTTTGCTGATGACACAACAGTGAGATGGCCCACAGAGAGGAGGTGAGAGGGCTCATCGAGGACAGGCAAATAATCTCTTCCTTAACGTCAACAAGACAAAGAGGGTGGTTATCAACTTCTGCAGAACTTGTCTCTCTTTATATCAGCAGCACAGCAGTGAAAGCTGTAAGCAGTTTTAAACTACTGGGAGTTCACATCACATACTACCTCTCATGGACTCAGAGCACATACTGCACAGTCAAGGAAGCTTGCCAAAATGTTTACTTTCGGAGGAGGCTGCAGCCAGCTGGACTTTGCACATCTATACTCACATCTTTCTCCAGATGTGCAGTAGAGAGCATCGTAACAAGCTGTATTACAGCTTGGTATGAAAACTGTTCTGTGGACAAGGCGGCTCTAGACAATTTTGACTACCTGTTGTAATGTTTCACTGGCATCAGGCTACCTGCCATCAGGACATATATAAAAAAAGGTACCAGTAACATCATGAAGAGATCCCATACACCCTGCCCATGGCATCTTTGTCCCATTCCTATCAAGGAGGCTACATAGCATTCATGTCAGACCCCCAGACTCAAAAACAGTTACTTTCCCCAAGCAGTAAGACTGATGAACACCTCCACTCACCAACTCCACCACCACTTTATTATTTCTCATCAGTCATCTTATGTACATCTAGCATCTCTTTATGGACATACAATCAAGGTATGTAAGCTACTGTATTTACATGTATTGGGTGTTTCTTTTAATAATTATTGTGTTCTTTATCTTTTTTTAAAAAAAGGTGATGCATCAGATCCGGAGTAACAATTACTTCATTCTCCTTACATTTGTGTACAAGAAATAACAGTAAACAATCGTGCATCTTTTTCCTTTAAAAATATTGGTACTTTCATGCAATTGATGAATTCTACACCTCTCAATAGTGATAGCAAATGTACGCTTTACAGTTACAATGTTGGCAATACTATTTAGACAACATGATCACGACAAAATACTTTTGTTTATTTGCTTCCTAATCAATTCCATTGACTGTTGATTTCTTCTTGGAGATGGTTCTTTCGCTGTGCTTTTGTGGTCAGCTGAGGTTGGTAGAATCTTAACAGCATTGGCAAGGAAAGGAAAAAAAACAGCTCCTGTTTTTCAGAATTTTAGCTGGGTTCCCAAATGGGTGCAAGGCCAGAAAAACAAAGCAGGAACAGATCATTCAGCCCTTCTTTCTTATCTGCTCCACTCCAATATGATCGTGGCCATTTCAAAACTCTTATTCCTACCTTCCCCGCAGGTCTCTCGATCCCTTTAGCATGAAGAACTACATCTATCACCTCTTGAACATACTTAATGTCTTTGCTCACTGTCTTCTGTGGTAGAAATTTCTACAAGTTCATGACCCTCTGGGTGAAGAAATTTCTCTTAGTTGCAGTTCAACATAAAGTAACCCCAATCCAAAGGCACTGGATTATGCAGTCATCAGGAACTTCATTCCCTGAACACATGAAGTATTCAGCAGCCATATGAAAAAAGTGGATTTTGAATAACTCAGATCTAAAGTGCTCGGTCTTACTGTTCCTCAAGGTCAGGACTGTAAAGCAAAAATTACAAACCAGTTAAATACCATTCTCACTAAGAAAATTTAACACTCACACTTACCAACACAAGAAGAAAAAACTTGCCCAGCTGCAACATCTTTCTATTCATGAAATTATATGAAAAATGGAGACTTCAATCTCCTTGTATCTGAAAAATATATAAATAACAAAAACAATTATAATTAAACAAATTGCTCGGACATATGTATGGAGAAGGAAAAATGGCTTGATAATTAAGAATTTTGTTTGCTATTGCTGTTTTAAAATGTTAAATTTTACAAAAAATATGCAAAGATACATCACTAAAAGCAGTCTTCTTCAAGCTAATGTTTTTTTAATCTGCTAACTTTAGTTGTACTGCAAAATTCAAAGATTCAAATGATCACATGAGCATTTGTTTTCCACTTACTCTGTAATTAGAGTCGACTGGACAAGAATGGAAAATTACACAAGTTAAAAAAGTGCTGTTGACCAAGGATAACATTTCTGAAATATTACTGGATATTCTTCAGAATAACTGCTTACCCACTACACAGTCTAATAAGCATTTTAAAAACAAATTTAACTATTTAGTGGTTCTTCCTTTTACCTTTTAGATTTATTTTGACCTGGTTTTCCTGAAGTCAGCTACACTTCTGTTGACTCTATTCAGTGCAACCCATTTCTACTGTATATTTCATTGGAGACCTAAAACAGGTGTAGTCTCCTGATCTGCAAATCTAATACCTGATGGGTGTTTCAAATGTAGGTGCTGAATGCCTCTGTCAGTATTTACCAATGTCATGGCCAGTGTGAAACAAATAGATTGGAAGTTCAGGCATCAATTCTGAGCTTGAGGTCAGGTTGCAAGAAATTGTGTTTACAATAGCAAATTATAAACAGCACTGTCCTTATAATAGGAAATGCTCATTACAAAGAATAGAAAACTTTTTCCATGTTGTTGTTGTGGACTGAAAATGATGACAGGATCTAGCAACAAAAAGTCTATCTTAAATGAACCAATTTCATTTGATTAATTCTACCACAATTCCCCAATGAAAAACAGACAATCAGACATACTAAACATACCAGTATTACCAATATATTGACTGTGTCTCAATTTTTTTGTAACTTCTGTGAAATCATCGGACAAAGTCAGCATGGATTTGTGAAAGGAAAATCATGTCTGACGAATCTCACAGAATTTTTTGAGGATGTAACTAGTAGAGGGGATAAGGGAGAACCAGTGGATGTGGTATATTTGGATTTTCAAAAGGCTTTTGACAAGGTCCCACACAGGAGATTAGTGTGCAAACTTAAAGCACACGGTATTGGGGGTAAGGTATTGATGTGGATAGAGAATTGGTTGGCAGACAGGAAGCAAAGAGTGGGAATAAATGGGACCTTTTCAGAATGGCAGGCAGTGACTAGTGGGGTACCGCAAGGCTCAGTGCTGGGACCCCAGTTGTTTACAATATATATTAATGACTTGGATGAGGGAATTAAATGCAGCATCTCCAAGTTTGCGGATGACACAAAGCTGGGCGGCAGCGTTAGCTGTGAGGAGGATGCTAAGAGGATGCAGGGTGACTTGGATAGGTTAGGTGAGTGGGCAAATTCATGGCAGATGCAATTTAACATGGATGAATGTGAAGTTATCCACTTTGGTGGCAAAAACAGGAAAACAGATTATTATCTGAATGGTGGGCAATTAGGAAAAGGGGAGGTGCAACGAGACCTGAGTGTCATTATACACCAGTCATTGAAAGTGGGCATGCAGGTACAGCAGGTGGTGAAAAAGGCGAATGGTATGCTGGCATTCATAGCAAGAGGATTCGAGTACAGGAGCAGGGAGGTACTACTGCAGTTGTACAAGGCCTTGGTGAGACCACACCTGGAGTATTGTGTGCAGTTTTGGTCCCCTAATCTGAGGAAAGACATCCTTGCCATAGAGGGAGTACAAAGAAGGTTCACCAGATTGATCCCTGGGATGGCAGGACTTTCATATGATGAAAGACTGGATGAACTAGGCTTATACTCATTGGAATTTAGAAGATTGAGGGGGGGGATCTGATTGAAACGTATAAAATCCTAAAGGGATTGGACAGGCTAGATGCAGGAAGATTGTTCCCGATGTTGGGGAGGTCCAGAACGAGGGGTCACAGTTTGAGGATAAAGGGGAAGCCTTTTAGGACCGAGATTAGGAAAAACTTCTTCACACAGAGAGTGGTGAATCTGTGGAATTCTCTGCCACAGGAAACAGTTGAGGCCAGTTCATTGCCTTTAAGAGGGATTTAAGAGGGAGTTAGATATGGCCCTTGTGGCTGAAGGGATCAGGGGGTATGGAGGGAAGGCTGGTACAGGGTTCTGAGTTGGATGATCAGCCATGATCGTACTGAATGGTGGTGCAGGCTCAAAGGGCCGAATGGCCTACTCCTGCACCTATTTTCTATGTTTCTATGTTTCTAATGAGAATTGGTAGTGAACAGCATTAGGAACTTATCAGCAGACAACTAGAATTAGTTTTAGAGAATTATTCCATACTATTACTTGGTTAAAGCACTTTTGCAATCAAGTTATAATACTTGTTGGTGACTCTGTAGTGATGATCATCTACAACAATGAAGTGCTTTGAGAGGTTGAATGTGACCAGAATTAACTCCTGCCCAAGCAAGGACCTGGACACAATGCAATTTGCCAATTGCCACAATAGGTCTACAGTGTATGCAATCTCACTGGCTCTCCACTTGGCCTTGGATCACCTGGATAATTGCAATACCTACATCAGGCTGCTGTTCATTGATCACAGCCCAATGTTCAACACTATCATCTCTTCTTTACTAATCAAAAACCTCCAAAACCTGGGCCTCTGTACCTCCTTCTGCAACAGGAACCTTGACTTCCTCATCATGAGACCACAGTCAGTGCAGATCCAAAGTAATGTCACTTCCTCAATAACAATCGCCACTTGTGTACTTCAAGGATGTGTGCTTAGCCCACTGCTCTACTCTCTCTACACCCATAACTGTGTGGCTAGGCGTAGCTCAAACACCATCTATAAATTTGCTGATGACACAAGTTTAAGATAGCATTGGCGTTGCCTTGCGACTGCTTATTGGCATCAAAATACAAAGCAAAGACGACTTCCAAACAACTTATTAATACCACTTTAATAACAATTACTGCTAACAATGGAGAGACGTGCAGAGGCTGGACGAGTGGGGCTGGAGGCGAGGCACAATGAAGGCAAACAGAGGCGGAAGCAAGGAATGTCATGATGTCTGATTAAGCACCAAGCCAAATTGGAAAGATCAGGTACAGGTATAGGCTGTGGCGATGAGGTCCAGGCCCCAGATCCGTCTGAGAGCCAGAAATGACCCGATGTTTAGACGATTTAAACACTGGGTCAGACTAAAAAGGTCAGGGTATCGGGGTCGGAGGTGAGGGACGGGCCAGTTCTGCATGCTGCTCCATGACGTTTACTCAGCTCTGCACCGAACTGAGGGTGTTGCCTGCTCCGGCTGTAATGATGCCTGGCTTCATGTCTTTCATAAAACTTCAGTTCTGAATGCTATTTGCTTACTTTTATTATTTGCAAGATTTTTTTCTCTCTACACTTTAGGTGTTTGACAGTCTTTTTTTAAAGTGGGTTCTTTTGGGTTCCTTTGTTTTGTGGCTACCTGCAAGAAAACAAGTCAAGGTTGCATTCTCTGATAATAAATGTACTTTGAGCTTATTGTTGTCAGGATTTTCGATGGTGACGAGGAAGCATTCAAGAGTGAGAGAGATCAGCTGGTTGAGTGGTGATGCAACGACAACCTTGCACTCAATGTCCGCAAGACCAAGGAGTTGATTGTGGACTTCAGGAAGGGGAAGTCAAGGGAACATGGACCAGCACTCACTGAGACATCGGCAGTGGAAAGGGTGAGCAGATTCAAGTTCCTGAGTATCAACATCCTTGAAGATCTATCCTGGGCCCAGCGTATTGATGCAATTTACAAAGAAGGCATACCAGCAGCTATATTTCATTAGGAGTTTAAGGAGTCTTCGTATGTCACAAAGACTCTAGAAAATTTCTACAGATGTATTGGGAAGAATGGTTGCATCACCGTCTGGTCCACTGTACAGGATTGGAATAGGCTGCTGAATGGAGCATTTGCCTCTCCAGCATCGAGGACAGTTTCAAAAGGCAACACCTCAAAAAGACACATCCATCATCCAGAACATCCCCTCCTGCTTCTCATTGTTACCATCAAGGTGGTAGTACAGGAGCCTGAAGACACACACTCATTTTAGGAACAGCTTCTCCTTTATGTCAATTATCAATTCTCAGTATTCTCAATTATCTGTATACATTAGATGAACATTTCTGGGTTGGCCTTGTATAATGGAATAAACTACATGTATTGCAGAAATTAACTTCCACAATTACAAATATAGTTCAGTAAGAATTCATGTCTTAAAAGCATACTTGTTTAGTTTTTCTGTATTTAAACAGTTACACAGAAGCAGCCAGTATAAACTCAATCTAAGTTAGTTTTGTCAATTTAAGGTCTTTGAAATGGTGAACAAAATTTAAAATAGAAAATCACGGCATTTCTCTTTGCTTAATTTTTCCAGAATGTTACCATATAAACTCAGAGCTAACTGCTCCAGTGACATATTTTCAAATGAGCCTCCAATACTTTTATTGCATTTAATTATAAAATTCTTATTTTAGCACATATTCTAATTGTTATCAATATGGAATAGAAATAAAAATGTTTCTTGCTGTATGCTGTACTATTAACTGCTATACCAGTTAAAAAATGCTCTGGAAAGATGATCCTTGCCAGACACTTTTTTCATTAAAATTTAATCAGTGCGAATACAGGGATTTAATCGGTCCAAACCCATTGCCTGTGAGGGTGGGCTCCTTACTGAACTTGTTAAATACTTCGATGCTTGCAGCTGATTAAATCAAGCTTCCTGTGCTCCAGGTGATCAATTCATCAACCACCACAACTTCCTGATGTGTGGATAATTAAAATTGTCTTAATCAACCAGCTGCAAAAGACAAACTGGCAGTCAGCTAACCAGTCCTGGCAAGCAGCCTGAGACAAAGGCAGTTAGTAATATCTCACTGCCAAAAATGCCAAACAGGAAGCTTTACGGTAGGTAAAGTGATGAGCCTAACCCAGAAATCAAACAGATGCTGGTAGGTAAGGTGATGAGCCTAACCCAGAAATCAAACAGATGCTAAGAGGCCTGAAAAATATAGGGGAAAAAAATCAAACAGTTGAGTACAGACTGATTTACAAATTGGCCATACAGCAAAAAGCTTTAGATTTATACACTACGTTGACTACATTTGCCCCTTGAATGAATTTTCTCTTATTTCACATTGTAGCGGGAATGGTATATAGCCTTTGTTGACAGTTTCCCATGGTGGAAAGACAGGGTTTTAAGATCAAGAACAAGAATTGAACCAATGTTCAACTACTTGTGTCAAAGAATGATCAACTCCTAAAGTACTGAAGCATTTTTTAAAAAGACGGAGGTTGTTCATCACTCATCATGCCTGGTATAAATGGATTTCATGTAATGTTGGTAGACTTATTGCTGAATTACCCCAGCAATACAGCTAGTGGTATTTTAAAATGAGGTACCTGCCTGCTTGTTGCAGTAGGACCTTTTTAATACAATGGCTTAAATAGGTTCTAGTTTACCATTTTATTTTGAGGGGTACAAATTGGCTGCTGATTCAATGTCACCTTTCATATTTTTCCAGATTTCACAGCATCTCCATTACTTTTACTCATTTATTTAGTCATGGGTGCATTTACTTTCAGTATTACCGAATGATCTTAACTCAATGATCCAAAAGAAACAATTTGTTCTTCCCCTCCCCACTGCATGGTAATTTGGCCTTGAAATACTGATTTTAATTGCAGAACGTGGTGCTGAGGAAAGGGCTTTTGTACGTCCATTTCATTTAGAAAATCTAATCATCACTATTTTGAACAGTGGTTTTTAAATAGGGATCCAGCACACTTGTCCAATTTGTTGCTATCAAGAATGCTAACTATTTTAGAAGTCAAATACACATTTTCCAATGTACAACACTTTATTCATTAATCTCAACACAGTCAAAGGATTCACAGGCAGGACCCAGAAAAAAATATTTGAAGGAATTGGGTCAGATCTTGAGTACATACTATTCATGGTTATCTGGATTTCTGGAATAGTGCTCTTGAAGACTCTTATTCCTTGGAGACAACAGTAATTATATCTGGGTGTAGTTTGATGAATTAAGCAGAGATTGTAGAACAAGTGAGGTTCTTCTTTGAAGAGAATAGATTTTGTGTAAGTAGATGTGGGAATGGGATTATTCTGACAGTCAACATAGATTTGATGGTGAATGCTCCCTTCTATGTTGTAAGGAAATACACAAAAATAATGCAACATTTATCTACTTTGCTGCAATTTGTCCTTCCACCTTGATGGTTTGAAGGTGAAGAATGGGCAAGTGTCCAGAAAGCTGCAGAGAGAAGCAAACGAATGAGGCCATCTTAGAAGATGCCTCACTGATTGAGAATAGAGACCAAACATCTTCCATACTGCTTGCTGATGGGCCATCTGTGAAGAGGCTTTGATATCTGGCACAGCACCAACTTTTCTTGTTCTCATGTATTCATATATCTATTGAATGCACAAATTCAAAGTTAGAAAATAGGAAAGTAATAATATACACGCACACAATCAAGTTTATCATTCACATAAGTCATGAAATTTGTTTTTCATGGCAGCAATACAGTACAATGCATAAAATCACTGCAGTACTGTGAAAATGTCTAAAGTACCCTAGCTATATACATGTGCCCAAGACTTTTGCATAGTACTGTAACTTGTGAGAGATTGCAGAGAGGTTGAATATCCTAGTGACAACGGAGGTACTGGAAGTAGGAAAGACCAAAGAATATTAACATTTATTCTGAAAGGATTTGAATACAATAATGGGATGTTGTATTTCACTGATACAGTGCATTGCTGAAGTAATGTCTGTGATATTCATCTCCCTATTTAGAGAACACAGAATACTGGAAGCACTTCAAAGAAGGTCACTAGATAATACCTGAAATGGGTGGGGTGTCTTATGAGGGAAGTTTGCAGAGGATAGGATTTCAAGCATGAGAGGAGACTTGATTGAAATACAAGATCCTGAGGTGGAAGCAAGAGATTGCACACATCGGGATTTGGAGCAAAAGCCAATTTGCTGGAGGAACTCAGCTGTCAAGTAGCATCTGTGGAGACAAAGGGATAGTAAACACTGAGTCAAGACCCTACATCAGGATTGTAAACTTTTCCTCATCTCCCTTCCTACCAATTATTTTAATTTTTTCCTCTTTTTTCACCCCCATTTGCTAATATAAGTGTGTTCTTCCAATTCAGCTAGGCCCCTCAAAATTGAATACATAGCACTTAAGACCCCCTTCAGACTCCTCTTTCAAACTTAACTTGTCCAAATTTTCTTCCTATGCACAGTTTGCCAATTTTCATACCCTCTCCAGCGCAATCACACCTTTCATATGTAACGTGCTGTAAGATTTCACTGCTAATGTAATGGTTTCTCTGTAGCAGCAATGTTTGGGTTATGACTAGAGATAATCGGTCTTTGGAATGTATGTTAGCCAATGAGAGGCATGTTGTTCTTTCTTGTGAGTCTGGGAGCAGGGATTTTGTCAGTCTTTTGCTGGGAGAGATGAGGAGAGAGGACGCAAATGGAGAGAGTTGGTAGACCGCCGGACAGAGTGGACTTGGAGTGACGATCCGAGGGTCGGCTATGTTCGGAGGTCAACAGGAAACCAGTGGACTGAACAGTGAGCTCCAACATTGTACATTAGTCTGTTTCATGAGAATGGGCCCTTTTCTTTCCTTACTAACCGTATAGTCAAATTAAGAACCATAAGGCTCAATCGTTTAATCGCATACTGTGTACTGTTTGTTATTTCATGGTACTGGGGACAAGATTTAAGTTTGGCCCAGCCGAGGGCAGTCTTCCCCTAGATTAAGCCGCTAGCCGAACCAAGGATTACACATATAAAAGTCAATACTATTCCTCTTTTTGAACACCCATCATTAAAACCACATGATCGCAGAAGCCATATTTGCATTACTTGGATATGTTTGTCGTATCAATCCGAAGAGTCACCAGAGAAGATCATCACCTCCCTCTTGCTATTGGGCACTGCCATTAAAAGTGTGCAAACTATCAAGCAAGCTAAGGACAATATGTGGAGGAAGTTGACTGGGACTCAACTACAGAGAATGTGATACTACATCTGCTATTGGAGAATGAGACAGGGCAGCTGATAGAAGTTTGTGTCGAGGAGCACTTTTGATCTAGTAATAATAATGCCATTAATTTCAAGATAATTACGGAGGAGGAGAGGTCTGATCTTTGGGTTGAGATATCAAACTGGAGAAAAGCCAATTTAATGTATACTCTTAAGGTGTATTTTCAAAGGTACAATTTAATGTCAGAGAAAAGTATACAATATACATCCTGAAATGTTTTTTCTTCACAACCATCCACGAAAAGAGTGCTACGAAGAATGAACGACAGTTAGATGTTAGAACCTCAAAGTACCCCCCAGCTATGCCCCCCCACACACAAGCAGCAGCGAGTGACAATCTCCCTCCTCCCACTGTCAAAAAAGAAGCAAGTATTGGCACCACCACTGAGCACTCAAGTGTGAGCACAGCAATAGCATAGACACAGACTTGCAGTTACCCCAGAGACTTCGCGTTTCACCCGGTAATCAACATACCGCAGGTTCTCTCTCTCTCTCTCTCTCCCCCTAATAAGGGCGAGAGAGGTGTCTCTATTTTCCCAGCGAGCGGGGAGATATAACAAACAATTCACTAGTTTACGATGCTAAAAGTCTGTTACGTCGCTTATTTCAAGCTCTGTGTCTGAAGATTGCAAAGATCCCGGGGCTCAGGCACAGAGCAGATATTCCAGCTCCCCCAATGACGCACAGGTTTCCTATCATGACACCGACCCTTGATACACCCGTCTCCAGAGCCCAGAGATCCTAGGCTTCCGAATTCGAGCCGGAATCTTAGGCCGAGCCTTTGGCGTGCCGAACAACAACCAGTTATGAAACCCCGAGAACGGGTCCCATTCCTGCAAAGAACCGAAGTCAGTGTGTATCTCCAGGTCAGGGTCCTCAAAAAGAACCCTGAAAGGGAAAAATAGAGATATTAAAGATGGAAATAGAGCCCTTTCCGAAGATGCAAGCAAAAAAGTCGCCGTTTAGGCACTATTAACCCTCCTAAGCTCCGCCTTAGTAAGAGGGTGGACTTCAAAAGTGACATTCTGAGAGTACAGAATTAGTATGTACCTGTCTGAATTAACGGCATGGATAACAGGTTTAGGGAACCTTGGTTTTCAAAAGATATTGAGGTCCTGGTTAAAGAAAAAGATGGTGGTACAGAGCAAGTATAGACAGGAAGGAGGAAATGAGGTACTTGAGGAATATAAGAAATGCAAGAGTACACTTAAATAGTGCTGTGTTTTTCAACTCTGAAACACAAAAACTAATTAAAAGCAAAAACACAGAGCCAGGAATAACATGTCTAGTTATGTTTTATACTTGAAGCAAGACATGCATGTATGATGTAGTAGCATCATGACGTATGCAATTCACTTGTTTTTACGTATAACCCAGAATGAATAATAAAACAATATATTTACAATTTAACTCAAATACCACTGAAATATTAAATACACACCACTCCTTCCTGCTTAGCTACAAGCTCCGACTCAATATAGAATGCATTTCAACGATATCTTGAATACAAGAGCAGGATGTGATGCTCAGCCACTGATGAAGCCTCACCTTGAGTATTGTGAACAGTTTAGGGCTCCTCATCTTAGAAAAGATGTGCTGGCATTGGAGAGAGTCCAACTACGGTTCATAACGATGATTCTGCGAATGAAAGGGTTATCATACAAGGAACGTTTGATGGCTCTGGGTCTGTACTCACTGGAATTTAGAAGGATGAAGAGGGATCTCATTGAAACCTTGCGAATGTTGAAAGGCCTGGACAGAGTAGACGTGGAAAGGATGTTTCCCATGGTGGGGAAGTCAAGGACAAGGGCGGTACAGTCTCAGGATAGAGTGGCGTACATTTAAAACAGAGATGAGGAGAAATTTCTTTAGTCAGAGGGTGGTGAAATTGTGGAATTTTTTGCCACATGCAGCTGTGGAGGCCAGGTCATTGGGTGTATTTAAGGCAGAGATTGATAGGTTCTTGATTGGACATGGCATCAAAGGTTACAGTGCTTCTCACTCACACTCTGGCTTCCCTCCTATACTGTTAACATTTCTTCTTAAAGGCCATAAGACACAGGAGCAGAATTAGACCATTTGGCCCTTCGAGTCTGCTCTGCCATTTCATCATGGCTGATCCATTTTATCTCTCAACCCCAAACCCCTGCCTTCTCCTTGTATTCCTTCATGCCCTGACCAATCAAGAAGCTATCAACCTCTGCCTTAAATATACATATAAAGACTTGGTTTCCACAGCTGCCTGTGGCAACAGATTTCACAGATTCACCACTCTCTAGCTAAAGAAATTCTTCTGTATCTCCGATTCAAAAGGAAGCCCTTCTATTCCAAGACTGTGTCCTCTAGTGTTTGACAATCCCACCACAGGAAACATACTCACTACAACCACTCAATCAAGGCCTTTCACCATAGAATATGTTTCCATGAGGTCACCCCTTATTCTTCTGAATTCTAGTGAATACAGACCCAGAGCCATCAAACATTCTTCATATGACAAGCCACTCAACCCTGGAATCAGCATTGCAAACCTTTCTTGAACCCTTTCTGGCTTCAGCACGTCCTTTCTAAGATAAGGGGCCCAAAAGTGCTCACAATACTCCAACTGAAGCTTCACCAGTGCTTTCTGAAGTCTCAACATTACATCCTTGCTTTTATATTCTAGTCCTCTTGAAATGAATGCTATCATTGCATTTGCCTTCCTCACCACTGACTCAACTTGCAAATTAACCTTTAGGGGGTCCTGCACATGGACTTCCACATCTCTTTGCACCTCAGTTTTTCATATTTTCTCTCCATTTAGTAAATAATGCTATCATTTCTTCTGTCAAAGTGTATGACCATACACTTCTCAACACTGTATTCCATCTGCCATTTCTTTCCCCATTCTCCGAATCTGTCTAAATCCTTCTGTAGCCTCTCTACTTCCTCAAAACTATCTGCCCCACCACCCATCTTCACATCATCTGCAAACTGTGCAACAAAGCCATCAATTCCTTCATCCAAATCATTGACATGACATAAAAATAAGTGGTCCCAACAAAGATACCTGTGAAACACCACTAGTCACTGGCAGCCAGTCAGAAAAGGCTCCCATTATTCCCACTCTATCCCTCCTGCCAATCTGCCACTGCTTTATCCATGCTAGAATCTTCCCTGTATTAGGCTTGTAGCTTGTTAAGCAGCCTCATGTGTGGTTCCTTCTGAAACTCCAAGTACACAACATCAACCGATTCTCCTTTGTGTATCCTGCTTGTTATTTCTTCAAAGAATTCCAACAGATTTTCCAGGCAAGATATTCACTTGAGGAAACCATGTGACTATGGCATAATTTATCATGTGACTCCAAGTACCATGAGACCTCATCGTTAATATTCCTCTCCAACATCGTCCCAATCACTGAGGCCAGACCAACTTGGTCTATAGTTTCCTTCTTCTGCCTCTCTCCCTTCTTGAAGAGTGGAGTGACATTTACAAATTTCCAGTCTTCTGGAACCATTCCAGAATCTAATGAGTGATTCTGAAAGATCATTACTAGTGCCTCCATAATCTCTTCAGCTACCACTTTCAGAAGCATGGGGTGTACACCATCTGCTCCAGGTGACTTATGGTACGAGTTGAGACCTTTCAGTTTCCCAAGAATCTTCTGTTTAGTAATGCTAACTTCACACACTTCATGACCCCGACACCTGGAACTTCCACCATACTGTTCGTGTCTTCCACAGTGAAGACTGATGCAAACTACTCATTCAGTTCACCTGCCATTTCTTTGTCCTCCCCAGCATTGTTTTCCAGTGGTCTGATATCCACTCTCACCTCTCTTTTACAATTTATTTATCTCAAGCAGCTTTCGGTATCCCCTTTAATATTATTAGCTAATTACTTTCTTAACGACTTTTTTTTTAAACTTGCCTTCTGTTGGCTTTTAAAAGCTTCCCAATCCTCTAACTTCCCACAAATTTCTGCTCTATTATATGCCTTTTCTTCTGCTCCTGTGTTGGCACTGACATCTCGTTAGCCACAGTTGTGTCATCTTTCCTTGTTTAGAATACTTCTTCCTCTTTGGGATGTATATATCCTGCATCTTCCAAATGCTTCCAGAAATTCCAGCCATTGCTACTGTGCCGTCATCCCTGCCAGTGTTTTTTTCCAATCAATTCTGGCCAGCTTCTCTCTCATGCCTCTGTAATACCCTTTGATACATCTGGCTATCACCTCCTTTTCAAAATTCAGGATGAATTTGATCATATTATGATCACTTTCCCCATAGGGTTCTTTTACCTTAACCTCTCTAATAAATTGCACAACACACAATCCAGAATCACCAATCCCCTAGAGGACTCAACCACAAGCTGCTCTAAAAAGCCATCTCATAGGTAATCCAGAAAGTTCCCCTCCTGGAATCCACACCAATTTGTTTTTCCCAATCTACCTGTATATTGGAGTCCCCCATGACTATTGTAACATTGCCCTTTTGGCATGCATTTTCAATTTCCTATTGTAATTTGTAGGCCATATCCTTACTACTGTTTGGAGATCTGTATACAACTCCCATCAGGGTATTTTTACCCTGGCAGATCCTCAATGATTCAACACCACCTGACCCTGTCGTCTCTTTCTAATGATTTGATTCCAATTTTTACCAACAGAGCAATTCCTGCCTGTCTTTGTCTTTTTGATACAATGTGTATCCCTGGACATTAAGCTCCCAGCCATCATCTTCCTTCAGCCATGATTCAGTAATGCCTACAACATCATACCTGCCAATGTGCAACTGCGCACAAGGTTCATCGACCTGATTCCGTATACTGTGTGCATTCAAATACAACGCCTTCAGTCCTGTATTCACCCTTTTCAATTTTGTCACTTCATAAGACCATAAGATATAGAAGAGAAGTAGGTCATTCAGCCCATCGAGTCTGCTTAGCCATTCAATCATGTACTGATCCAATTCTTCCAGTCATCCCCACTCCTCTGCTTTCACCCCATACCCTTTGATGCCCTGGCTAATCAAGAAGCTATCTATCTCTGTCTTAAATACACCCAATGACTTGACCTCCACAGCTGCTCATGGCAACAAATTCCACAGATTTATCACCCTCTGACTAAAGTAATTTCTCCGCATCTCAGTTCTAAATGGACATCCTTCAATCCTGACGTCGTGCCCTCTTGTCCTAGAATCCCCCTACCATGGGAAATAACTGCCATATCTAATCTACTCAGGCCTTTTAACATTCAGTATGTTTCTATGAGATCCCCCTGTCATTCTCCTGAATTCCAGGGAATACGTCATGCTCAACCTTTTGATTCCTAACTTTGTCTGAGGTCTTACCAACATCTGCCTTTTACGTTGCAGCTCATCCTGTCCACTGCAATTGTGTCCTATCAACAGCCTCTCCTCATTACACATTGCCTCTCTTTGTAAACTAGCTCCCTCATCTTCAGCACAGTTAACTGCCTTTCCTACGATACTTCTTGCATTGAACACAGCTCAGAACACTAGTCCTACCATGCTCAACCTTTTGATTTCTAACCTTGTCTGAGGTCTTGCCAACATCTGCCTCCACAACCCCTCCACTAACTGTTCAGGCACTCTGGTTCCCATCCCCCTTCAACTCCATTTTAAACTGCACCGTAGAGCATTAACAAACCTTCTTGCTAGGATACTAGTCCCCCTCCAGTTCAGGTGCAAACCATCCCTTCTGTACAAGACCCATTTTCCCTGGAAGAAAGCCAAATGATCCAAAAATCTTATGCCGCCCCCCCCACACCAACTCCTTAGCCACGTATGAAACTGTACAATCTTCCTCGTTCTTGCCTCACTCGCATGTGGCACAGGTAGCAATCCTGAGATCACAACCCTGGAGATCCTGCCCTTTAACTCAGCACCTAATTCCCTATGCATCCCTCTTCCTGCCCATGTTATCAGTACCTCTGTGGACCACGACTTCTGGTCATTCACCTTCCCACTTAGGAATGCCAAGCACTTGATCCAAGATATCCTGGACCCTGGTACCTGGGAGATAACCTACCATCCAGGAATCTCATTCTTGCCCACAGAACTTCTTTTCCATTCCCCTAATGAATCCCCTATCACTCCAGCTCTCCTCTCCTCCCACCCTTCCCTTCTGAGCCTCAGAGGCAGACTCAGTACTAATCAGCAAACCACTGCGACTTTCCTCTGTTAGGTCATTCCCCTGACAGTATCCAAGGTGGTATACCTGTTGTTGAGGGGGATGACCTAACCAAGGAATGTTTTGGTCACTTACCTCCAGGAAAGGTGTCAATAATTTTGGAAGACTACAGAGAAAATTTACAAGGATGTTGCCAGTATTTGAAGTCCTGAGTTATAGGGAAAGTTTGAATAGGTTACGACTTTATTCCCTGGAATGTAGAAGAATGAGGGGAGATTTGATAGAGGTATGCAAAAGTATTAGAGATATTGATAGGGCAAAGGCAAGCAGAGTTTTTCTGCTGAGGTTGATTGAGCCTAGAACTAGAGGTTATGGGTGAAATGATTAGTGGAAACACGAGGCGATAATTCTTCACTCAGAGGATATTGACAGTGTGGAACTAGCTGCCAGCAGAAGCAATGGACACGGGTTTGATTTTAACATTTAAGAGAAATTTAGATAGGTACATGGATGGGAGGGGTATGGAGGACTGTAGTTCGGGACTTGGCAGCATGATAGTTCAGATTAGATGGGCTGAAGAGCCTGTTTCTATACTGTATTCTATGACTCTATGACTTTATAAAGAATGATTAGAATCTAAATGCCCAATTATCCAGCAAACTGCAAGTTCTCTTCAACAACAGCTCACTTCTTAGCAACAATTCATTTGAAAATTCCATTGCCCTGCACCAATCACCCTTCCTGACAGCAGTCTCTGTTCTCTGCCATTCTTAAAATTCACACAGCTAAAAAATAAGCAGAGAGCTTTCTGCCAAAAACATCATAACATCACCCATGTTTGTCTAACAAACTCAATACAATAGAATCATGCCTTTTATCATCATTTTATACGTGCCATGAAGTACTCATCAGTGTAGAAATGCTGCTAGAAATATCTAAGAACATAAAGAATAAAAACAACCACATCTCTGTATACTCAACAAGATCTTGGCTAGATCTTTTATCTCAACATCACTTTCCTGCACTAACCACACATCCCCTGATTCCTTTAAAATATATAATGTCGGCTGGTGGCACAGTGAGATCAGCGCCGGGCTTGAGAACGGAGGTTCCCGAGTTTGATCCAATGACAGACCGCTCCCGAGCGTGCTCTCCATCCGAACTCGCAACTCAACCTCGTAAAAAAACACTGCCACCTCCAGTTTAAATTCCCATGCGGAATATTGTGGAGGATCAAATATCCAAACCCCAAACCCAAGCCATCTCTGTCTTGAAAATTCTTGGCAAATAAGCCTTTAAGCCTCCATGATCTTTTTGGGTATAGAATTCTAAGGATTTGCTGCACTTGTAGGAAGAAACATTTTCATCTCATTCCTTAAAAGACCAAAATCTTATATTGAGTCTGTGACCCCTGGTTCTAGTCTCCATCAATACTCCATCCATACTCCATCCACCCTGATAATCCTTTCAGGAATATTATATGTTTCAATGATATAACCCATTATTCTTCTAGAAATGAAAACTAATACATTATGTCTGATCTCTCTCCATATGGCAAATTCACCCTATCCCAGGAATCTAAATGGTAACCCTGCATTAGACATCTGCAAAAAAGACTTAACATTCCATGTTCAAGACCTTTAGGGTTGAAGAGTGTTGAACAGTTCTGACAAAGATCTTTGAACTGGAAAAATTCTTCTTTCCTAAAATGCTGACTGACCTGAAGAGTGTTGCCAATGTTCTCTTCTTTTATTTCAGATATTGGGATTTGCGATTCATTTTTGATTTCACTATATTCCAGATGTGGTCTCACCAGGACCCTACCTAAATGGAGCAGGACATCTCAAGTCACATAAATTCTCTGTGGCTGACAACCTTGGGGCTATTAGGCAGAAGTCTTGGCAACGGAACACAGTACCTTATAGACAACGCAGCTGATGTTGACACATCCTAGCTGTGTCTGAGAGTTCTGGTCAAATCATTGTAGTTCAAGGCCAGAGGAAAACTGTAAAAACAGATACTTTCAGCCGCTGATCTACTGTACATTTCCCAGCCTTCCTTTCATATTCTCCTTACCTACTGAAAATCCTTGACTTCTCTCTTCCTTTATTAACTTCCCAGAGCATTATTCACCATTCATTCTTGTCCCAATGAACTTTTACTGCCTTCCAGGATTAGCTCAGAACAGCTTTACATCTCCACTGTAAGGGATACACAGCATCTAGACCTGTTGTTGGTTCACTCTCTTCATTTCACACTCTTTTTGGGAGACAGGTTGAAAGTTCATCCAAAGTTGCTTGCAATTTCATCCTTGCAAAGAATTAGGATACCGAAGCAAAACTCAATGAGAAACTTGCTTGCAAATATTTGGCACAAACATCAGGAAAATGGGGTTCCAGTCTGTCCATTGTTTTCCATTACACAGTGAATGCTAATGAGAATATTTTGTAACTGAATTATCATAGGCATGTTAAAAAAGTGAATTCGGCACACTTCATTACAATTTTAATAAGCTAGTAAAAACTGATGTTGCCATTGAATTCTTTACAAAAATATATTCAATTACACCACATTTATTTCATTATTCTAAATGGTTGATTCCTTATTTTTGCTTACAATCAAACCTAGATTACATTCCAGAAACAATAGAGATACCTACAGAGCCACGGTAAAAATGTGATAATTGTGGTAAAATATTACACGTACAGAATCTGGTACACCATTATTTTGGTTGTCCAATGTAATGAATTTAATATTTCTGTAATATTTGAGTAATATTGTAAATATATTGTTTGATTACACATTCTGTGTTTGTTTACATAATTCATTACAGGTTAAAAGTACGCAAATGGCATACGTCATTACTCCACCATGTCATATTTGAGCACCTCACTAAAATAAAACAAGCTGACCTGTTATCCCTGGGCTCTCGTGTTTCTTTCAATTAGTTTCTGGAGTTACAAAACATAACTGTGGCAATGAGGAAGATTAACATGCTAGGATATAAGAATATTATTCCTGAAGATGCAATGTTTCTTACGCAGGGTAACTCATTTATGCTTTAATTTTGTTTAACTCAGCAACTGTGTTTTTACATTCACTAAGATTAATTCGGGGCACAATTTTACAGAGATTTATACCTCACTTGCATAATATAATCAGTATCACCGAAGGGGACACCAACAGGGATGACAGTAGAACAACGTCTGGAGTTTCTGGAAAAAAAAATTCGGAAAGCACAGGATAGATACATCCCAAAGGAGATGACTCAACCTTGGCTGACAAGGGAAGTCAAATATCACATAAAAGAAAAAGTGTCCATATAATAGAGCAAAAATTAGTGGGAAGTTAGGAGGATTGGGGTGCTTTTAACAACTAATATAAGTCAAATAGAAATATTCATAAGGATGGAAAAGATGAAATATGAAGCCAATACCAAGAGGTTTTTCAGATATATAATGAGTAAAAAAGAGGGTAGATATTGGACTGCTGGAAAATGATGCTGGAGCGGTAGTAATGGGGGACAAGAAAATGATGGTTGAACTAATAAGTATTTTGCATCCATATTCACTGTGGAAGACACTAATAGTATGCCAAAGTTCAAGAGTGTTAGGGGCAGAAATGAGTGCAATTGCTATAAGTAGGGAGATGGTGCTTGGGAAGCTGAAAGGACCAGATGGACAACACCCCAAGGTTCTGAAAGAGGTAGCTGAAGTAACTGTGGAGGCATTAGTAATGATCTTTCAAGAATCACTAGATTCTGGAGGACTGGAAAACTGCAAATGTCACCCCACTCTTCAAGAAGGGAGGGAGGCAGAAGAAAGGAAATTATAGCCCAGTTCATCTAACCTTAGTGGTTGGGAAGATTTTAGAGTCTTAGAAAGTATAGCACAGAAACAAGGCTTTTGGCCTTCTAATCCATGCTGAAACCTTTTAAACTGTCTACTCACATTGACCTGCAATGGGACCATAGCCCTCCATACCCCAACCATGCATGCACCTAACCAAACTTTGCTTAAATGTTGAAATCAAGCTTGGAATCACCACTTGTGCTGGCAGTTCATTCCACACAGTCGCAACCTACTGTGTGAAGAAGTTTTCCCTCATGTTCCCCTTAAACTTTTCACTTTTCACCCTTAACCCATAACCTCTGGTTGGAGTCAATTGTTGAAGAGAGGTCTCAGGATATGCTCAAGGTACATGATAAAATAAGCCAAAGTCAGCATGGTTTCCTAAAGGGAAAATCATGCCTGACAAAACTGTTGGAATTCTTTGAAGAAATAACAAGTAGGACAGACAAAGGGGAACCACTTGATGTTGTGTACTTGGATTTTCAAAAGGCTCTTGACAAGGTACTGTACTTGAGACTGCTTAACAAGATAAGAGCCTATGGTATTACAGTGAAAATACTAGCATGGACAGTGCATTGGCTGATTGAGAGAAGTAAAGTATGGGAATGAAGTGAACCTTTTCTGTTTGGCTATCGGTGACGAATGGTGTTCCACATGGGTCAGTGTTGGAACTGACCACTTATTACGTTATATATCTGTCAATGATTTGGATGACTGAATTAAAGGCTTTGTGATCAAATCTGCAGATTATTTGAAGAAAGGGGGAGGGGCAGGTAGTGTTGAGGAAGCAGGGAATCTGCAGAAGGACTTGGACAGATTGGGGGAATTGTCAAAGAGTTGGGAGATGGAATACAGGGATTGTATGGTCATACACTTTGGTAGAAGGAGCAAAAGCATATACTATTTTCTAAGTGGGCAGAAAATTCAAAAAGCTGAGGTGCAAAGGGTCTTTGAAGTCCTTGTGCAGGATTCCCTAAAGTTAACCTGCAGGTTGAGGCAGGAGTGAGAAAGGTTAATAGCATTCATTTCAAGAAGACTAGAATATAAAAGCAAGGATGCTAAAGCCTTATAAGGCACCACTAAGGCCTGACTTGTAATATTGTGAGCAATTTTGGGCCACTTATCTAAGGAAGAATGTGTTGACATTGGAGGGCTCAGAGGAGGTTCGTGAGAATGATTCTGGAACTGAAAAGGTTAACATATGAGGAGCGTTTGATGGCTCTGGGACTGTACTCACTGGAATTTAGAATAAGGGGGAATTTCTTTGAAACCTATCAAATGTTGAAAGACGCAGATAAGAGTGGATGCGGAGAAGATTTTTGCACAGTGGAGGACTCTAGGACCAGAGGGCAAACACTTAGAATAGTGATGATGAGAAATTTCTTTAGCCAGGGGTTGATGAATCTGTGGAATTTGCTGTAGAAGCCAAGTCATAGGTGTATTTAAGGCAGAGGTTGGTAGATTCTTGATTAGTCAGGGTGTGAAAGGTTACTGAGAGAAGGCAGGAGAATGTGGTTGAGAGGGAAATTAGATCAGCAATGATGAGATGGTGGAGCAGACTTGATTGACTAGTTGACCTAATTCTGCTCCTATGTCTTATGGTCTACAGAGAAAATCCAAGCCTGACTGTCCTGCTCCTGCTGTTAACTGGTTAATATTCAACTGTCACAAAGGATGGCCTCAGCTTGAAACATCGACTGTTTATTTTCTTCATAGACGCTGCCCGACTTACTGAGTTCCTTCAGCATTTTGCATCTTGTGCAAGATTTCAAGCATCTCTGTACTGAGAATGTTTATGACTAGATGTGATATAAATAGAATTAAATACTAAATGGCTTAGTTTCATTTCAATGAGGTCAGCATCTAAGTGCTAAAGAACTGCTGAAATTGTACTCACCTTTTGGGGAAGCAAAGAATGTAGGAAAGTTGAGTGGGTTGCTTACCCAGATTTCTATCTATTAAATAGAGAGAAGTGAGATTGTACAGCACATTTCCTGCTAAAGCTGTCCTGAGCCTAACTGGTCTGATATTTAGAAGTTTAGAATGATGATGGATCTCTTGATTGAAATGTATAAGATCCTGGTGAGTCTTGATTGTCATGAAGAGGATGCTTCTACTTGTGTAGAATCTAAAATTATATGTCCATTTTAAAAACAATGGTCACCCATTTAAGATGGATGTAATGAAATATTCATGATTCTTTGAAACATTTTAAAACAGGATATTTGAATGATTCTAAGGCAGGGGTAGATACATACCTGATAAGCAAATGAAAGATTACAGGGGGTTTACAGCCTGATCAGATATAATCTTAATGAATGGCAGTACAGCATCAATGGTAACCTGCATCAAACTTGAGCATTTGTGTGTTCATATTATGTCCAGGCACACTTTGAAATGGGAAGTAAAAATCTCTATATGAATGCAACACGCACAAAATGCTGGAGGAACACAACAGGCCAGGCAGCATCTATGGAAAAGAGTAAGCATTTGATGTTTCATGCCAAGGTCTTTCATCAGGACTGGCCCCAAACGTCAACTATTTACTCTTTATCATAGATGCTGCCTGGCCTGCTGAGTTCCTCCAGCACTGTGTGTTGCTTCGATTTCCAGCATCTGCAGATTTTCTCATGTTGGGGAATCTCTATATAAATCTTTCCTTCAGCCTCAGCAATCTATCTATAATAATAGAATCTAAAGTACATTGTTTTATTATAGGTGCTTTTCATTTTTCTGCTGCCATTTAAAGATGTGAATTTAGTATCTTCAATTACTTTGTGTCTTTCTATAAACACAATTTCTAAGAAAATGCCACTGTACATATTATGAAAAAATATTAATTATTTAATTTAAATAATAAATTTGGTCTCAGTTACGAAGAACTTTACCATGGGTCACAGAAAGCTACTACCCTTTTGTTACAGTAAACTGTAACATTTTCCTGTGCCGTGTTCTCCATCCATTGCCTTGTATTTTTTTTGCTGACTGGCTACAATAATAATTTTTAAAATGATACTACAGTCTTTACTATTTCCAGTTAGTATCAACTGTAAATTTCAGAAGGATAAGAATAATGCAGTATACCTATTGCACAATGAGCATTAGGTTACATTTGAATTATTTTTTACATGCTGTGGCAGCTAGCAGCAAGAATTTGCAAAACCACAAACTCAGGTATGGTCATTCTTTAAATACTTGGATGAATGCAGCTGAAGTAATTTTCATTCTGCTGAAAGTTGTAAGTCTTCACTCTTTGATAATTGTCATTTTCTTTGTATCTCCTTCCTGCAGACGGCTTTTCACATTGGGCCTATAAATGACAAGGTCACTGTTGGGAGAGACAACCATTTTGAAATTCAGTCCTCATTTCAATTTTACATGTGAAACATTAGCATCAAATGGGCACCCCAGCAGTAGTGGATGAAAATGTGACAAGCAAGCAGAGCTTGTTTTGCAGAGCAGTAGATTCTGGAGGAAGATGAGAACATGCCAGCAATGAGCAACAAAATGTTTCTGGAATCAGGTGGAACAAAATTTTATTTTGATTCAGTACCCTCCAGTGCTTCCTTTAAGGATAGCCAGTAAACAAATCAATAGAACCATAGAACACTACAGTACAGAAAACAAGCCATTCAGCCCTTCTAGTCTGTGCCGAAACTTTATTCCGCTAGTCCCATTGACCTGCATCCAGTCCATAACCCTCCAGACCTCTCCCGTCCATGTACCTATCCAATTTATTCTTAAAACTTGAGTGAGTCCGCACTTACCACGTCAGATGGCAGCTCGTTCCACACTCCGACCACTAAAGAAGTTCCCCCAAACCTTTCCCCTTTCACCCTAAAGCCATGTCCTCTCATATTTCTCTCTCCTAATCTAAGTGGAAAGAGCCTACACACATTTACTCTGTCTATACCCTCATAATTTTGTAAACCTCTATCAAATCCCCCCTCATTCTTCTATGCTCCAAGGAATAAAGTCCTAACCTGTTCAATCTTTCCCTGGTACGCAACTCCTGAAGACCCGGCAACATCCTAATAAATCTTCTCTGCACTCTTTCAATCTTACTGATATCCTTCCTATAGTTAGGTAACCAGAACTGCACACAATATTCCAAATTTGGCCTCACCAATGTCTTACACAAACTCACCATAACATCCCAACCCTATACTCAATACTTTGATTTACGAATGCTAGGATGCCAAAAGCCTTCTTTATAACCCTGTCTACCTGTGACGCCACTTTCAGGGAATTATGTATCTGAACTCCCAGATCCCTTTGTTCCTCTGCACTCCTCAGTGCACTACCACTTACTGTGTATGTCCTATCCTGATTTGTCCTTCCAAAATGTAACACCTCACACTTGTCTGCATTAAATTCCACTTGCCATTTTCTGGCCCATTTTTCCAGTTGGTCCAGATCCCTCTGCAAAGCCTTCCTCGCTGTCCACAATGCCTCCAATCTTAGTGTCATCAGCAAACTTGCTGATCCAATTTACCACATTATAGATCATTGATATAGACAACAAACAACAATGGTCCCAGCAGAGATCCCTGAGGCACACCACTAGTCACAGGCCTCCAGTCTGAGAAGCATTGTCCACTACCACTCTCTGTCTTCTCCCACAGAGCCAATTTCAAATCCAGTTTACAACTTCTCCATGGATACCTAGTGTCTGAACGTTCTGAACTAACCTCCCATGTGGGACCTTGTCAAAGGCCTTACTAAAGTCCATGTAGACAACATCCACAGCCTTTCCTTCATTTACTTTCCTGGTAACCTCCTCAAAAAACTCTACAAGATTTGTTAAACACGATCTACCATGCAACAAAGCCATGCTGACCATCCCTAATCAGCCCGTGGCTGTCCAAATACTTGTATATCCGATCTCCTTCCAATAATTTACCTACTACTGATGTCAGGCTCACCGGCCTGTAATTACCTCGTTTACTTTTAAAGCCTTTTTTTAAACAATGGAACAACATGAGCTACCCTCCAATCCTCCGGCACCGCACCTATGGCCAAGGACATTTTAAATATTTCTGCCAGGGCCACTGCAATTTCTACACTAGTCTCTCTCAAGGTCCGAGGAAATATCATGTCAGGCCTGGGGGATTTATCTACCTTTATACGCTGTAAGGCAGCAAGCACCTCCTCCTCTTTAATCTCTATATGTTCCATGACACTGCTGCTTGTTTCCCTTCCTTCCATATATGCTATGCCAGTTTCCTGAGTAAATACTGAAGCAAAAAAACTGTTTAAGATCTCCCCAATCTTGTGAGGCTCCACACATAGATGACCACTCTGATCTTCCAGGGCAGGGGTCCCCAACCTTTTCTGCACTGCAAACTGGTTTATTATTGACAATATTCTTGCGGACCGGCCAATCCGGGGGGGGGGGGGGGCGGTGTAGGGTTGCCAACGGACAAGAGTAGTAGTCAAATACATTGTGTTTACCCCGAGAAAGACTACCATGACCATAAAGTCTTGTGCGGGCACCTGTGTACGCATGCGTGTACGTGCCGATCTTTCTCTACAAATCATTTTTGGCAATTCTGTTCGGTGGGGCTGGCGGGGAGTGTTAATCGCAACCAGAATATAGGTGATAAGTGGCTAATACACTCAATTTCATTTCTAAAAGGATTTATCTAACAAATTTAATATTAAACACAGCGCATATTTTCCTTGCATGAATATAGTGATAAGTCAATTATCAGGGGAGGACAGGGGAGCTTGAAGTAAGTGTTGAACGAACTTCCAGTAGAAGTGGTAGAGGCAGGTTCGTTATTATCATTTAAAGAAAAATTGGATAGGTATATAGACAGGAAAAGAATGGAGGGTTATGTGCTGAGTGCGGGTCGGTGGGACTAGGTGGGAGTAGCGTTCGGCACGGACTAGAAGGGCAGAGATCGCCTGTTTCCGTGCTGTAATTGTAATATGGTTATATAAGTCAATAGCATCATAACATTTTAAGTAACATTTGGATATTAAACACACAGCACATATTTTCCCCGTATGAACATATAAAATCATTGCAACACACCAATATCGCTGAATCAGTGGGAGCCCTGGGCTGCTTCTCTGCAAGAAGACGGTGCCATCGAGGGGTGATGGGAGACAGCGATACTCGAAGGGGTTCCTTATGCCCAGTCTATTCCGCAATTTAGTTTTCGTTGCGTTCATTGCAGAGATATGTTGGAAATGAAAGCAACGTTTTCAGTGCTTTCATGGCTATATCAGGATATTTAGCCTTGACTTTGATCCAGAGTGCCAGCAGAGATGTTAAGTCAAACATACTTTTCAGCCCGCCGTCAGTTGCAAGCTCGAGGAGTTAATCTCCTTCCCGCGCTGACATGGATGACTCGTGGGTAATGTCCTCGCGTGCGTTCAAGCTCAACAGTGCGTGTGACAGGGAATGAGGAAAGGTGCAGCTGACTCATATCGCCAAATCATATCGTTTCCTCGCGGCCCAGTAGCACATGCTTTGCAGCCCGGTGGTTGGGGACTGCTGCATTATAAGACCTAGCCAGCTACTGAAGCAGGCAAAGAGACATTTTGGACCCTCAGAATTCTATCTCAGAATAGAATATCCTTGTGTGCAGGAGGTTTTCAAGAGGAATACAAATAATGAACCATTTTTGTAATGTTCTGTTTAGAAGGTATTTGGGGCAATTGTTAAATACATCATTTCTAACAGTTAGAGTTTTATCAATGTGGGACTGAAGTTCTCACTGCAGAATGAGAAGTCAAACTTGCAGCTTTCTTTTTCCGAGGTGAAAACTCAAGTAGCTGAAGGATGGTTAATAATAAAAAGGATAGACAGTGAAAGTTATAAGAAGCAAATAAATATCTGGGAATTGGAGGAGATGATTGTTTGGAGGGAAAGAAAAAACAGCATTCACTTAAAGGAAGTGTGCTTAGTTGGTTATTCCATACTTCTAAGTTGGCCGCTTCTACAGTTGATGCATATTGGATTTAGTGAATATGGGGCTAAATATCTGATAAAGACAAATTACATCTTGCTAAACATGATCTGAAGAAAGGGAGCAGGTTGTTAAAAAGTAGTGTAGTAAGTGGTGTGCATATGGACTTCCAAAAACCATTTGATAAAGTACCATGTAATAGAAATTTGGAAAATAGATGCACTTGTTATTAAAGAGACAATGATAAATTATATCATTAATTAAGACATAGTAATTAAAGTACAAATGCTAAACAGATGCTTTTCTGATCGGAGACAAATACTAGTCTGGAAACCTGGGATGGTCTGAACCTGCTGAATGAATTGCTGGCTCACTCCAACTTTGAATTCCTCAGAGTCCTTTCTCCTGCGCACAAACTTACTGAATTCATCACCAGTGGTGCCGACTGAATTAGTACCAGGTTGAACCAGGCATGAGGTGAAAGAGGGCAGAATTGGGTGGGTGTAATGGTGCAGCCCTGTTTGACTCCTGTCTCCACAGTGAAGGGTTCTGATTCAGTGCCACTGTTGCCAAATGCTGGTGCCTGTCATGTCATCATGCAGTACCCTCAGTATTCGTAAGTACTCACCAGGGCAGTCTTGTCCTCACACTATACACCAGGGCAGTCTTGTCCTCACACTATACACCAGGGCAGTCTTGTCCTCACACTATACACCAGGGCAGTCTTGTCCTCACACTATACACCAGGGCAGTCTTGTCCTCACACTATACACCAGGGCAGTCTTGTCCTCACTATACACCAGGGCAGTCTTGTCCTCACACTATACACCAGAGAAGTTGGTGGTCTACTGTATCAAATGCCTTTGTCATATCTATGAAAGACAAGTAACTAGGGTTGTCTTTGTTCACAGCATTTTTCCTGTAGTTGGTGTGCTGTGACGACCATGTCTGATGGAAACCACACTGCATTTCAGGGAGTACTCCTTCAGATATTGGAAGAGTCAGTTTACAAAGATATGTGTAAGCACTATGCTTGTTGTTGACAGGAGCGAGCTGCCTCTCTAATTACCACAACCTGCCTTGTCTCCCTTCTCGAATACAGTCACTATTATAGCTCTGAGGGCAGTTGTTCTTTTCTCCCCCCCACAGACCTTCAGGCAGGTGTAGGAGTGCTGGTCCACCTTTCTTGAGAATCTCTACTGGGATCCCATTGGGATCAGTGGCTTCACTGCTTTTATCAGGCTCCTGATGGCATCATGGACCTCTTTCATCACGGGAGGTTCCCCATGTCTTCACCTAGGATGTAGACAGTGCCTCAGCAGCACTGTCCTGGTTAAGTTCTTGAAAGTCGTCTCTTCATCGATCATTGATATCCTTCCGATCCTTTAGCATGCCCTTCCTATCCTTTGAGCATGGAGCAGGAGGAGAGGGGGCAGTGCTATTGGACCATAGATCAGTAACTTGGACTATAGACTGCTTTGGTGGTGCTGAAGAAGCCTCTCACCAGAGTTTGCCAGTGTCTGTATTTCCAGAGCTTTTGCAGTTCACCAAGAATTTTCTAGCTCCCTCATCCTGCTCTGGTCATTTGCCTTGGCTCTAGAGTAGGCTTCTCTTTGACCTTGCTGACAATGTCATTCTGCCAGGCACAAAATGCTTTCCTTTACTTGAAGACAAGCTGTTCGCTCGACATGTCATCATCAAACTAATCCTGATGTTTTCTGGACTTGTACCCAAGGATGTTTTTGCAGTTATCGAGGGTGGTGTATTGAACAAGACTTCAGTGTTCTTCAATATCCTCTGGATATTCCTGCGGAGGTTTTCCCAAAGCTAGGACTGAGGGTGCTATTGGGCTGCAGCGTAAAGCAGGCTCTCAAGTTTTACTCTTGGTCTTGTCTGCTTCTTACGAACCCTCCTCTTTTTCATGAGTCTGATGGACATTGTGGAGCAGATCAGGTAATGATCTGTCCAACAGTCAATTGTGCCAGTCATGGCCCTCGTGATATTCACACCACAGCGGTCCCTAGCTTAGATAATGACATAGTCAATGAGATGCCACAGTTTAAAATAGAGGGTGCTGCCAAGATGCTCTGAATTTGTATTTCTGGCAGAAGACAGTTTTTGTGATAAGGTTGTGCTCAGTACATAGGGTGAGAAGCAGTACTCCATGTAAGTTGACGTTGCCAATACCTACCTTTCCTATGGTGTCCTTCCAAAGGTTGAAGTCCCAACCAACCCTGGCATTGAAGTACCCCAGAGAATTACCTTACCTCCTTGGGGATACTCGACAGTGTCGTATCTCAGAAAGCATAGAAGGCCTCTTTTTCATATCCACGAGCCCAGAATTGGTTCATAAGCACTCACAATGTTTGCCATCTGATTGTTGGCAGGCAACAAAAAGATCATCATGAGACATTCACTGATGCCCAAGTTGGTGCTTTATTGCACACCCAAGGCCATGGATCCTGGGCTCATCAGCTGCCTTCACTTTCCAGAAGAAGGTATAACCACCCTTCTCCTCCTTCAGTTGCCCTTCGTTTGCCAGTGGGTTTCAGAAAGTTTAGCTGTCATCTTCTCAGTTCTCTGGCAATGATCTCAGCTTTACTGTCTGGTGAATCACTGGTTGCACTATGTATCAGAGTGCACACCTTCCATTGTTTCTTTGTTTCTGACCACATATGGTGAACCCTCTGGATGGGGTAATCTAGTCAGAGAGTTGACGCAGGCTATTTTTAGGGCACTTTTCCCAGCCACTTCCCTGAGTGGGGTAAGCAGAGTGGCTCCTAAATAGGGCTGCTCAGTCATGGGTGCAGCTACTGAAGTACCCTTTCTGCTTCAGTCCAACAGCCTAGTGACTGAATCAAACACCCAGTGCCCAAAGTGCCTGCTTGAGACAAGTGGCTTCTAGACCTCACAATCCTGCCCCCTTTGTCACTTGCTGATCACTGTGAAACTTGATCAAGGATGTTAAGGTGGATTCCCATAATGGAAAATGCCTTTGCATGACTTTGTTTTTACATGGGGGGGCGCTGGGTTTGATGCATAGGCAGCCACAACAGTCCTTGACTGATCAGGGTCAGGGTCCAGTGGCATGGACTGGGGACATTTCACTGTTGCAGCCTTCTGCTGTCTTCATGGGCATTGTGATGGATCAGTTCCACCACTGAGGTCCTGGTTGGATGGCTCTGTCTGGAACCTTACTACCATGAATGCTGCTGTCCACTCTACCATCACAGAAGCTGACAGCTTGAACTCAGTCACAATAGTGCAAAATAACTTGCGCCCATGGTGCCTGGTTTGATGCAGGCCAATTAATACAACCCCATTGTCTTACATTAGAAACCACAGAAAAACTACAGCACAGAAACAGGCCTTTTGGCCCTTCTTGGCTGTGCCGAACCATTTTCTGCCTAGTCCCACTGACCTGCACACGGACCATATCCCTCCATACACCTCTCATCCATGCATCTGTCCAATTTATTCTCAAGTGTTAAAAGAGAACCCGCATTTACCACCTCGTCTGGCAGCTCATTCCACATTCCCACCATTCTCTCTGTGAAGAAGCCCCCTCTAATGTTCCCTTTAAACTTTTCCCCCCTCACCCTTAACCCATGTCCTCTGGTTTTTATTCTCCCCTTGCCTCAGTGGAAAAAGCCTGCTTGCATTCACTCTATCTATACCCATCATAATTTTATGTACCTCTATCAAATCTCCCCTCATTCTTCTACGCTCCAGGGAATAAAGTCCTAACCTGTTCAACCTTTCTCTGTAACTGAGTTTCCCAAGTCCCAGCAACATCCTTGTAAACCTTCTCTACACTCTTTCAACCTTATTAATATCCTTCCTGTAATTTGGTGACCAAAACTGAACACAATACTCCAGATTCGGCCTCATCAATGCCTTATACAACCTCATCATAACATTCCAGCTCTTATACTCAATACTTTGATTAATAAAGGCCAATGTACCAAAAGCTCTCTTTATGACCCTATCTACCTGTGACGCCACTTTTAGGGAACTTCGTATCTGTATTCCCAGATCCCTCTCTTCTACCGCACTCCTCAGTGCCCTACCATTTACCTTGTATGTTCTACCTTGGTTTGTCCTTCCAAAGTGCAATACCTCACACTTGTCTGTATTAAACTCCATCTGCTATTTTTCAGTCCATTTTTCCAGCTGGTTCAAATCCCTCTGCAAGCTTTGAAAACCTTCCTCACTGTCCACTACACCTCCAATCTTTGTATCATTAGCAAATTTGCTGATCCAATTTACCACATTATCATCCAGATCATTGATATAGATGACAAATAACAATGGACCCAGCACTGATACCTGTGGCACACCACTAGTCACAGGCCTCCACTCTGAGAAGCAATCCTCTACTACCACTCTCTGGCTTCTTCCATTGAGCCAATGTCTAATCCAACTTACCACCTCTCCATGTATATCTAGCAACGGAATTTTCATAACTAACCTCCCATGCAGGACCTAGTCAAAGGCCTTACTGAAGTCCATGAAGACAACATCCACTGCCTTCCCTTCATCCACTTTCCTGGTAACCTCTTCAAAAAACTCCAATAGATTGGTCAAATATGACCTACCACGCACAAAGCCATGTTGACTCTCCCTAATAAGTCCCTGTCTATCCAAATGCTTGTAGATTCTGTCTCTTAGTACTCCCTCCAAAACTTACCCACTACCGACGTCAAACTTACCGGCCTATAACTTCCCAGATTACTTTTCGATCCTTTTTTAAACAACAGAACAACATGAGCCGTTCTCCAATCCTCCGGCACTTCACCCGTAGACACCGACATTTTAAATATATCTGCCAGGGCCCCTGCAATTTCAACATTAGTCTCCTTCAAGGTCCGAGGGAATACCCTGTCAGGTCCTGGGGATTTATCCACTTTAATTTGCCTCAAGATAGCAAGCACCTCCTCCTTTTCAATCTGTACAGTTTCCATGATCTCACTACTTGTTTCCCTTAATTCCATAGATTTCACGCCAGTTCCTTAGTAAATACAGACGCAAAAAACCCATTTAAGATCTCCTCCATTTCTTTTGGTTCCGCACATAGCCGACCACTCTGATCTTCAAGAGGACCAGTTTTATCCCTTACAATCCTTTTACTCATAATATACCCTGTAAAAGCTCTTTGGATTATCCTTCACTTTGACTGCCAAGGCAACCTCATGTCTTCTTTTAGCCCTCCTGATTTCCTTCTTAAGTATTTTCTCGCACTTTTTATACTCCTCAAGCACCTTATTTACTCGTTTCCTATACATGTGATACAACTCTCTCTTCTTCTTTACCAGAGTTGCAATATCCCTTGAGAACCAAGGTTCTTTATTCCTATTCACTTTGCCTTTAATCCTGAGGGAAACATACAAGCTCTGCACTCTCAAAATTTCTCATTTAAAGGCTTCCCACCTACCGATCATATTCTTGTCAGAAAACAACCTGTCCCAAGTCCACGCTTTTTAGATCCTTTCTCATTTCTTCAAATTTGGCCTTCTTCTGGTTTAGAACCTCAACTCTAGGACCAGATCTATCTTTATCCATGATCAAGTTGAAACTAATGGTGTTATGATCACTGGAACCAAAGTGTTCCCCTACACACACCTCCGTCACTTGTCCTAACTCGTTTCCTAATAGGAGATCTAATATTGCATCCTCTCTAGTTGGTACCTCTATATATTGATTTAGAAAACTTTCCTGAACACATTTTACAAACTCTAACCCATCTAGACCCCTAACAGTATGGGAGTCCCAATCAATATGTGGAAAATTAAAATCCCTACCACCACAACTTCATGTCTCCTGCAGTTGCCTGCTATCCTTCTGCAGATTTACTCCTCCAATTCTCTCTGACTATTGGGTGGTCTATAATACAACCCCACTAATGTGGCCATAGCTTTCCTGTTTCTCAGCTCCACCCATAAGGACTCAGTAGACAAGCCCTCTAATCTGTCCTGCCTGAGCACTGCTGTAATATTTTCCCTGACAAGCAATGCTACCCAACCCGCACCCCCACCTTTCATTCCTCTGCCTCTATCACATCTGAAACATCGGAATCCTGGAATATTAAGCTGCCAGTCCTGCCCCTCCTGTAGCCAAGTTTCACTAATTGCTATAACGTCATAATTCCACGTGTCAATCCATGCCCTCAACTCGTCTGCCTTCCCCGCAATACTCCTAGCATTGAAATATATACACCTCAGAAGATTTTTACCACCACTCACAATCTTTCTAGTTGTGGCTTTGCTTGAACTTTTAACATCATTTATTTTCACCCCAGCCCCACTGTCAGCTCTGGCACTGTGGTTCCCATCCCCCTACAAATCTAGTTTAAAGCCTTCCCAATAGCACTAACAAACCTCCCTGAAAGGATATTGGTCCCCTTGTAGTTCAAGTGTAACCAGTCTCTCTTGTACAGGTCCCACCTGCACCAGAAGAGGTCCCAATGATCCTGAAATCTGAAACCCTGCCCCCTACACCAGTTCCTCAGCCACTTGTTCATCCTCCAGAGCATCCTATTCCTACCCTCACTGGCACCTAGTGCAGGTAGCAATCCTGAGATTACCACCCTCGAGGTCCTGCTTTTCAACTTCCTACCAAGCTCTCTATACTCACTCTCCAGGACCTCCTCACTCTTCCTTGCTATGTCATTGGTACCGATGTGCACCACAACATCTGGCTGATCATCCTCCCGCTTCAGAATGTCATGCAAGCGATCAGGGACATCCTTGACCCTGGCACCCAGGAGGCAACAAACCATCCTGGATTCTCTGTCACGACCACAGAACCTCCTATCTGTACCTCTAACTATCGAGTCCCCTATCACTACCGCTCTTCTCTTTTTCCACTCTCCCTTCTGCACTGCAGAACCAGACTCAGTGCCAGAGATCTGGCTGCTGCAGCTTGTCCCAGATAAGTCACCACCCCCAACAGTATCCAATGCGGTATACTCGTTGAGGGGAATGGTCACAGGGGAACCCTACTCTGCCTGCCCTTTCCCCTTCTCTCGCCTGACAGTGACCCAATTTCCTGTGCTCTGCTCCTTTGGCGTAGCTATCTCCCTGTAGCTATTATCTATAATCTCCTCATTCTCCTGAATGATCCAGAGGTCATCCAGCTCCTGCTCCAGTTCCCTAATGCGGTTTGTTAGGAGGTGCAGCTGGATGCACTTCTTGCAGGTGTCGTTGTCAGGGACACTGGAGGGCTCCCTGACTTCCCACATCCTGCAAGAGGAGCATTCCAACATCCTGCCTGGCATTCTCTCTACTCTAAACAAACTGGACAAAAAACTTACCAGAACCAACCCTGGCCTCTGCCTGTTCTCGCCAAAGCCTGTTGAGCCAAAGCTGTCCCACTCTGCTCCCTTTCACTCCGCTGCCCGCCGTATATGGTGGTCTGCTTTTAAACCTTGGCGCGCTACATTTGGCTGATACATTTGAGAACATCTCGTGGTCACTTTGCAAACCATATTTCTTGAGCAGCCAGCGCTTTGTAGACAGTTCTATTTGTTTGCAAACCTGTCCTTTTAACTTCAGACTCATTATTGCTTGCAATTTACATTAAGAACCGAAGACTGGTTCTTGTTTGAATTAATATCTGCTATATTCACATAATTTACTAATTCCAGAGTAATCCCTAACATATGAAAAATGAGTCAACATAGTCTCTGGTGCATAATACGCATTTACAGAAGCTACATAAAATTCTATTTAACTTTTCTGACATAGAAGTTCTAGTACAAATTAAATAGTAAAATAAGCCCAACAATTTGTCTTGTGTCTGTGAAACTCTAAAACTTTTGTATGGAGTTTACATTTTTTTTAATACCCTAAAAAAGATGAAAGCTTTTCATGTATGGAGTACTTCAAAGCTGAACAGATTAAAAAAATCTATCATCTGCCAAGATTGTTGGCAATAATTAAAATAGCATTTCTTTCATGTGGTAGAACAGAGTTGACAAGATTGAACAAATAGGTATCAGAAATACTTCATACTTTACTTGTTCTAATGAAAGAAAAATGTTAGGCACATCAGATTTTTTTTGTAGTGAAGTGAAATATATTTTTGTAATATTTGTTAGTTCATTTAATAAATTCAGTATCCATTTTGCATATTACTTGCTGTACATAATTGATTAAATGTTAATATGTAAACTATACTTTGGATGTTCGTCTTTGGAAGTTAACAACTGAAGAAGTGCATCACATATGAATGTAGTTCATTCAAGATTATTATTACTCTCAGACTTTACATAAACATTGAAAGATTTTTCTCTTTAAAGACCAAGATTAATACTTTATTTTTCTTAACTGAATCACAAATTTCAAGTAGAAGTTTGTCACAAAAAGAACAGTATGTTAAATCAATCATTTTGGAGGAAATATGGATTGGCTGAATTGTTCCAATCCAAGCTTCTCCCTTGTTATGAGACTAAGTGTACCCACCCACCAGATTTCAATCATATTCCAAACTGCAGGCTTTTATATGAAAGCACAAGCCTGTTGGCCTGGAATGTGTATGAGTGTTTGAAGATGGTTTTCACACTGAGAGTTGGATACGGTTACTCAAACGATTTGCTGGGGCATGTCTTTTTTGTTTCAACCTCAGACTTTTTGCCTCTGCAATATATTATCAACCCCATAAAATGAATGTAAAGGCACAGAGAATTATTAACTCTTAATTAATTATTATATTTACTCCCCAAAGAAATCTTAATGTTTATGAGTAAGATCAACCACATTTAACATAGCTAGACTGTTTTATGTAACTCTCTTGAGATTACCATACGGATACTGGGTTGATAGAACATAGAACATAGAATAGTACAGCACAGTACAGGCCCTTCGGCCCACAATGTTGTGCCGACCCTAAAACCCTGCCTCCCATATAAGCCCCCACCTTAGATTCCTCCATATACCTGTCTAGTAGTCTCTTAAACTTCACTAGTGTATCTGCCTCCACCACTGACTCAGGCAGTGCATTCCACGCACCAACCACTCTCCGAGTAAAAAACCTTCCTCTAATATCCCCCTTGAACTTCCCACCGCTTAACTTAAAGCCATGTCCTCTTGTATTGAGCAGTGGTGCCCTGGGGAAGAGGCGCTGGCTATCCACTCTATCTATTCCTCTTATTATCTTGTACACCTCTATCATGTCTCCTCTCACCCTCCTTCTCTCCAAAGAGTAAAGCCCTAGCTCCCTTAATCTCTGATCACAATGCATACTTTCTAAACCAGGCAGCATCCTGGTAAATCTCCTCTGTACCCTTTCCAATGCTTCCACATCCTTCCTATAGTGAGGTGACCAGAACTGGACACAATACTTTGATGGGCAAAGAAGTGGCAGATAGAATACACTAGTAGGGATGTGTATAGTCAGGAACTTTGCTAGAAGGAAGAAAAGCTCCCTGTTTATTTTCTAAAGGGAAGCATATTCATAAATTAGGGGTGCAAAGATACTCAACAGTTATAGTACAGGATTCTCCAAAGGATAACTCACAGGCTGAGATGGTAGCAGAGAACGCAAGTGCAATGTTGGCATTCATAGACAGGGTTATAATACTGTGGCTTTATAAGGCATTGGAGTATGGTGAGCAGTTTTAGGAAAGGATGTGCAGAGAAGGTCCAGAGGAGATTTACGAGAATGATTCTGGAAATGAAAAGGTTAACACATGAGGAGTGTTTGATGGCTTGGGTCCTGTGCTCGCTAGTGCTTAGAAGATTGAGGATGATCACATTGAAACCTACTAAATATTGAAAGGCCTAGACAGAGTGGACATGGAGAGGATGTTTTCAATAGTGGGAGAGGCTAGGATCAGAGGGCATAGCCTCAAAGTAGAATGAGGCTCTTTAGAACAGAGGGCCTATACCTAGCCACTGGATTTCTAATTCCTAACTAGGACACTCAAAGCTGCTGCACAGATTGACTGCGTGGTTAAGAAGACATATGGTGCATTGGCCTTCATCAACCATGAGATTGAGTTAAAGAGCCGAGAGGTAATGTTACAGCTACATAGGACCCTGGTCAGACCCCAATTGGCATACTGTGCTCAGTTCCGGTCACTTCACTACAGGAAGGATGTGGAAACTACAGAAAGGGTGTGGAGCAGGAGATTTACAAGGATGTTGCCTGGATTGGGGAGCATGCCTTATAAGAATAGGTTGAGTGAACTTGGCCTTTTCTCCTTGGATCGATGGAGGATGAGAGGTGTATAAGATGATGACAGGCATTGATCATGTGGATAGTCAGAGGCTTTTTCCCCAGGGCTAAAATGACTAACATGAGGGGACACAGTTTTAAGGTGCTTGGAATTAGGTACAGAGGAGATGTCAGGAGTAAGTTTTTTTTTAAAAACGCAAAGAGTGGTGAGTGCTTGGAATGGGCTGCCAGCGATGGTGTTGCAGGTGGATACGATAGGGTCTTTTAAGAGACTCCTGGATAGGTACATGGAGCTCAGAAGAATAGAGGGCTATGGGTAACCCTAGGTAATTTCTAAAGTAAGGACACGTTCGGCACAGCTTTGTTGGTCGAAGGGCCTGTATTGTGCTGTAGGTTTTCTATGTTTCTATAATCATGGAGAAACCTATGGTCTCGGCTGTTCCATGCAAAACGCATTGAGGATTAATGACAATAAATAGCGAGTTAATGTAAATAGAAAATGCACAGTATCTCTTCCTAATCTTCAAAGCCTAGTTCTGAAGATGCCTATAGGCAAAAATATGAGAGGTTTTTGAAATAAATTTCTGTCATTCATTAGAGTTAATTTTGTACTGAGTTAGAACTATTCTTTTGCTGAACAAAAACAATTCCTGATGTACCTCAGTGGAAGTTATTGAAATACCTATACAAATATTTTTCCCATTTAGATTTATGTCATTTATATAAGACTAGTGTGAAAAATTGGACAGAATATACTCTATCTACTATGGAGGAAGTATTAAGGTGTTTAATTTCTTTGAAAGTAGATACCTTGTCAAGCCTGAAAGAGATCTATAACCCAGGCAAGGGTGAATTTTGGATGGTGTGGAGGGAAAAGGGTATCCCGGTTTTTGTCTGCTAGAAGTAGTAATTCATATTTTGACTGTGCTGTAAAAACACAAGGGAGAAAATTATAAAGGCTCGTAATCACAATTTTTCAAACCTCTCTGCCTTCATGGATTAGAGGCCTACTTATGTTGTACCATTGTTTCAAAAGGGAGGAAAGGCTGAACAGAGTAATGACAGGCCAGTGTCATTGAAGTGGTGGGCAATGTATCGGAATCTTTTCCAAGGAACAGAATAAATCTTCACTCGGAGAGCCATAGATTAATCTGGGTCAGTCAGTATCTATTTGTTAAGGGAATACTTGAAGAGAGACACAAAGAGTCAATGAGGGCAGAGTGTTAATATTTATGTAGTTTTGAGCAAAGTCCTGACACGGTTCCAAATGGCAGACTGGTTAAAAAAGTAAAAGCTCCCTGGATCAGAGAGCAAAGCTCGCTCCAAAATTGGCTCAGTGTTGGGAAACAAAAGGCTGTTGTCGGTAGGGTTCCACAGGACTCATTGTTTTCAGTGATTTATAATAATGGTAATTTTAGAGCCCACAATTAAACTGTTTGTAAATGATACAAAAATTAACTACATATTTGACAGGTAAGAAAGCTTTGGACTACAGGAAAACAAATTCTGATCAGCTGTTAGAAAAATAGCAATGGAAGAACCTGAGTCAATACACTAAGTAGTGTAGAAGGACAATGAGATCTTGAGATGAAGATACAACTTCAAAGTGCAACTAACCCTTGTTGTCTTTTGCACCCACGTTGTCTGTCCTGTTGGTGCAGCCCTTCATTCATTCTATTATGGTTATAGGATTTATTGAGTATGCCTGCAAGAAAATGAACCTCAGGATCATATATGGTGACATACAGTGCCTATAAAAAGTATTCACCCCCCTTGGAAGTTTTCATGATTTATTGTTTTACAACATTGAATCACAGTAGACTTAATTTTGTTTTTTTTTGACACTGATCAAGAGAAAAAGACTCTTGTGTCAAAGTGAAAACAGATTTCTACAAAGTGATCCAAATTAATTACAAATACAAAACACAAAATAATTGATTGCATAAATATTCACCCCCCCAATGTGACACACCAAATCATCACTAGTGCAGCAAATTGATTCTAGAAGTCACATAAATAGTTAAATGGAGATCTGTGTGCAGTCAAGGTGTTCCAATTGATTGTTGTAAAAATACACCTGTGTCTGGAAGTCAAACTGCTGGTGAGTCAGTATCCTGGCAAAGCCTACACTATAAGGACAAAGGAATGCTTCAAGCAACTCCGTGAAAAGGTAATTGAAAAGCACAAGTCAGGAGATGCATACAAGAAAATTTCTAAGTCACTGTTCATCCCTTGGAGAACAGTTAAGTCAATCATCAAGAAATGGAAACAATATGGCACAGCCGTACATCTGCCTAGAGCAGTCCGTCCTCAAAAACTGAGTGACCATGCAAGAAGTGACTAGTGAGGGAGACCACCAAGAGACCTATGACAACTCTGAAGGAGTTACGAGTTTCGGTGGCTGAGATGGGAGAGACTGCACATACAACGACTGTTGCCTGGGTATTTCACCAGTCACAGCTTCTCAGAAGAGCGGCAAAGAGAAAGCAACTGTTGAAAAAAGCTCATGTGAAATCTTGGCTAGAGATTACCTAAAGGCATGTGGGAGACTCTGAAGTCAACTGGAAGAAGGTTCTATGGTCTGATGAAACCAAAATTGAGCCTTTTGGCCTTCAGACTAAACACTATGTTAGGTGTAAGCCAAACACCAAACATCATCAAAACCACGCCATTCCTACAATGAAACATGGTGGTGGCTGCATCATGCTGTGGGGATGTTTCACTGCAGCAGGCCCTGGAAGGCTTGTGAAGGTAGAGGGTAAAATGAATGCAGCAAAATACAGGGAAATCCTGGAGGAAAACCTGATGCAGTCTGCAAGAGAACTGCGACTTGGGAGAAGATTTGTTTTCCAGGAAGACAAATGGCCCCAAGCTCAAAGCCAAAGCTACATAGGAATGGCTGTAAAAAAAAACAAAGTTAATGTCCTGGAGTGGCCAAGTCAGAGTCTAGACCACAATCTAATTGAGAATTTGTGGCTGAACTTGAAAAGGGCTATTCACTCAGAATCCCCATGCAATTTGACAGGGCTTGAACAGTTTTGTAAAGATGAATGGGGAAAAACTGCAATGTCCAGATGTGCAAAGCGGATAGAAATTTATCCACACAGACTCAAGGCTGTAATTGCTGCCAAAGGTGCATCTACTAAATACAGACTGGAAGAGAGGAAATGCTTATGCAATTGATTATTTTATGTTTTTTGTTTGTAATTAATTTAGATCATTTTGTAGAGATCTGTTTTCATTTTGGCACGAAAGAGTCTTTTTCTGTTGATCAGTGTCAAAAAATCTGAATTAAATCCACTGTGATTCAATGTTGTAGAACAATAAAACATGAAACCTTCTGGGGGGGGGTGAATACTCTTTCTTTCTTTTAAAACAGACAATGTATTTTAATAATAAATTTACTTTGAACTTTTAATTTTGGTCAGATGGGATGCAGCCATGGTAGCCGTGGAGAGTTAATTATGGTTCTGAAGTTATACAGCGTGGAATCAGGCCCTTCTACCCATCTCATCCATTCTGACCAAGAAGCCTATCTAAGCTAATCCTGTCTGACCCATGCCCCTCTGAAATTTCCCCACCCATTTATCTGTTCAAATATATTTTAACTTTGCCTCTACTTCTTCCAAGTTGCAGGGGCCAAGGTCAATGTTCCAAACATCAATAGATTTGGGGGTGTTATCTGACTAGAAAATTACAAAAGCTTTTCTGTTTTTCAAGCAAAAATGTGCTCAGATGTATCTAAGATTCAAGATTGTTCAATGTCACTTCCAGTGCACAAGTGTAAAAAAAGAATGAGATAATTGTTACTCCAGATCCAATGCAGCACAAGATCAACTAGATAAAGAGCACAATGAAAAATGTACTGTAGCAATAGAGATAGAACTTTGACTGAATAATGTTTTTTTTGTTTTGAGGGATTGCTCTGAATTGGTACTATGGTCACCGCTCTTAATATATTTTAGTGACTGAGTCTCTGGTGTTGAGGCCAATATTTCCAAATGACATATTAATTACAGGTGTAGTTAACTGTGAGGAGGAGAACAACAGAATAGGAGATATGGACATGCTGGTGGAATAGGAAAAATGAGAAATGGGGGGGGGGGGAAAGGTACTTGGAAACCTGGAGTTCATAAATAAAGTATGGAGTTCAATATCAGGAAAGTCATGCTCATTAGTAAAAAAAAAACTCAGATTCAGCTACAATTGCATAGTACCCTGCTCTGGGATCCCACTTTAGGAAAGATGGGAAGGCTTTAGGATAGGTGAAGAGACTTAACAAAATGATTGCAGGAATGAGGAATTTTAGTTAAGTGGATAAACTGAAAAAGTTGGTATTGTTCTCCTTCCAACAGAGCAGGTACTAAAAGGATTTATAGATGGAAACACCTTCCATTTGGCTGAAAAAACAAGAAGAAGGGGTCATGAAGGTGATTAGTAGAAGAATCAAGAGTGACATGTGTATGATCTATTATGTATTCAGGAATTGAAATGGACTGCCAGGGTAGCAGTTCAATTCTCACATTTAAAAGGAGTTGGACAAGTATCAGAAAGGAAAACAAACTGCCCAGGTTCAGGGGTAGAGTGCAGGGGCTTGGGACCATCTGCATTTCTCCAGCATGGGAAGGGGTGGGAAAGAGGGGGCAACAGTCCAAAGAATTTCCTCTTGGTTTAGCAACAGCTCTGCCCGAGACCGTCAGAAACTGTAGAGAGTTATGAATGCAGGATGGAAACTAAACTGCCATCCAAGTCTTGCAGCTCGATAAAGCAACCAACATAATCAAAGAACCCCTCCCACGCTGAACATTCTCTCTTCTTCCCCCTCCCACAGGTATAAAATACAAAAGTCTGAAAGCATATATCATCAGACTCAAGGACAGCTTTTATCCTGTTGTTCTAAGACTACCGAATGACCCACCAGAATGATAAAATGGGCTCCTAACCTTATAATCCATCTCCTTATAGAATTGCACCGTATTGTCTCCCTGCACTTTCTCTGTAACTGTAACGTTTTATTCTGCACTGTTATTGTCTTCCCATTTACTACAAACGTTTGTACCTCAGTGTGTGGTACTGATGGAATACAAGACAAATACTTTCACTGTGTCTCTCTACATGTGACAATAATAAAACATTTTATCATTGCAAATGGTTCTGGTCATTACATTACAGGATGCAATTATGCCAGTGAGGTGCAGTGGAGATTTGAGGGTATTGACTGGACAGGAAATTGTAGCAATTAAGAAGAATTAGATAAACTCTGTTTTCTTTGGAACACAGGAAGATTTGATTGAAAGTATAACATTATAAAGGGCCTGGATAAAGTAAGTAGGGAGCACTTATTTCCTCAAGAGTGGCCAAAAACCAGGGGGCATATACAGTACTTAATTTGTGGAAAGGATTGGAATACTGAGCATCCTTACACATGGTAGAAAATATCATTCAACAAAATAGAGGTAAGAATATTGCAGCACAGTACAGGTCCTTCACAGCCAGCTGGTGGCATAGTGGCATCAGTGCCAGACTTCGGAGCCAAGGCTCCCAAGTTCAAATCCAGCTGGCTCCCTTGCATGCTTTCCATCTGTGCTGGGTTAGCAACTCGACCTCATAAAAATAAGAAAGCCTGCTAAAAAAAATGCCGTCATCCCAATGACTCCACTTGGAGTTAACGGCTTTCTTCTCCTTCTACAGGTCCTTCAGCCCATGGGGCTTTGCTGACCTTTTAATTTACTTTTAATCCACTCTAAGATTAATCTAACCCTTCCCTCCCATAGAGCCCTCCATTTTTCTAACAAACATGCACCTAAGAATTTCTTAAAGGCTCCTAAATAAGATTGATGCAAGTTATTTTGAGTTTATAGTAAGTTGTAAAAATATTGTTTTTCTTAGCATGCTTTTGTAAATTATATGTGAAAGATAAAAGTGGAATTAGTGAGTGTATTGCTCAATTTGTTTACATGTTTTGTGCTTGTATTGAGATAATTTTCTCCATCTCTTCAGTCCAAAGTTTATGAATAAATTTGCTCTGGATTTACTGTAAAACGATTAAGAAATATTCAGGCACAGCAAGCCATGTGATTTTCTGCCTCTCCCCATTTCCACCAAATAACAATAAAACTGCTTCTGATTGACATCTCTTAGTGGGGTATCTGAAAGTACAAAACAGTGGCCTATACCACTTGGATTTTTGGACAGCTTTAAGAGTGAATTTTTAACAGCATTGCTTGAAATTGATGTATTGGCAGGAATAATGATTTTTGAAAAAAAAGTAATGGACAGCTGAAACAAATTAGCCATCATAAAGTAAAAACTACAGGCAGAAGTATAACGGACCATAATAGTGTACCTTATTGCACATACTATTTAAATAAAGTTATGATAATGAAAATGATTACCATGATGCTTCTTATTGGGAGCCACAGCACTGTTACCATGTTATAATTCATTTACTAAATCGAATATAATTCTATTCTTTTTCGCTTTATTTACTTGGAGGAGAGTTTTGTTCAACTGGATAATGTTGATTATTTGTTTTACATGGGAAGATAATGTTTTGCCTCTTTAGTGTTCTTGCATGTGTCTTTACTGAAAGCATATATCTATATAATGGTCAGATAGCATCTTCACTTCTAGCTTAGGTGTGTATTGGTGAAGTATTTTGGAGAAGTATTGCAATTTTTGGTTTAATCAATCTTGTTACAGATTTAGTTCACCTACTTTAACCAAAACAATCGCTCTGTCTAGTTAACCACAAAGTACACATCAAATATTACTTTCTTGAGGATGGTATTATTTATTTAAAATAATAAAAAGTATGACATATCACCATGTGTTGGACTCTGCATCAAAATATGACAAAATATCACTTGCACTTTTAAAGCGTTCAGTTTGAGAGAATGAAATGAGAATTGGCATATAAAAGGTTAAATGACATTTGCTCTAAAACGTAAGAAAAACATTCGATTTGTAAAACTGGGTTGAAAATGTTGTACTTTATACAATGATAATCTGCTTGATAACTGTTCTTATTCGTACCGAGAACATTTTAAACCAACTTCGTTAAATGTTGGTATGTTCCTAAACATTAAAATATACTTCGCCGACTGCGAGTATGAAAGTTAATACAACCAACACGCCTTAAAGTTCTCTGTCTGTTCGTAATCTTCCAATTCTCAGCGTATAGTCGTACTGTTATATTTGTATATGTAAAAGAAATAAAATTATTCGCAGCCTAACACCATGCAAATCTAAGGGTCTGGAGGAACTTACCTGAGACGACGCGCTGGAGTTCAAAACTATCACCGGGCGACGGATGAACATGAAGGCAATGCTGAGTTGCCAACAGAGCTTTAGCCAAGTAGCTGTAGCCTGCAGGTAATTGTCAGTTCAACCTTGCGCTCCGACAGAACTCCAGTTTATTCGCGCGTCTCCTCAGTCCTCACTACGTTCACTCCTCCTTCCTCCCTCCCTCGCTCGACGTCACGGCTTCACATCTGCAGAGGTCTCTACACGGGGACGGGCCTCGCTAAATCGCGCCCCCTAGCGGTAGCGGGTGCTCGTGCGTCCCACGGCAGAGCGCACACCTGGAACACAGGTGAGAACCGCGGCGCCTCGCTGTCCATTGAAAAAAATTGGGCTATGGATGAAAGCGTACCACAATGAAACGATTACTCTCAGCATCACTCCTCATTTAGCTTTTACACTTTCCTTTCTCTCAGTCTCTGGTTGTGTTTTCTTCTTGCTTTATTTCTTTGTTTCATTGTCCATGCTTCATTGCTTTTTTAACCTTCTCAATTACCTCCAGCTCTTTCTGACTGACATTTTTTCTTTCCACGTTGCTTCACACATGTACTGTGAGTTCTCTCCTATATATTGTTAATATTTCTACTTCAAGACCATATGATTCAGGAGCAGAATTAGGCCATTTGGCCGAGCAGTCTGCTCCGCATTTCATCATAGTTGGTCCACTTTTTTCTCTCAGTCCAAATCTCCTGCCTTACCCCCGTGTCCCTTCATGTCCTGACCAATCAAGAATCTATCAGCTTCTGCCTTAAATATACATAAAGGCTTGGCCTCAACAGCTGCCTGTAGCAATGAATTCCGCAGATTCACTATTCTCTGGCTAGAGGAATTCCCCCATGTCTCTGATTTAAAATGAAACCCTTCTATTCTAAGGTTGTGTCCTCTAGTTTTAGACACTCCCACCACAGGAAACATCCTCTTCACATCCACTCTATCAAGGCCTTTCACCATTTGATAGGTTTCAATTAGGTCACCCCTCATCCTTCTGAATTCCAGTGAATACAGGCTCAGAGCCAGCAAATGCTCTTCATATGACAAGCTGTTTAATCATGGAATCATTTTTGTGAACTTCCTTTGAACTCTCTCCAGTTTCAGCACATCCTTTCTAAGATAAGGGAGCTCAAAACTGCTCACAATACTCCAAGTGATGCCTCACCAGTTCTTCATGAAGCCTCAACACTATATCCTTGCTTTTATATTCTACTCCTCTTGAAATGAATTCTAATATCACATTTGTCTTTCTCGCCAAGGACTCAACCTGCAAATTAACATTTAGGGAATCCTGCACAAGAACTCTCAAATCCCTTTTCACCTCAGATTTTTGCATTTTCCTTCCATTTAGAAAATAGTCAACCCTTTCATTTCTTCTGCCAAAGTGCATGACCAAACACTTCCTGACACTGTATTCCACCTGCTACTTTTTTGCCCATTCTCCTAATCTGTCTAAATCCTCCTGCAAACTCTCTACTTCTTCAAAACTACCTGCCTCTCTACCTGTCTTCGTATTGTCTTCAAACTTAGCAACAAAACCATCAACTCCATCATCCAAATCATTGACATGTGACGTAAAAAGACCTAAAATTTCTCTACAGGACCTCCTCACCTTGCCTACCAATGTCATTGGTGCCAATATGCACCAAAACTTCAGGCTGCTCTCCCCCGCCCTTGAGCCATGGACACAATCCAAGACATCCCTGATCCTGGCAACATACCATCTGGGTGTCTCTATCGCACTGACAGAACCTTGTCTCAGAACCTCTGACTAAGGAATCTCCTATCAATACTGCTATCCTCTTCACCTCTCTTCTCTTCTGAGCCACAACACCAGACTCAGTGCCAGAGACCCGGCCACTGTGGCTACCTCTCCCCCCCAAGTAGGTCATCTCCATCAATCGTACTTATTATTGAGGGGCAGATAAACAAAGGCACAATTTTCATTCGTCTCCTTGGTAGCACCTCTGTTCTGTCATGAGAACTGCCTGGACTAGGGCAAGAGTTAACACTGGTGAGGTTTGCTTGAGACTCCAGAGCATGGCCTCTGCTTGTTCTTCCATGGAAGAAGAAATAGCACCCATCAGCCCCTGTTTAGGTAGGTGTGAAGACATATTTGGTGCATAAGTGCTGGTCACATCAGGAGCAGAAATGGTGCTCTCCTATTCTACAATTTTTTGGCAGAGTTCAGAATTGAAATCTCCAAGTTCTTACAGTTCTATCATTTTGTCAAACATACCAAACAATGAACTAATCATATTGTCTAGTATCCAGACCGGCATCATATCATTGACTCTATCTCAGACATCATAAGCAGTACGATCCCTCCCATGAGCCCACAATCTAATGCCTTTTACACTTGCAATGCCTGTATTTGTGCTGGTGCTTAGTGCTGCCAAGCAAAACAAGACAGTGCACCTTCAACTGCATCTTCTTCCTCTTCATGTTGCACTGTCTTACAGCAAGATGGAAGCATTTCCAATTTTTCAATACTAAAAGGAACACAAGTCTTTGCCAGTTAGATGACGTATTGGTCACTACAACAGCCATTCCTTCAATGGACAACTATAACTACAGTCTTGCCAAAAGTTAATGTCTTACAACCAAATGTATGTGAAACCAAGCTTTTCATTTTCTATAGGAAGAGGCGCAGTCGACGTTTCAGGCCGAGACCCTTCGTCAGGACTAACTGAAGGAAGAGTGAGTAAGGGATTTGAAAGCTGGTGGGGGAGGGGGAGATGCAAAATGATAGGAGAAGACAGGAGGGGGAGGGATAGAGCCGAGAGCTGGACAGGTGATAGGCAAAAGGGGATACGAGAGGATCATGGGACAGGAGGTCCGGGAAGAAAGACGGGGGGGGGTGACCCAGAGGATGGGCAAGAGGTATATTCAGAGGGACAGAGGGAGAAAAAGGAGAGTGAGAGAAAGAATGTGTGCATAAAAAGGAGTAACAGCTGGGGTACGAGGGGGAGGTGGGGCCTAGCGGAAGTTAGAGAAGTCAATGTTCATGCCATCAGGTTGGAGGCTACCCAGACGGAATATAAGGTGTTGTTCCTCCAACCTGAGTGTGGCTTCATCTTTACAGTAGAGGAGGCCGTGGATAGACATGTCAGAATGGGAATGGGATGTGGAATTAAAATGTGTGGCCACTGGGAGATCCTGCTTTCTCTGGCGGACAGAGCGTAGATGTTCAGCAAAGCGGTCTCCCAGTCTGCGTCGGGTCTCACCAATATATAAAAGGCCACATCGGGAGCACCGGACGCAGTATATCACCCCAGTCGACTCACAGGTGAAGTGATGCCTCACCTGGAAGGACTGTTTGGGGCCCTGAATGGTGGTAAGGGAGGAAGTGTAAGGGCATGTGTAGCACTTGTTCCGCTTACACGGATAAGTGCCAGGAGGGAGATCAGTGGGGAGGGATGGGGGGGACGAATGGACAAGGGAGTTGTGTAGGGAGCGATCCTGCGGAATGCAGAGAGAGGGGGGGAGGGAAAGATGTGCTTAGTGGTGGGATCCCGTTGGAGGTGGCGGAAGTTACGGAGAATAATATGTTGGACCCGGAGGCTGGTGGGGTGGTAGGTGAGGACCAGGGGAACCCTATTCCTAGTGGGGTGGTGGGAGGATGGAGTGAGAGCAGATGTACGTGAAATGGGGGAGATGCGTTTAAGAGCAGAGTTGATAGTGGAGGAAGGGAAGCCCCTTTCTTTAAAAAATGAAGACACCTTATATTCCGTCTGGGTAGCCTCCAACCTGATGGCATGAACATTGACTTCTCTAACTTCCGCTAGGCCCCACCTCCCCCTCGTACCCCATCTGTTACTCATTTTTATGCACACATTCTTTCTCTCACTCTCCTTTTTCTCCCTCTGTCCCTCTGAATATACCTCTTGCCCATCCTCTGGGTCACCCCCCCCCCCCGTCTTTCTTCCCGGACCTCCTGTCCCATGATCCTCTCGTATCTCCTTTTGCCTATCACCTGTCCAGCTCTCGGCTCTATCCCTCCCCCTCCTGTCTTCTCCTATCATTTTGCATCTCCCCCTCCCCCACCAGCTTTCAAATCCCTTACTCACTCTTCCTTCAGTTAGTCCTGACCAAGGGTCTCGGCCTGAAACGTCGACTGCGCCTCTTCCTATAGATGCTGCTTGGCCTGCTACGTTCACCAGCAACTTTGATGTGTGTTGCTTGAATTTCCAGCATCTGCAGAATTCCTGTTGTTTTCATTTTCTGGTAATATGCAAGTGTACTGTTGCTCAGCCTCTGAAACATTGATACAGGTAGGATTGTGTTGTGTTTGGTACTGAGCGATATTGCAGAGCACACCAAGATGCCAACATGCAGGATATGCAACCAAACTTTATTGATAACTCAGCTTGTACAGAATGTGAACTCCTCCCATGTGGAGGAGTTACATGCGGCTAACTGAGTGGCAAAGAAACAACACAATTAACTATCACAGCATCTGCCTTCTTGAAATAAAAGAAAACTAGGTATGTACTTCTTGTCTATAAAATTCCATTGAAATTACCGGAGAAATGAAATGAAGTGTTGAAGAAATGGAAAGGTTGCAGAGAGACTTGGTCAGTTTAGGAGAGTGGGCAAAGAAATGGCAGATGAGATACAATGTTGAGAAATGTACAGTTGTACATTTTGGAAGAAGAAATAATTGGGCAGATTATTATTTAGATGGGGAGAAAAGGCAGGACACCCTAAAGGTTAGCCACCAGGTTGGATCAGCAGTAAGGAAAGCGAATGCTATGTTGGCATTCATTTCAAGAGGAATAGTGTATAAGAGTAAGGAGGTGTTGATGAGCTCTATGGGGCACTGGTGAGACTTCATTTGGAATACTGTGTGCAGTTTTGGGCCCCCTATCTTAGAAGGGATGTTCTGATGTTGGAGAGAGTTCAGAGAAGATTTACGAGGATGATTCCTGGAATGCAGGGGCTAACATATGAGGAGCGTTTGTCGGTTCTTGGACTGTATTCATTAGAATATAGAAGAATGAGAGGGGATCTCATAGAAACATTTCGAATGTTGAAAGGGTTGGACAGAGTAGATGTGGAAAGGCTGTTTCCCTTGGTGGGTGAGTCCAGGACAAGAGACCACAGTCTTAGAATTAGAGGGTACCCATTTAAAACAGAGATGAGGAGAAATTTTTTTAGCCAGAGGGTCGTGGATTTATGGAATTCGTTGCCACATACAGCTGTGGAGGCCCGATCATTGAGGGTGTTTAAGAAGGAGATTGATAGCTATCTAATTAGTCAGGGTATCAAGGGATATGGGGAAAAAGCCGGAAATTGGAACTAGATGGGAGAATAGTTTAGCTCATGGTGGAGTGGCAGAGCAGACTCGATGGGCTGAATGGCCTACTTCTGCTCCTTTGTCTTGTGATCTAGTGATCTTGTGATTACTGTCCTGAAATTGAGCAATTCAGTTCACTTTACCCATATCATGTAACTCATGCTCCTTACATAGACATTAAAAAATTGCCAACGTTATAACCGTCTTTCTTTGTTTTAACGTCAATTATTCTCTTTGTTTTCCTCCTTTTCTCCCCAATTCTCTTTTTTTAGGAATAGTCTCATTTTGTGAGATGTTTTCAACATTAGAACTCTTTTTTAAAAACTAATGGAGGTCAGGGTAGTCTCCAGCAAAATGAAAGGATTATGAGGGGTGATCGATAAGTTCGTGGTCTAAGATAGAAGGAGTCAATTTTACAAAACCTAGCACATTTAATTTTCCTACACTTACACACTTAGTCCAGCGGTCGTGGAGCATATGGATCCCTTCTTTGTAGAAGTTGGCGTCTTGGACCTCCAGCAAGTGGTCCACCGCAGGGGTGATTGATAAGTTCATGGCCTAAAGTAGAAGGAGATGAGGAGAATCTTCAAACTTCCTGCATTTTCACTCAAAGAGTTGAACTGCACGCGCGTGTAACAAGAGCTGTATAACTCATCTCCTTCTACCTCAGGCCACGAACTTATCAAACACCTCTGCTGTGGACCACCTGGAAGTCAAAGACGCTCTCATTACATTCACGTGCAGTTCAACTCTTTGAATGATAATGCAGAAAGTTTGAAGCTAATAACTCATCTCCTTCTATCTTAGGCCACGAACTTATCAATCACCCCTGCTGTGGACCACTTCTACAAAGAAGGGATCCGTATGCTCCACGACTGCTGGACTAAGTGTGTACATGTAGGAGGGGACTATGTTGAAAAATAAATGTGCTAGGTTTTCTAAAACTGACTCCTTCTACCTTACGCCACGAACTTATCAACTACCCCTCGTATTCTGCCTCTTTAGTCACTTGTCCTAAGCTATTAGGCTATGGAATATATCTCTATGGCAGGACAGGTAAATGACCCAATCTGGTATAGGTTCATGGAAGTGTTGGAGCAAATAGATATTCTTGAGCAGGTGCTTCAGGTAGGTGGTCCTCATCATAAGCATCAGGCCACTCCATTTCTTCTTCTACCTTTCGTGGACTTTGAAAGTGAGAAGATATTTGTCTCTTTTCAACTCAAAAATATCTGCGCTTGCAATTTTCCATGGAAAGTCTGGGAATTCTGTGAGACAGAGAGGTTCAGCATAATTTTTGTGCCTTTTTCTGCAGGCTTTACATAATCTCCCAGATGTGTGCTCAGACCAAGCCACCACACGGATTGCCTTGCTCTTAGGCGACATTATTCAATACCTTGATGTCCTTGGTGGATTTGACTGATGATTTTGGTGTGCATAGATGCAGGAATGATGAGTCTGGAGCCTTTTAGCAACAAACTATCAAGAATGGTGAGTGTGTCTCGTTCAAGCCAGTAAGGTCTGAGTCTGTGAGCTCCCTTTGGAACAGCTGGCCATCCACACTCACAGTACTGCATGACCCTGGGGCAGGTTTGGTCCTTTTCAACTCAGAATCAGAATCAGGTTTATTATCACCGGCATGTGACATGAAATTTGCTAACTTAGCAGCAATAGTTCAATGCAATACATAACATAGAAGAAAAAATAATAAATTTAAAAATAAATAAATAAATAAATAACTAGATCAATTACTGTATACATACATTGAATAGATTTTAAAAAGTGCAAAAACCAGAAATACTGTATATTAAAAAAAGTGAGGGAGTGTCCAAGGATTCAATGTCCATTTAGGAATCGGATAGCAGAGGAGAAGAAGCTGTTCCTGAATTGCTGAGTGTGTGCCTTTAAGCTTCTGTACCTCCTACCTGATGGTAATGGTGAGAAAAGGGCATGCCCTGGGTGCCGGCGGTCCTTAATAATGGACGCTGCCTTTCTGAGACACCACTCGCTGAAGATGTCCTGGGTACTTTGTAGGCTAGTACCCAAGATGGAGCTGACTAGATTTACAACCCTCTACAGCTTCTTTCAGTCCTGTGCAATAACCCCAGACAGTGATGCAGCCTGTCAGAATGCTCTCCATGGTACAACCGTAGAAGTTTTGAGTGTATTTGTTGACATGCCAAATCTCTTCAAACTCCTAATGAAGTATAGCCATTGTCTTGCCTTCTTTATAACTGCATCAATATGTTAGGACCAGGTTAGATCCTCAGAGATCTTGACATCCAGGAACTTAAAACTGCTCACTCTCTCCACTTCTGATCCCTCTATGAGGATTGGTATGTGCTCCTTCGTCTTACCCTTCCTGAAATCCACAATCAGCTCTTTCATCTTGCTGATGTTGAGTGCCAGGTTGTTACTGTGGCACCACTTCACTAGTTGGCATATTTCACTCCTGTACGTCCTCTCGTCACCACCTGAGATTCCACCAACAATGGTTGTATTGTCAGCAAATTTATAGGTGGTATTGAACTATGCTTAGCCACACAGTCACGTGTATATAGAGAGTAGAGCAGTGGGCTAAGCACACATCCCTGAGGTGCGCCAGTGTTGATTGTCGGCGAGGGGGATATGTTATCACCAATCCACACAGATTGTGGTCTTCCGGTTAGGAAATCCAGGATCCAATTGCTGAGAGAGGTACAGAGGCCCAGGTTCTGCAACTTTTCAATCAGAATTGTGAGAATGTGTCATGGTCCGGATCGGGGTCTCTTTAAATTTATTTTGTTTATGTTACGATCTGAACCGTTGACTCCCTGTTTCCCTTTGGTTCCCTGTTTTCCCGTGTCCCTTGGCCTTGGTGATTAGAGGCAATTTACTCTCGGCTGAACCCGCGTTTATAGTCTCCAGCTTTCAGCTGTTTGGTGTAAGAGCTTCTGCAAAGTTATCAAAGGTACGGCGTGCCATTGTCATCTGGCCGGAGCAAGCCTTGTCTCTGCCCGAAGCGAGTGCCGGTAATTCGCCTTTCCTCACCGGAGCACCCCTGTCAAGTTATCTCGCCAAAGCGAGCCTGCAAAGTTTCCTCACCGAGGTGGGTCCGTCAGGTAACCCGCCGGAGGGAATCAAGAACCGCTGTCTACTGTTCCTGGGCCGAGTCGAGAGCTCGCCACTACCTGGAGGCTCCAAGTCAAGTCCTGGCTCCGGGGGCATCCAAGTACCAAGTCAAGTCCTGGTCCTGGCGGCATCCAAGTTCTGAGTCAAGTCCCGGCCCTGGTGATCTGTGATTCCTGTCCTACCCCCCTGTCTGAATCCCTTCTCTGCCCCTCTCGCCTGTAGCCCTCATCTGCAGCCCTCGCCTGCACCTCAGTCTAGTTCCATCGCCGGAGCTAGATAGGTACTGTCTGGTGTTCTTTCGTGTTGGTCTTGTCTTATCCTCGCCTCTGTGGGGTAAGTCAGGCCGTCTTGCCGTTGCCCCGCGGGGGGTCATGTCTTGTCTTGTCTGGTCCTTGCCTCCGTGGGGTAAGTCAGGCTATCTTGCTGTTGCCCTGCGGGGGTCATGAGTCATGAGTCCCGGCCCTATGTCCTGTACCCAAGGAGGGGTCCTGACTCTATGTTCTGTGTATGTGTCCATGGTTCCATGCACCTGCTCTTCCGCGACTGAGGCTCTGTTTTTCCATGTTCCTCCTCTCCCCAGCCCATGTCATGTCCATGCCTGGTTCTGGGGTCCGAGCCCGGGGCACGACCCAAGTACTGGGTCCTTGCCCAGTCTCTGGCTCGGAGTCCATACCTTAGCCTCTTCATGTCGCCTCTAGTTTTGGGATCCGTTTCCGAGTCCTAGCCCAGACCCTTAGTCCCAGCCTGGTCGTAGTCCTGAATCCTTGTCCAGTTTGCTACTCCTGCTCCTGCTTTGCTCTCCTGGTATTGAACAATAAACTAAATTTAATTAACCTCACAAGATGTGTCTTGCATTTGGGTCCACCCTTGCTCCCAATGCCCCCCCCATTGTGACAGAATGATGTTATTAAATGCTGAGCTATAGTCGATGACTCAGTGTGTATTTCATCCAGTTTACTCTGTGATGCAGGCAAGCTTTCACATACCTGAGCTAAGTAGATGTTGGTATCTTCCATGAGGGAGGAGTTAGCTTCTGTCACTCACTTTTGCATGACATCCTTGACGGAGTGTCTGGTGTTGTGAAAGATTTGCTGGGGACATGTTCAATGGATAACAGTATTGAACAAGCATCATTCTGAATCTTTGCAGACGTGGAGGCAAGCTATCCAAGTGTTTCCAGCTGAGAAGGCTGATGAGTAGCTTGTGGTCTGTTTCAAGTAGGAATTTAGTGCCTATCAAGCAGCAGCTTAAACATGGACAAGCCCACACGACAGCCAGTGTCTCCTTTTTGATTTGTACATAATGTTGTTCAGTAGAAGTCAGTTCCCTTAATGCATTTGCTACCGGTTTCCACGCACCACTGTAGTATCGCATGAGCAATCCACCTAAGCCATAGGAAGAGACATCTGCTGAGACCTTGGTTGCTTTGTTCAGATCAAAGAACATCAGTGTTGGTGGAGAGATAAGCTCTGCTTTAAATGATGAGAATGACTTCTCCTGTGGTGCATCCAGGTCCGAACATTTTTCTGAGAGAGGAGGTCACTGGTGGCTTTGTTTTCTCTGCTAAATCTGGAATGGACTATCCCAGCTGGTTTGCCATGCCAAGGAAGCTGCGAATCTCTGATACATTTGTAGGTTGTTCCATGATCCAAACTCCAGCCAGATTGCCTGAATCTGGTTGCATTCCCTCTGAGGACAGTTGGTGGCCAAAGAGCTTCAACTTTTCAAATTTACATTTATTTTTGTTCAGGGTGATTCCAGCCTGTTTCAGTTTCTCCAAAGCAGCTTCCGCTCTTTTCTTATGTTCTTCATTTGAGCCTCCGAAGATAAGTATACCATCCATGTGGTAGACTACTCTTTCCAGTCCCTCCAAAATTTGGTCATCCTCATCTGAAAGAGCTTAGGGGCTGATAAGAAGCCAAAAGGGTCTCTTGAAGGCACAGCACCCATATGGTGTGATAAAGGTTGTGAGCTTCTGTGACTCAGGAGCAAAATGGATCTGCCAGAACCCTGAGTTTACATCTATTTTGGTGCAGAAGTTTGTTCTACCCAGCGTACCCAATGTGTGCTCAACAGAGGACAGAGTAAACTTCTCCTGCCTCACTTCATTATTCAATTTTGTTAGATCAACACAGATCCCCATTGTGCCAACTGGCTAGGGAAAAGGAACGATGCCCACACACCAGTCAGTAGGGCCATTCACTCTGGTTATGATATCAAATGCCTCCATTCCCTCAGTTCAGCTTTGGCTTTGTTCATCAATAGGACTGGTATACGCCTGTATGTGGACAGAGAGTAGGGCATCACTCCTGGCCTCAGTTGGATAAGGTACACTTTTTTCAGTACCCCCCTAGGCCTGTGAATAACTCCAGATATTTCTCCTACCACTGAACATTGTTTAGCGAATCCAACCTTGCAATGAGGTTTAGCTTCTTGATCGTCAGCTCGACCGTCCCCTTTTTCTGCAGATTTTCTGACTGCACGTTGTTTCCTCTCATATATCACATTTTGCTTTCCTGTGAAATATACTTTGTATTTGACCTGCACTGCTGTGTTCTCCTTTTTCTGAGCATCTGTCAGTCCTAACCCACCCATGATGTCATCTGCTTTGTCCCCCATGCAGTATATCAGTGTACTTACTTGATGCTCTTCTGAAGCCTGAGTGAAATTGCTTGCACCCCTAAATCTCTCAAAGCATCTGAGCCATCTCTCAAAGTCCCCTGGTTTAGAGAAATCAAATGTCTCAGGAGGCTTTATTAGGCAAGTAGATGTAGCTGCTGGAGGTATTTGCTCCGTTTTCCTGTTTGTTTGCTTATTGTTTTATTTATTTGGACTACAAAAGTCCTCTTTTCTCTCCCTGAGAGTTTGACTGACTTCTCTGCTGTGTCTGTGTCTCTGTGCGGTTCCCCAGGCTAGTGGCCCACAGATTATTACAATGTATCCACTTTTGGGTGTAGCTTGAAGGCATTGCTCTCAACCCTGGTTAGTTCTCAGCTCATGTAGTGCACATAATTAGCAAACTAGCATAGGCAATTTAGGTTGATAGGTTTCACCGTCTAACTGCAAATTCTTTCTTGTTGGGGATCTCTCTTGGTCTGTAGCACCAATTCATCAATGATCAGCCACTTTTGACACCATGTTGTGTTAGCACACCAGGACACCAACATGCAGGATACTCAATTGAACTTTATTGATAACTCTGCTTGTAAAGAATGTGAACTCCTCCCAAGTGGGTGCGGCTAACTGAGTGGCACTGTTAACTACTACAACAGTTTGTAGAAAGGATCAACACAAATAGCATTTTGCCACTTTTTTACAAAACCAGAACTAATGATCTAATCCATTTGATTTGAAAAGGGCACATTAAGAAGGTATCAAACTACAGGAAAAATATTAGAACAAAAATGTCATTATTCAAAAATATGTATTGAACTTAAAATAAAAATTGTTATAATGCAAAAATGGTTTCACCACTTGACAGTAGCCTCATTATTTAGTGAATTGGTAAAAATATAGTTTTTTCTCAGTTCACTAAACAATAGAATTTTTTTGTTTGTCGGTAGTTTGCATCTTTTCCATTGATGAGGTTGCTCTGCTGTATGTTCACAGATATTAGTGTTTTAAAGTTACAGAAATAACTTAATAATAGAAATATTAACTACTTCTATTTTTCTTCTATCTCATTAAAATGGGATGTTGAAAAGTTCTGCCATACATAGAGCTTGCTGCATTTTTCCTTTCCACTTTGATATTTTTTTGCATAATTCATTCTGATTTTTATCCTCCTAAGGGCATGATGCCTGCTTGTCTGCGCCAAGTATCTTTCCTTCTGATGGACCATTCTTCGAAAACCTGAAATAACATCTAAGGCTTTTCCTGTAGCTCGAGTTCTAACCTGTATCAAGCTTCTGGTTCTGTTCAATTCAATCCTTGCCTAGAAATTTACTACAATGAAATCTGTTGTCTGATGTGTTAGAACTTCAAGGATCAATATCAATTATTTAATTTTGCTTTGTGCAGTTATCTGGAATTAATTTTGTTATTGTTGCAAATTTGCTACTTGACTATACAGTTTTTCATTTTCTTTACTTTTTCATAATCTATTGGACATGAATTATTTTAAATATTTCAAATTAAAATGTAGTAAAATAACAAATAATTGAATAAATAAATCTTGCTGAGAATGGACACTTTTGGGTGGATATTAACCTTCATACTTTTTGAGACATGCTCTTGGGGTGGCTGCTAATTACATGGTGGCAACAATAAAATAGGCTTTGTGCACTGTCATTCAAAAGAACTAAACTTAGGCACCCTTGTCATCCTGAGTGCAAGTCCTTACATAAGCCCCAAAATAATTCAAGCTCTGAGCTGGTTGTTGGTGAAGGTCGTATGGCCCAAGAGAGATTACAGCCTTAAAATTACTAGCTTCTGAGCATATGGTGAAAGGAGTTCCTGATCTTTTCTGTTGTTAAAATATCAACTCTTTCATTTGATTTGTTGCCACACCGTCAGATTCCCAAATGAAAAGGTGTGTTCAAAGCAAATTGTTCTCACAGTGATGAACTGCAGTCAAAATGTTAAAACACAAAGCTTTGCTCCTGGCAGATATCAGTGAAATGAAAAGGTGCCGATGATCCCTCTTGAGACCTGCATAAATATTAACAGCCAAAATTGATTTTTTTTTGCAAGTTGGTTTTCTTGCTAAATTTTAATTTACTAAACAGACTTACAGAATGATAGATGCTGGTCATTAGCAACTTAAGTATTGGGATTGCATCTTTATTGATACAAGAAGATTGGGACTGGTTTATTATTGATGGCCAGGCCTTTAACTGTCTTGGTCCACTCTCTTAGCCTTTTTTTTCTCTCTTCAGATGCTTTTTAACTTCGTCGTTTTCAAACAAAATCTGAAAATCTAACCTAACCCTGCCCCACATTGCTCTATCTTAATAGTTAATAATTCTCCTGTGGAATGTCTTGAGATGTTATTCAAATTCAAAGTCGCTAGTAAATCACTATTATTACAGAAACATAATATTGGGGAAATAATCTGAGTGCACTGCCATTGTGTATTAGGATGAGATGATTATAATAATTTGCCAAATGAAAACCAAGAAATTAAAATGGAGTCATAAACTATTAGTTTTTTTGCCATCTTGACCCTCAGTGACAAGAGTTTATTGTAATGGTTAAGGACCCTCAAGCAAAGAATAGACGAGAAAGAATACTCAAAAATAGGCAAGTGACCAGAGGAATAATTATTATCTAAAGCATTGCCACTGAACGTTTTTTTCCCTCTGACATTCCACCTCCTTGTCTCCTTTCTAGTATTTTCTCCTTTAAATCTTCCTCCTTTTAAGGCTTTGCCTCTTTGCAGGATGACCTTAGATGTTAACAAATGTTCCATTGCAAAATGCCTCTGGAGCATTCTATGTAGCATTGTTTGCTTCAAGATTCCTATGGTGTTTTGTAAAAACCTTGGCTTTAGAATTGTAGAGTCACAGAGAGGTATTGCATGGAAACGAGCCTTTTAGCTCACTGTCTGTGCTAACCATTAACCACCTATTTACACTATCATACATTAACTCCCTTTTTATTTTCATCAACTTCACCATGACTCTGCCATTCACCTACATGCAAGGGATCAATAACCTATCAACCTGCATGTCTTTGGGATGTGGAAGTAAAACGGAGCAACCTGGGAAACCTTCTTTCAATTTGCCCCTCAGCCTCCAAAATCCCAGAGAAAAACAATCCAAGTTCGTCCAATCTCTCCTTAGAGCTAACACACTCCAATTCAGGCAATTTCCCAACAAAACTCTTTTGCACTCTTTCCAAAACCTCCAACTCCTTCCTATAGCACGGCAACCAGAAGTGTACACAATACTTTGTATATGGCTTACCTAAAGTTTTATTCTGATGCAATAGCTTGTCAATTTTCATATCCCATTCCTGACCAATGAAAGTAGCATGCCTTATATCGTCTTTACCACCCTATCCATTTGTGTGGCTGCTTTCAGGGAACTATGAACTTGTACTTCAAGGTCTTCTTTTATTGAATGGTCTTAAGAGACCAGCCACTTACTCTATACATTTCTCTTGCATTTGACCTTCCTGAATGAATCACTTCATATGTGTCTATATTAAAGGCCATTTGCCATTTCTCTGCTCATTTTTTCTAAGTGATCTGCTATATCCTTTGACAACCTTTTTCACTATCTGCCAATTTCATGTTTTCTGCTAACTTACTAATATGATCACCCACATTTTCACTCAAGTGATTTATACAGTATGTATTACAAACAGTAGAGAACTCAACTCCCATCTTAGTAGAACACTACTGGTCATGGACCTCCAGTCCATGGATCACCCCTCCACCACTTCCGAGCCAATTTGCTTCCAACTTACCAACTCACTATAGATCTGATATGACTTAATCTCCTGGACTAGCCTACCATGAGGGGTCTCATCAAAAACTTCACTAAACTGAATACAGTATAACATCCACTTATCAATCATCCTCATCACCTCCTCAAAAAACTCAATCAAAGTTATGAGGCAGGACCTCCCATGCACAATTCTATGCTGACTATCTATAAGCAAATCCATGCTTGTCCAAATGCGAATAAATCCTATCCCTGAGAATCTTCTTTAATAATTTTCCTTCTACTGTTGTTAGGCTCACTGGTTATAATTTCTCGGTTTGTCCTTACTGCCTTTGTGAAACAAGGGAACAACATTTGCTGTTCTCCAACATTTGCTTGTGTCTAAAGATGATACAAAGATCTTAGCTAAAACCACAGCCATATCTGTCTTTGCCTCTCCCAGTATCCTGGGATAAACCCCATCAAGCTCCTGTGGGCTTACCCATTTTAATGTTTTTCAAGAAATACAACACTTCCTTCTTCCAAGTATTGACATGCCCCAGAATATTAATACACCCCATCCTTGACCTTACCATTCTTCATGCCCTTTTCCTGGGTGCATATTTCTGCAATGTAGTCATTAAGGTTTTTTCCCATTTCCTCTGACTCTATGCATATTTTGTAGTCTGGGGAAAAATACACACACAGGACAACAAATACGTTTTCGGGTTTTAATTCCTTTATCTGTTTTAGATGTTTTAGTGCCAGAAGGGGGTCTCAAAACAAAACAAACAAATTTACAACCAGTTCCTGCCGTTACAATCTCAGTTTAACTTTCGATCCACACCCTTGTGTATCGGCAAATTGCGTATGCAGTATAAAAATACATAAAGCAAACCGCACAAAACTAATACAGAACTAATATGGTAGTGGCAATTCTGAAGGAACAAAATACAAACAACATTAGAATCCCACCAACCCTGTACCTTATACATAGCAGCAAAAATGTAAGCAAATACATCTCATCTAAGACATCTACTACTTTTTAGTACACACGTGCTGAACTTCCAAACAGAGACTAAACATTCACGTTATGCTGTTACATTCACAATCAGTCATGATCCAATAAAGTTAGACAAAAGGTACACTTTGGCACAACTTTTACAAGATATTGCCTGGTAGTTAAACTACAGGAAGACTGACCTACTTGGCCAGTAAGGAACTTTGCACAAGCCACGCTGTCCAGCGCCAATGCCTTCACTCGTGAAAATCTAAAGCATCCACATGTAAAACATGTCAAATTACCAATATTCTTGATTCACCAACAAGCATAAACAAATTCACATGGATATCGTCAATTAATGCTCACCTTTCCTCACCATGCCCAGTATCTCCGGAAGAAACTTAATCCCAAAGCCCCACCAGCTTCTTCTGCAGAAAACAAAAATGGTCTCCCCACTATCCTGGGCCTGCGTAATGACATCACTGTCTCCACGTAAAGGCACAGACAACTATTCTAGCATTACCCGGATGGATGCCTAAGTACACTTTTAACGATACTGAATAAGATTCGACAGTCACCCGGTTACACATAAATTCCCTCCTTTGTCCTTGAGTAGACCTACCCTTTCCATAGCTACCCTCTTCTTTCTAATATATGTACGAAATACCTTGGGATTCTCCTTAGTCCTACATGCCAGGGACCTTTTAACCCTCCTAGTTTCTTACTTAAGTTCTTTCCTGATTACTTTATATTCCTCAGGAGCCTTGTCTGATTTCAGCATCCCAATCTTCCTTTCTTTTTTTCACTAAAATTTATAATATCTCATCATCCAAAGTTCCCCAAACCTGCCATCCTTATCTTTCATCCTCACTACTGGCCTTTAAAAGACTCCCTCATATCAAATAAGATTTACCCCAAACTGCTATCTTCCTCTGTTCCCACCTAAAACTGTAGTAATTGGCCTGCCACTAATTAAGCCTTTAAGCCAAGGACCAGGCCTTATCTATAATTCTTAAAATTTCCAAAATTATTCAAAGATTCAAGATTCAAAACACATTTATTATCAAGGAATGTATAAATTATACTCCTTGATTTTTGTCTGCTTACTGGTAACCACAATGCAAGAAACTTGAATAACCCAGTTAAAAGAAAAGACCAAAATCCACTTTCCAGAGAAAGAGAGAGAAAAAACTCACATCATACGAACAATAGAAGCAAGCCAACAGCATTCCGAACCAGACTCAGTCCAGATCCACTCGCAGAGCAGCCAGAGTAAGCCCCAAGCCTTGGTCCCAGTTTTCACACCAGCAGGACCCGGCACCTCACATCAGTTCACAGCCTCAGCGCTACAGAGAAAGTGTTGAGCACTCGTGGGAGAGCGAGCAAAATCAGCCAGACCCACCCTCTCTACCCCACACTTGGGCTTCTAGTCTATCTGGCCTGACATTTAAATTGTCCAGTGTAGTAGTGCTGTGCTCCAGGATCTGAGTCCAGGCGCCCCGATATGTCCTGGGCAGCCCCGCCCAAAACCGTTCTTGATCTCTCCAAATCAGCTCAGCGTTTGGAGCGATCCAACCTCGCATCTGGTTTAGGTGGACAGGCATCGAAACTCTTCCACATCAACTCCTCTCGAAATCACTCACTCCATCGCCGGTGGCGATGCAAGCTCCACCTCCATCTGCGGCTCGAACACATTTTGCTTCCCAATGCCCAGCATGGGTCATCCCCCCAACCAGCCTCGCCTGCCTCCTCACCCTCTACAATGATAGTTCATGACCATTTGCTTCATGAAAGACATGAAGTAATGTTTTTAGTTGAATCTCTTGCCTTAGGATTTAGCAGTAAACTGTTGCACATCTTTGGTAGTGCCATCTTAACGCAGGCAGTTAGTTATGATCACTGTTCCCATGTTGCACCCACCACTGAAACTTTGATCACTTGGCCATGCTCATTTCCCAATGCAAGGTCTAATATGGCCCTTTCCTCGGTTGGACTATCTACATCATGTTTTAAGAAACCCTTCCAGATGCACCAAACAAATTCGGCCTTGTCTAAACCCCTGGTACTAAGGGAGTCCCAGTCAATTTTGGGGCAGTTAAAACCACTCACTACAACATCCCTGTTGTTTCTTTAAATCTTTTCCTCACCTACCTAGATACCTTTCTCCTTATCACTCACTAGCTATTCATTGGCCTGTAATATTTTCCCATCTGAGTGACTGAACATTTCCTATTCTTGCGCTTTACCCATACGGCCTCACTGTTTCAGCCCTCTAGACTGTCCTCTTGAAGTACTGCCGTAAATATTCTCCCCAATCAGTAATGCAATTAGACTACCCCTTTTTCATCCCTCTCTATCACGTCTGGAACACCTAACCCTAGAAAGCTGAACTGCTAGTCTTGCCTTCTCTCAACCCAGCTTCTGTAATGGAACAACACCATAGTTCCATATACTAATTCTGGCTTTAAGCTCACTTGCCTTATGAGTTGTTCTCCTTGAATTAAAAGTAAATATATTTCAGGTCATTATTTCTGCTGTGTTCATTAATCTGCCCCTGTCTGTTCTTCCTTCTAGACTTCCTTGACTTAATGTCTACTTTCTCTTCAGTCTCTTCCACCTGCTCATCTACTGCACCTGGTTTCCATCCACTTGCCACATTGGTTTAAATCCTCATGAGCAGCACCAGCAAACCTCGCTGCATGGGTATTTATGCCACTCAAGTTATGGTGCAGACCATTCTTCTTCTACAGGTCATACCTGCCCTGGCAGAGAACCCAGTCATCCAGGTATCTGAAGCCCTCATTCCTACATCACATCTTCAGCTAAGTATTCAAATATATTATCTTCCAATCTTTTGCTTGGCTGGCACATGGCACAAGGAGTAATTCTGAGCTTACAACCCTGGAAGTCCTGCTTTGTAACTTTCTGCCTAACTCCCTAAATTTCCTTTACATGACCTCACCTCTCTTCCTATGTTGTTAATACCAACATGGACCATGACCTCTAGCTGCTCACTTTCCCCTTTCAGAACCTCAAAGACACCCTTGAACCTGGCACTAAAGGAGTGATACACATCTGGGAGTCTCACTCGTGACCACAGAAACACCTGTCTGTGCCCATGGCTATACAGTCCCCTATCACTACCATTTGCCTTCCCTGCTGTGCAACAAAACCAGCTGTGCTTTAAATTGACCCAAGGCTCACTTGAGGGCTGCGGCTCGGTTTACCAGTGATGGCAGCTGTCTCACACTATGGTGCAGCAATTCTCCCCACAAATTGGCAAACGCTGCTGTTTTGCATCCCCTGAAAACAAACCATCTTCTGCCTCAGAGTGTCAATTTAAACTTCCTTTGAAGTTCCAGTATGTCGGTTTAGACTTGCCATGTAAAATTAGTCTAACACCCATGCTCAAAGGGTTCAAACATGAGTACAGTGGCTCAGGCAGTGTGTTTTTTGTTTTGATGAACATCTCACTTTCTTTCCTTTCGGCCCTTTTACTCAAGTCCTATGTTGCAACACTTCTCATTACTCTTTATTATGTGTGATACAGTCCAATAGTGCGTTTGCTCTCCCAAAACAAAGCTACCTTGTGCCATTTTCCTCACAGAGCTATTGTGTTCTTTCATTCATACGTAGCTCTATTTCCTTATTAGAGGCTATAACTGAAACATTTATAGTATGATTTTATAAATAGTTATAGACCTTCATTGACAAGGATGAATGATGTCACCCTGAACAGAACTCTTTCCCTTTCAGATGGATTTTTTGTTTCACCTGTTAACGGTCAAAATGTTATTCCTTAAAGAAATGGAACATCTCCATTGACTCGTGAGAACCTCTGGCTCATGACCACTTAAAGTGGAGAAGAAGCACTTAGGACTTTGAGGCCATCCATCAGAAGCACATCAAACCCTTGTGGTAGGTGGGACACACCGTCTCACAAACTACCCACCCACCTGTCTCATAATGTACTTCCTGCCCGTCCATGGAAGAGCTTGTGGTCTCACATTTGCCCTATCAGCCACCTCAGACCTAAAAAAACAAGGGTGGAAGTGAGATTAGCAGATCCTGAGATTGAAACCTCGAGGCTGGTGAGTCTGGAGGTCAGAGACCCTATGTATGTGTCTGGAGCTACAGTCTAGAGGCTAGAGGCCCAGAAGCCACCTGCCCTGTGGTTTGAGGCCTGTGTGTGTGTTGGCAAAGGGGTTTGTTTTGTAGTTGTTGGCCTGTGGCTGCACGTTGCTCTGTTGAACATTGTGAGCATGTTGTGTTGGCGCCAGAATACGCGGTCACATCCGCAGATTGTGTTGGTCGTTAACGCAAATGGTGCATTTCACTGTATGTTTCAATGTACATGTGATTGATAATCAATCAAAATAAATAAATTTAAATCTCGGTCATCTTCCATCCTATGTGTCTGCTCAAGAAGATGTGACATGAAACGTAAAACATAGAAGAGTACAGCAAGGAGAAACCCCTTAGGTCTATAAAGTCCGTGCTGACCAAGATACCAACTTAAACTGTCCAACTGTATATCCATGATCTACATATGCCCCTCCATTCCCTGCCCAATCATGTGTCTGTCTAAATGCATCTTAATCATTGTCATTGTATGTACTTTCACCACTCCCCTAATAGCGCAGAGAAGCTTATTTCCCATCTAATTAAGTCAGGTCAGGGGGATGAGAACAGTGATTTAAAAATCAGAATTTCTGAAAGTACAAACATGCGTACATTTAATGGAAACCAGGTACATACAGGAGATGAAAGGGTTAGAATATATTAACTAGCTGAAACCAGATAAGGTACAAAGAAGATGGTGCAGAATGTTATCAGCCACGTTAGTTTATCGTGCTGAGTGGTCTGTTCTGGTGCTACAAATGTTACGTTCCACTGTAAAAAAAAATTCTGAAATACTAAACATAGTAAATGAAACACTAAACATAGTAAATGTTTAACAACAATATCCTGATGTTAAAAAGTGTCTTTAAAATGAAATTTTGAGAGCAGAAACATCCAGAAACTAAAAGCAAAGCGGTTTTAGGAAAGTTATGGAGACAATTAAAGACATTATTGGAACAATAGGTCTGTGAATTCAGAACATAGAACATAGAAAACCTACAGCACCATACAGGCCCTTCGGCCCACGATGCTGTGCCAAACATATGCTTACTTTAGAAATTACCTCGGGTTACCCATAGCTCTCTATTTTCCTGAGCTCCAGGAGTCTCTTAAAAGACCCTATTGTATCCACCTCCACCACCGTCGCCAGCAGCCCATTCCGCATACTCACCACTCGCTGCGTAAAAAAACTTACCCCTTCTGAACCCTCTTCCAAGCACCTTAAAACCGTGCCCTCTCATGCAAAAAAGCCTCTGGCTATCCACACGATCAATGCCTCTCATCATCTTATACACCTCTGTTAGGTCACCTGTCATCTTCCGTCACTCCAAGGAGAAAAGGCCAAGTTCGCTCAACCTATTCTCATAGGGGATGCTCCCCAATCCAGGCAACATCCTTGTAAATCTCCTCTGGAACCTTTCTATAGTTTCCACATCGTTCCTGTAGGGAGCACAGTACTCCAAGTGGGGTCTGACCAGGATCCTATATAGCTGTAACATTACCTCTCGGCTCTTAAACTTAATCCCATGGTTGATGAAGGCCAATGCACCATATGCCTTCTTAACCACACAGTCAACCTGCGCAGCAGCTTTGATTGTTCTACGGACTCGAACCTCAAGATCCCTGTGATCCTCCAGACTGCCAAGAGTCTTACCATTAATACTACATTCTGCCATCATATTTGACCTACCAAAATGAACCACTTCACACTTATCTGGGTTGAACTCCTTCTGCCACTTCTCAGCCCAGTTTTGTATCCTATTGATGTCCCGCTGTAATCTCTGACAGCCCTCCACACTATCCACAACATCCCCAATCTTTGTGTCATCAGCAAATTTATTAACCCATCCCTCCACTTCCTCATCCAGGTCATTTATAAAAATCATGAAGAGAAGGGGGTCCCAGAACAGATCCCTGAGACACATCACTGGTCACCGACCTCCATGCAGAATATGACCCATTTACAACCACTCTTTGCTTTCTGTGAGCAAGCCGATTCTGGATCCACAAAGCAAGGTCCCCTTAGGTCCCCTTGGATCCCATGCCTCCTTACTTTCTCAAAAAGCCCTGCATGGGGTACCTTATCAAGTGCCTTGCTGAAATCCATATACACTACATCTACGGTTCTACTTTCAATGTTTTTAGTCACGTCCTCAAAAAATTCTTTCAGGCTTGTAAAGCACGACCTGCCTTTGACAAAGCCCTGCTGACTATTCCTAATCATATTATGCCTCTCAGGATCTTCTCCATCAACTTTCCAACCACTGAAGAAAGACTCACTGGTCTATAATTTCCTGGGCTGTCTCTACTCCCTTTCTTGAATAAGGGAACAACATCAGCAACCCTCCAATCCTCCAGAACCTCTCCCGTCCCCATTGATGATGCAAAGATCATCGCCATAGGCTCATCAATCTCCTCCCTCGCCTCCCACAGTAGCCTGGGGTACATCTCATCTGGTCCTGATGACTTATCCAACTTGATGCTTTCCAAAAGCTCCAGCACATCCTCTTTCTTAATGTCTACATGCTCAAGCTTTTCAGTCCGCTGTAAGCTATCCCTACAATCACCAAGGTCCTTTTCCGTAATGAATACTGAAGCAAAGTATTCATTAAGTATCTCCGCTATCTCCTCTGGTTCCATACACACTTTTCCACTGTCACACTTGATTGGTCCTATTCTCTCATGTCTTATCCTTTTGCTCTTCACATACTTGCAGAATGCCTTGGGGCTCTCCTTAATTCTGCTTACCAAGGTCTTCTCATGGCCCCTTCTGGCTCTCCTAATTTCATTCTTAAGCTCCTTCCTGCTAGCTTTATAGTTTTCTAGATCTCTGTCATTACCTTTCCTAACCTGTCTGTTCCTATCCCTCTCCAATGCTATGGTAAAGGAGATAGAATTATGATCACTATCTGCAAAATGCTCTCCCACCGAGGGACCTGACACCTGACCAGGTTCATTTCCCAATACCAGATCAAGTACAGCCTCTCCTCTTGTAGGCTTATCTACATATTGTGTCAGGAAACCTTCCCAAACACACCTAGCAAACTCCACCCCATCTAAACCCCTTGCTCTAGGAAGATGCCAATCAATATTGGGGAAATTAAAATCTCCCACCACCATGACCCTGTTATTACACCTTTCCAGAATCTGTCTCTCTATCTGCTCCTCGATGTCCCTGTTACTATTGGGTGGACTATAAAAAACACCCAGTAGAGTTTTTGACCCCTTCCTGTTCCTAACTTCCACCCACAGAGACTCAGTAGACAATCCCTCCATGACTTCCTCCTTTTCTGCAGCCGTGACACTATCTCTGATCAGCAGTGCCATGCCCCCACCTCATTTGCCTCCCTCCCTGTCCTTTCTGAAACATCTAAAGCCTGGCACTCTAAATAACTATTCCTGCCCTTGAGCCATTCAAGTCTCTGTACTGGCCACACCATCATAGCTCCAAGTACTGATCCATGCTCTAAGTTCGTCCGCTTTGTTCTTGATGCTTCTTGCATTAAAATAGACACATCTCAAACCATCAGTCTGAGCTCATCCCTTCTCTATCACCTGCCTATCCTCCCTCTCACACAACCTACAAGCTTTCTCTATTTTTGAGCCAACCTCCCTTTTCTCCATCACCACCCCCCAGCAATTCTAGTTTAAACTCTCCCCAATAGCCTTAGCAAACTCCCCTGCCAGGATATTAGCCCCCTCGGATTCAAGTGCAACCTGTCCTTTTTGTACAGGTCACTCCTGCCTTAAAAGAGGTCCCAATGATCCAGAAATATGAATCCCTGCCCCTTGTTCCATCCCTCAGCCATGCATTTATCCTCCACTTCACCCGAGATTACTACCTTTGAGGTCCTGTTTCTCAACTTCCTTCTTAGCTCCCTGTCGCCCGTTTTCAGGACCTCCTCCCTTTTCCTACCTATGTCGTTGGCACCAATATGTACCACGACCTCTGGCTATTCACATTCTCACTTCAGGATATCGTGGACGTGATCAGAAACATCCCAGACCCTGGCACCTGGGAGGAAATCTACCATCCGAGTTTCTTTCCTGCGTCCACAGAATCGCCTGTCTGACCCCCTAACTATAGAGTCCCCTATCACTGCTGCCATCCTCTTCCTTTCCTTACCCTTCTGAGCCACAGGGCCAGACTCGATGCCCTCCTACTCTGTCACCCGCTCCATAAAGCTGTCTTCTTTTAAATCCTTCCCGCCGGTCTAACTCGCTGACGTCCACGTGCTTGCACAGTCGTGCCTTGATCAAAGTCAATGAAGAAGGAACAAGAGGAGATTAGGAACAACGTAAATCAAGATATTTGAAAAATCAACACAAAATGGTGGGAACAGGAGCCCAGAGTTAAAGGAAACTGTTGTATTTGACAGGAACACAGCACCAATTGTGGTTCAAATTTCCAAATTAGACAAAAAAAATCAGTGCTCTTTGGATAAAGAACCGATGAATTTCAGTATAATATGAAAGAGGATGGCTTCAGGACAGACTTCAAGCTCTGTGTTGAATTTTAGTGGCATTTGTGGAATGCACTGCAGGAACTGAAGGGAAAAGAAAATTATGGAACAGGGCTTTTGCAATGAAACTGTAGAATAACAATGAAAGCAATAGTACAAGGTAATACTTACCTTGCAGTTGCAGGGTTAAATTGATTGAAGCTCAACTCAAATGTAATGATTATGATTAAAGTTTAACATCTTATTGACTATTCCACAGTGTAAATTCAGTAAAAATATCAATAGCAAATATTCAAAGCAAGACTGAATATTGAATTTACTTAAAAAGAGGGTAGAATTTCAAAATTTGCGTGCTCCTTTTTATACATTTATTAGAAAACCACACAGAAAGCACAGAATTTTAAGTTAAATGAAGTTTAGGGAATTTAGGACAATATCAAGAATTACTCAAAGTGATTAGACATTATTAAACTTTAATTGGCTATTATCCATAAAGTGGTGGAAAGGCATTCTCATCAGCAAATAATTAGTAGATGTTGATGTGATTATTGGTTGCCTGGGAGCACTAATACTAACAGTTGTGCTGCCTTAGATTAATTTGGTTCCAACTGTTACATCCACCTTCGCAATCTTTCCAGCTTTGCAAAACATTTTGCTTTGAAGAATTAGTATTCTGCTCTTTAAATCAAAAAACGTCAGTGCCTGAAATCAAAAATACCCCCACTTTTGCCATCCATTCAAATTAAATCTATTTCCCTGTGCTCTCTCTCCATAGTTGCTGCTGAACCCAAATGAATGTTTACAATTTTGCTGCTAATGATGACACAGGCAATTCTTCTCCCACTGTGTCTTAATCTTAAACTCAAAGAAGCATTCCTGCTGAAATCAGTGTGATATTTTCAGTTTTCACCCTCATCTCACTAAAAGAGACTGTCAATTTAATGCAAAATCACAGGTACCCAGCATTGGTGTGCTAGTCCAGATTACTATTTATAGTTTGCTTTTAAATAATTATGTATGTTTTCTACTCTAATTATCATTAGGTAAGTGCCATGCTAAGCAAAGTATAGGCAAATGTAAGAGTAATGAATATGATAGCAATTTAAGATCTCTATATAATAGGATCATTGATTTTGCAGTAGTAATTGTTCACTGGAAAATATATTTAAAAATTACAGAATACACCATGGAGTAATTTAAATTATAATCTGAAGGAATACATACAGATTGAGTACAGCTTCTCCAGAAATGCTTGGAGCCAGAAGTGTTTTGGAATTTGGATATTTTCAGATTTTGGAATATATAATGATATAATTAGCTTGAGATTGCCATCATTCCCAACTCTGAATTTATGTGCTACTGGTAAGCAGTCTTTGTCCTACACTTGTTCATCACACATATGTAATTAACAATAAAATATTATTACATACCATTTATTTAAAGAAAATATAATGTGCTGTGGGTAACAAAAACAGCACAGCAGCATCGGGAGAATACCTGAATCAGCTGCTGAGCAACAACAAGCAACGGTAGGCTTTCAACCTCCACCTACAATGCGAAGTTTTGATTATAAGACTACAGTATACTGTATCTGTATTTTACTTCTTGTTTAGGTCTTATGTAAGGTATTAAAACAATCTACAATGTTCTGGTGTTAGACTTTAATCAGCAACAATCTTTGCAAACTTTATCAATGAATTTCTCTGCTACTTCGTGATTAGCAGTTTCTGCATCTTTAAAATCTTTAAAAATTTAATACCTTGCCTTTTCTTAAATTTCTGCAACCAGCCTGCTGAATATTCACAATTAGCTTCAATTTTCAGTTCATCGTGATAGATCTTTGCCTGTTTCATGATCAGCATACTGTTAAGTGGCATATGTTCACTCCAATGCTGACGAATCCTCTTTCAATATGATTGATTTCTTTATTTATTGCTTTTTGCAGTGTTTTTTCTATTTTTCATTAATTTCTGTTCATTACATATGTGAGGCTATTTTTCATTAACTTCTGTTCATTACATTTGTGAGGTCACTTCACAGAACTGTATGGGATGTGCAGAGATCTGTGCATTGCCTGGGAACCTTCCCAGCGCCTGGTGGAATTTTCCATTTGTGATGTCATGTCAGCACTCAAAACATTTTGGATTTCAGAGGTTTTCGGAATTTGGGATTTCGGATAAGGGATTCTCAACCTGTATTAAGATCAACAATAAATTACTTAAGCAACATACATCAAAGTTGCTGGTGAACGCAGCAGGCCAGGCAGCATCTATAGGAAGAGGCGCAGTCGACGTTTCAGGCCGAGACCCTTCTTAGATTAATTTTTAAGCAAAATTATCTTACTGTGTTTTGCTAATTCAAAATGGTCAACAAGTAAAAGAACAATTCATTTATTTAAAGTTTGTAAATAAATACTTTCTTTCCAATTCAATGTTTTTTTTACATTTTTGAATATTTCTCTGAGTGAGACCAGGGACTGACATGTAGGCTTTGCCACAATGGAGGCATTTCCAGAAGGTTACTTATTTATTTATGGAGCTACAGCTCCGAACAGATCCTCCCAGCCCTTTGAGCCGTGCTGCTCAGCAACCCCCAATTTAACCGTAGCCTAATCACGGGACAATTTACAATGACCAATTAACCGACCAACTGGTACGTCTTTGGACTGTGGGAGCAAACCCGAGCTCCTGGAGAAAACCCATGTGGTCATGGAGAGAACGTACAAACTTCTTACAATCAGCAGTGGGGGAATTTTCCTTCATTTCTCAGAAGTGAATGAAGGAAAATATCACACTTTTAGTCTTAATTTGTTTGAATTATTTACTGAACTTCAAGAAGAAAATAACTTCTACTTTTATAAGAAGATAATTGGAATGTTATCGTTCCTAATATCTTATAAAATCATGAAGAGAAGAAGAAAGCCCTTAACTCCGAGTGGAGTCATCGGGACGCCGTCAAGATGGCGTTTTTTTTTAGCAGGCTTTCTTATTTTTACGAGGCCGAGTTGCTAGCTCGACACTCAACCCAGCACGGATGGAAAGCGTGCAAGGGAGCCGGCTGGATTTGAACTCGGGAGCCTTCATAATCCCTGAAAAAGTTCCTTCAGCACACTGACTCCATGCTAATCATTAAGCACCCATTTACACTACACTCTACACTAGTCCCGTTTTATTCTCTCCAAATTCCCATCTACCATTCACCTACACACTAGGGGCAATTTACAGTGACCAGCCCAACTGTCTTTGGAATGTGGGTGGAACCCAGAGGAAACACATAAGGGCAGGGGAAGAGTGTTCCCAGACAACAGTAACGGTCAGGATTAAATCTGGTCTCCGAAGCTGTGGGGGTGTGGCTCCACTAACTGTGCCACTGTGCCTTATGTGAGGTTAGAATGAGAATCAGAGAGAATGATCTAATTTCATATTTCAGAAATGACTGTTAAAGATATAGCTAGATTGGAGAGAGAACAAAAAAAGACATTAAGGAACTCTCTTCATCAACTCAGCTTGATAAGTGTACTGTGATGAACATGAATATTTTACAGATATGCAGATACTTTACCTAAAGGAGAATGCTATACCTTTCATTTTCAAAGCTCAACCAGTAATTTAAGTTTGAAAGAAAAGAGTAGGGATGAACTAAGGAGACTACAGGACATAGATATCATTGAACTGATTGAGTTTCCTTATTGAACTGCTCCTATATTTCCTGGACATGCAGATGGTACAGTTAGGATCTGTGGTTAGAATCAATGGAGAGGGAAAGGTACTTCTACCTCTGACTGATAACTTCATGACCTAGCTAAATGGAGGATAGACCTGTATAGTCCCCAGAGACACAGGAGATTCTACAGATGCTGGAAATTCTGAGCAACACACACAAAATGCTAGAGGGAATCAGAAAGTTTCTCCCGACGAAGGGTCTTGGTCTGAAATTTCGAATGGCCATTTCCTTCCAAGAATGCAACCTGACTTGCTGAGTTCCTTCAGCATTTTGTATGTGTTGCTCTTTATAACCCTCAGCATGTTACATGTTTACCGGCAGAATGAGTTGGGTAAAGCTTCTAAGAATAATTTCAGCAGAGCGAATCAGATCAGAGTTGACATCACCAACTATCTAGACTCCTTGTACCTAGCATGTTAAAGCAACATACGTGGAGTAACACATTTTAATTTGAGGAATATTATAAATTTGTTATTGCCACTTGTGAAATTATGAATAACTTGTCATCACAAGCTGTGAAACAAACTGCACTACTTGCTCTACATTCTAAGCTAATGTCAGCCTACCAGTCTGCTCCAGAAACAGAGTAACCCTGGAAGGTAAGGTTCAATACAAAAGGGTCCTCGTATAAAATAACAGCTTGCTATGTGGGAGTAATGCATTAGGATTCAAAGAGGATTGCTTACAGAATAGAAAATGTGGAATAAACAGGTCATTTCTAAGTTGGTAGGCTTTTGCTAGGAAAGTGTCACAAGTCCACAGTTGGGCTCTCAACTATTTACAAACTAAAGATGAAAGGCTAGAGAGGAATATTCCAAATTTTCTGATAAAACAAAGCAGGAAACTGAACTGTGAGCATGACACAGAGTTTGCATTGGGTTTAAATGGGCAAGAAAGTGACAGATGGAGCACGATGTGGGTCAGTGTAAGGTTAATCACATTGGTAGGAAGCTCAGAAACGTAGAATGATGAGCAGCAAGTAATCAATGAAATGCCCCTGTAAGCAATTAGGAAGAAAGTAGTTCTGTGACCTTCTTGCGAGGTAGCTCAAATGGCAGAATGAAGGCCTGGAATTTATATTAGGTGGCCCAAGATTATGAGCTTTACGCAATACAATGGCTAAGGGAAAAAATGTTGGGAAAAGTCAACAGAGAAGTTACAATCTCAGTCTCTAAAGTTATGTATGCATCTAACCAACCTGCACTCAGAAGCACTCAGTCATATGCAGTGGCATCTAGTGCTATGTGATATATGCCCGCTCGCCATTGCACTTATTTTCATCCAAACACCTTAGAAAATTGGGTCACTTATGCAGAATAGGTATTACGTAAAAGGGGACCTGGCTGAATAAGTCCCAGAATCAGAAATATTATTATATAACATGAAATTTGTTGTTTTGTGGCAGTAGTACAGTGCAAAGACATTAGCACTAAGAGAAGATTGTTACTATAGAAAGTTACTAAACATTATCAAATCAAATCGTTTAATTATCATTCAAGCCATATGTAGATACAGCTCAACGAGACAGTGTTTCTCCAGGGCCAAGGTGCAAAACATTCAAAATAGCAAGTAATCATTCAAAAGTAGCGAGTGACATAATTCATAATAGCAAGCAAAGAAGCATATTCACTTGAAAAAAAACCATATATACAGTCCAAGACCCTGAGCAACAATGACCAACAATCAATGGTACGGTCCCCCTTCAGTGTGCAGACACACACAATCTAGCCTGTCATTCTACCTTCGAACATGGGAGGGCAGCACTGATGGCGAAGCCAGGCCTTGGCCAAGCTCAGACGCCACGCTGTAAATGCTTTCGCGTCTTACCTGGTCTGCAGCAATTTTTGAAAATTACAAAAATAGTTAAATAGTGCAAAAGAAAGGAATAATGAGTTGGTGCTTATGGGTTTATGGACTGTTCAGAAATCTGATGGCAGAAGGGAAGAAGCCATTTCTGAATCATTGGCGTGAGTCTTCAGGCTCCTGTAGCTCCTCTCTGATGGTAGTAATGAGAAGAGGACATGTCCTGGATGTGGAGGGTCCTTAGGTCATGGAGGTCAAGATTGTGAACCCACTTCAAAAAATACCCAGGCTAAAATATCTTGGTAAAATTATATACAGTCGGATGTAGCTTTGATCCATATCATACGGAAGGAAAGACAATGATTTACTTAACTAACTGGGGATATAACTAAAGTTAACCATTCACCCTGGATGGGAGGCAGTTATTCTATGTCAAGGCATTAAACAGGATTGGGTTATACTGTACTGACTGGAGTTTAAGAAAAAGAGATCTTATTTTGAAGTGGCAAAAAGAAATGCTGAAAGGCTGTTTCTTCTGGTTAGAGAGTCTAGAAATAATCTGAGGATTATGTTACCTATTTAGCATTGAGATAAGGAGAAATATCTTTAATCAGAGGTTTGTGGAATGTTTGGAATCCTCTATTCCAATGAAATGTGGATATCACTCAATTAGTATCTTCTCAACTGTGATCTGTTTCCCTTAATTCTTTTAGTGTCCAAAAACACCGAGGGTATAAAGGAAAGCTGGTAATGGGCTGGAAAGTGGATGAGGATTCATGTCAGCCATGACATTGAACGGAGCAGGCCTGAAGAGACATACAGCCTGTTTGTTCTTTGTTATTCTTAGTGTGACATTTTCTCAGCTTGCTCAGCTACATCAACCTCTAATACCTCATCCTGTCACTTCCTTCTGAATTGTTAATCAGACCATCTGTGCCATTTAATTATGTAAATTATGGGATTTTGACTAACCTACCAGTTCCTCATAGAGTTAGAATCAGCATTATTCAGATTGATATGTACAAGTTCCAGAATGCATAATGAAGTTTATCAATTTCTGGTGCCAGTATAGAATCTTCATCAAATCTTCCTTGTTTCTGGATTCTGACGAGTTAGAAAGAAAAAAAATTAGGCTTGTTTCCTACCATTCATATTTCCCTTCTTGCTACACCCATTGGTGTCAATTGGGATAAAAGGTATGGAAAGCACTTTCAGATATTTAGCATTAGCGCATTGTTAAATCAAGCTATCACTGGGTTCAGGTCCTGCAACAATTCCATTGCCTAATATATTGGTTGAGTTTCAATTCACTTTGACTTCTCTTAGGGCTTGCCTCTTGTGGGAATTTGTAATTTGCTGGCGTGATAAAATAATCCATGTTATTGTTAATCAGGGATCTCAAATTTAATTTTAGCATGTCAGACAATGATGAGGTAAACTCTGGCAGATTCATCCACGTGTGCAATGTGGCTTGAATATTATTCCTGGTAATATTACAGGATTTTAGCTCCCAGGGTGATAATCTTAAGATCATGAATACATTTTTAGTGTGAATGTGGGTTTGCACCTGAAATTTATATTAAATTACTAACACTTTGCAAAAGCAGAAGGACCAACTGTTGGTAAATGAGCGTAATATGGATATGTATAGACAGGTCTGGATGGATTTAGTATGGAAAAGTAGATGTCTATGATTATTACAACATCTTTGATCTTGAAAGGCAACTAAATCTAGTTTTGTACTCGACAGGCAACTAAAAGGTTCTGACAGATGTACAGAAAGGTCATTGCTACCAATTACCATTATTTTAATCCACTTCTCTTTCCTAATTTCAGTAAGATCATTATTTGCTCTACTCCAAGAAGTTTCTGGCTGGTCTCTTTTTGATCTATATTTCCAAATTTATCATAGTGATTCTTGTTTGAGAGTGGTCCATGTTTAACTTCTGTGGGTTGACGTTTAAATCTCTTGGTGTTCATGTCTAACATTGGTTAGCCAAAAATGTTGAAGTAAGCTGCCCCAAAGATTTCTGAGGATGTGGAGACAAGTTGATGAACCAGTTAGGATCTCTTGCTTCATTAAACTTAGAATGGTACTGTAGCTGGTGGGTTGTGGTGGCCCAGTGACTGCCTCACAGTTCCTGTGACCCACATTTGATCTTTTTTAGTGTGGAACTTAGACTTACCCCACTGTTACCACATGTATTTTATCAAAATTCTCCAGTTTTGTCCCAAAGTCATACTGGTTGGTGAATAACAGGGTGGTTGGTGGTTGAAGTTATGGGGGATGCAAGAGGAATGGTATGATTAGTGTCATTGGTTAATGTGGATGTACTGGCCTGCTTAGGTGTAATATGACACTATGATTCAGCAGTTTTGGTGCTCAGATGTAATTTTTTTCTAATATCAATCCGTGAGTCTTCTTTCTTTCACCTGATCGGTTTTTACATCAAACAGGCTGCTCTTTCTTGTCTCCAGAATACTTTAGTTGACAATAAAATGGAAAGGCATCAGCCTCACATTTTTTCAACGGTCTTGCATGTTTCTCTTAAAAGAAAATGAGAATATCAGAACTAGTAGAGTATTTGAAGTCCCATTTCTTCCAGACCTGGATGATATCACTTAGCTTCAATTTTGAAATAGAGTGAGTCTAAGCTATTTCTGACTATTTTCCACAAATAACTGTGCTTATTTGCTCCCTCTATTTTTTTTGGGAAGTAGATAATTTGTTTTGTCATGGAAATGGTTTTTGACACATACAAGATGCTCAGAGTGGACTTGCAGAATATAACAGTGCTAACGAAATCTGTGTGTTGTGAAACGTAGCTCAATAGATGACATCTATTTACTGCATCAAGAGAGTCACTACCCTTGAGACAGTTTTTTTTTCTTAATCAGTATGCCCAGTCTCAACAATGATGAAATATGTTTGGCGATGTTATGGATAATGTAGAAGGTTGTCATAGGACATTGTTAGGATGCAGAGCTGGGTGGAAAAGTGGCAGATGGAGTTCATTCTGGAGAATTGTGAAGCGATACACTTAAGAAGGTTGAACATGAAGGCAGAGTACAAGGTTCCACCCCCGTGCTTAACAGTTGGAGAGGTGTTCTTTCGATGAAATTCTGCACCATTTTTTCTCCAAACATACCTTTGCTCATTGCAGCCAAAAAGTTCTATTCTAACTTCATCAGTCCACAGGATTTGTTTCCAAAATGCATCAGGCTTGTTTAGATGTTCCTCTGAACCTTTTGAATAGAACTTTTTGGCCGCAATGAGCAAAAGGTGTGTTTGGAGAAAAAAGGGGGCAGAATTTCATGAAAAGAACCCCTCTCCAACTGATCATGCTTTGGGCTTGTGTTGCAGCCAGTGGCATGGGAAACATTCTCTGGTAGAGGGAAGAATGAATTCAATTAAATACCAGCAAATTTTGGAAGCAAACATCACACCGTCTGTAAAAAAGCCGAAGATAAAAAGAGGATGGCTTCTACAACAGGATAATGATCCTAAAGACACCTCAAAATCCACAATGGACTACCTCAAGAGGCGCAAGCTGAAGGTTTTGACATGGCCCTCACAGACCTAAACATCATCGAGAATCTGTGGATAGACGTCAAAAGAGCAATGCATGCAAGACAGCCCAAGAATCTCACAGAACTAGAAGCCTTTTGCAAGGAAGAATGGGCGAAAATCCCCCAAACAAGAATTGAAAGACTCTTAGCTGGTTACAAAAAGTGTTTACAAGCTGTGATACCTGCCAAAGGGGGTGTTACTAAGTACTGCCATGCAGGATGCCCAAACTTTTGCTTCGGGCCCTTTTCCTTTTTTGTTATTTTGAAACTGTAAAAGATGGAAATAAAAAAGTTTTCTTACTTAAAATGTTAAAGAAATGTGTCATCTTTAACTTTATGCCTTTTGGAAATCAGTTCATCTTTTACTTACTTAGCTATTCAGAGTAACAGAAATTTTGACTAGGGGTGCCCAAACTTCTGCATGCCACTGTACTCTCTACTCATTCAGAGTACGTACACTGTGTTGGCAATGCCAGCATTTCTTCCCCATTCCCAATTATTCAGCAAGAAGCAAGAGTCAAGCCATCTTTTTGAAATGCTAATGTCCTTGTGATAAAGTCACACTGAAGAGTCGTTGGGTAAGAGATTCTCAGAATTTCTTCCACACAGATGAAGGGATGGCAACATATTTCAAAGTCAAGATGACTTGTGAGTTGGGGAGAAATTTGCAGTTGCAGCAGCAGTGGTTGTTGAGCTTTGAAGAAGATTCAGTGACTTGGAACAGCACAGTTTACATGGTGCACATATTTTTTCCGTGCACTAATGGTGGTGGATTGTCCTGGACCCTGCATGAGCACTGGAAAAGTTCTCCAATCATAAAGCAATTCAGAAGAAAGATTTCCAGCATCTGCAGTGTTTCTTGTGTCCCCAATCATATAGCCAGCATTTTTGATTCTTCAGTGAAAACTCTTTGACCATACTTGGCATACCATGTTTTATCAGCATTTCAGTTTTTCCATTATTTTCAAAAGATTAGGAAAGCAATAATGTTATTTTCATCTTGATAGTGGGTCCCAAAGGTCTCTATTGAAAATAAAACTAACATGTATAAGAAACTAGAAGCTGCAACTGAATTAGGAATTAAGGTTAATGCCCTTGTACACTAAATCACTACCCTAGAGATAAAGGGTTATAAAATGTTACTTGGAACAGGTATCACTGTTAATACATCAGCCAGCAATGTGAAGTCCAAAACTTACTAATGCAAATTCACCCATCCAATATTCCCAAAGAAGCAACTCAGTACTATTTGTGCTCAAAATCTGTACATTCTCTGATCTTAATTTCTCAGGCATGTGGAGATGAGTGAGATTATGCTAGATCTTGTACACTGGGCACACTCACCATATACTTCTCCACATGTTTTTCCCATGACTGCAAATGGATTTTGTGTCTCTGCAGTTCCTATGAACCTTAATGTCCAGGTGCCAAGTCTGCTGTGTGTTTCTACCACTTTTCTGTTTTTAGTTTTAGAATTCCACAGATTCCTGATCATCTGGCTAAAGAAATTCCTTCTTATCTCTGTTCTATATGGACACCCCTCTACTCTGACACTCTGCCCTCTAGTCCTAGACTCACCCACTATTGGAAACATTCTCTCTACATCCTTTCTGTCTAGACTTTTAATATTCACGAGGTTAATATGAGATTTCACCCTCATTCTTTTAAACTCCAGCAAGTACCGGCCCAGGGCCAACAAACACTCCCCACATATTAACCCTTTCATTCCCGAAATCATTCTCATGAACCTCCTCTGCCAGCACAACTTTTCTTTGATAAGGGGCCTAAAACTGCTCTTTATACTTCAACTGTGGTCTAACTAAAGCTTCATAACCCTCAGCATCAAATCCTTGCTCAAATATTCTAGTCTTCTCGAAAAGAATGCTAACATTGCATTTGCCTTCCTTTCCGCTTACTCAAACTGCAAGTTTAGGGAATCCTGCACAGGGACTCTCAAGTCTCTTTGCACCTCTGATATTTGATTTAGTCTTGTGACAAGAACATCTCCATTATGTTCCTTTGAAGTAATGCCTGCATTTCACCTACCTTCATTTGCTGGGGGCTTAGTTTAACAACACATTGGAGGATTCACCTCTGGCAGTGCAGTGCTCTGTTCCCAGGGCAGTGGAGGCTCACTATCAGTAGCTTTCTGTTGATCATTTCCATGATCTCTACTTGAACTCACACCTTCTGGCTCAGAGAGAGAGAGAGAGAGAGGGAGAGAGCATTAATAGTTAAGACTCAGACATTGCCAACTAAATTTCACCAATCACATTATGTACTGGGACAGAATCCAAGTACATATTTTGTGTGTGGTCAAATTCATTGGATTTTTGCATTCCTAGTTGCTTGAGTGAATTACAAATGACTGAAAATAGTTATTTTCAATCACTAACATGTCAGTAATCGCAGAGAGAAACTACAGTCTATTTAAGATAACAGTAGACTACCAGTAAACACAAGTCAATATTTATGTATTAGAATGCATTTTAAAACTTGAACAGGCCTTTTCTGTGACTCTTGAAATAGATGAAGCTTGTTGGGTTTGAGACTTAAAATTTCACATCTAGGATTTCACCTGGAGTACACTTTCTAGAAGTTGTCCTTAATTTAACAGCTGCCTGAGAACTTCTCTCAGAAACTGGTATGTTAGTTGGAGGAGTAATCTTTTAGATAAGACTTAAACCAAGGACTTGCCCTCTTTTCCAGCAGTTCAGAAAAATATTTAAAATCCTGTCACAATGCAGAATAAGAAATCCTTCTGGCCTCCTTGATACCATTCTTCCTTCAAATGACACACCATGTAACAGATTGATAAGATTTTCACTCTTGCCTGCTTCTAAAAACAAACAAGGTATATATAGTATATGGCAACATTCACAAACCCATATAAATATGATCGTTTAACTGCTATATTGATAATTATGCACACAGACTGCAGCTTAATAAGATAGAGACATCATGCTGGTGCTTTCTTGCATCACACTAGCTCCTGTAAATGCTCTAACCAGAAGCGAAGTCGATGATGTTCTTGAAGTAGACACAATAACATGTCATCACTACACTCAGAATAGCCCAAACACATTACAGTGACATACTTTGAAGTACAATGGTGGAAATGTAGTGAAAAATTTCTCACATAGCAAGTTTCTCAAGTATTAATATCCTAATTATAAGAGGACTGATTTAAGTTTGGTATAGGAATAAATGTTGACGGTGCCTGGAGGTTTATGGCAGGGAGTTTCTCCCTTTGGCCGCCTGCTATCGGGGACTCGGGAGTCGATCGACTCGGGGACTTTGAGACTTTTTTTTTACTGTGCCTATGGATTGTTCTTCATCAAATTATGGTACAGTATTGCTTTGCACTGCTGTAACTGTATGTTATAATTATGTGGTTCTGTCAGTGTTAGTCTTTGGTTTGTCCTGTTTTCTGTGATATCACTGGAGAAGCATTGTATCATTTCTTAATGCATGTATGCATTTCTAAATGACAATAAAAGAGGACTGAGTGTTCTCATAATCTAAAAAAAATATTAGCTAACGTGCCAGAGAGTACCTCATTGCATATTGTCAGTGGGATCTTTTCCTGGGACCACAACATAACATCTCATCAGTACCTTGGACACTGATGAACTCTCTGAGCACTACACTGGAATATCAGGATTCTTTCTGTTGCTTCTCATCAGATTAAACAGGATGTATGGTACAAAAACAGACATTTCATTTCAATGAACTCATACTGGTGTTTATGTTCTGTTTAAGTCTGCTCCTGTCTTTCCTCATATAAATCTATCAGGATCACCCTCTGATCCCTCTGCGACTGCTCTCTGTGCTGATATGTTCCCCTACAAATCACACTTAGGAAATACAAAAGAAAGTTTTTTTTCCCCCGGTTTTATATTAATGGTCTCCAATTATGCTTCCCACCCGCAAATGGAAACATTCTTCTTTGCTGATGAGTATACCCTTTCCTGCAGCTTCATGTAGAGATATATAGCGAAAAGCTTTTGTTCTGCATACCATCCAGACAGATCAGTGCCATACATAATCACGCTAAGGTAGTATGAAGGAAAACAGAATGCGAAATATAGTCCAATGCCAAACAAGAGAAAATCTGCAGATGCTGGAAATCCAAAGCAACACACACAGAATGCTGGAGGAACTCAGCAGGCCCTGCAGCATCTATGGAAAAGAGTAAACAGTCGATGTTTCAGGCCGAGACCTTTCATCAGGACTGGAGAAGAAAGATGAGGAGTCAGAGTTAGAAGGTGGGGGAGGGGAGGAAGAAACACAAGGTGATAGGTGAAACCGGGAGGGGGGAGTTAAGTAAGGAGCTGGGAAGTCAATTGGTGAAAGAGATACAGGGCTGGAGAAGGGGGGAATCTGACAGGAGAGGACAGAAGGCCATGGAAGAAAGAAAAGGGGGAGGAGCACCAGAGGAGGCGATGGGCAGGTAAGGAGATAAGGTGAGAGAGGGAAACGGGAATGGGGAATGGTGAAGGGGGGCATTTTGTGTGTGTGTTGCAAAATAGAGTGTTGCAGTAACGGAGAAAGTGCAGTGCAGGTAGACAAGTAAGGGCCACAACTGGAAGATAAACAGTTCACCTTTTAGGATATGACTCCCATTCAAGAGTGTGGTAACGGCGGGACACAGCTGTATGAAGTTCAGTGGAGCATGCTTTCAAGCTTTTGTATCTGCTGCCGGATGGGAGAGAGGAGAGAGTGTCCATTGGGAGGGATCCTTTATAATGTTAGTTACAAGATTTGTTTACAAACACCCTAAGTGTGTTCGAACCACAGGTTTGACATAATTTCACAACTATCCAATTTTATCCCTATTGGAATAAGAAAGGAATGCACACACTCTCCACCATTCAATAAAACCATGACCGATTTCCTAGCTCAGCGTCATTTTCCGACCCTAACTCGATATCCCACGATTACCTTAATATCCAAATTTATTTCTGTTTAAAAATAATCGAAATAAGCCTCAGCGCTGGGTTTATTTTTTTCTTCTTCTGTGGCTGCTGGTGCAAGTTTTAATGAAGAGCATTTGGCTCCCATATTTTCTGATAAAACATTAAATACAGATCAAAGCATTTTGTTGTCAAATAAATCAATATTAATAAACAGACGGAACTAATATGCAGACGGATGTAACATTTTTTTCAGACAACCCCGCCGAACTGTTCGTGCCAACTGAGCGGCTGGAAATGCCACTCTCTCTCCTCGAGAGGGCGACGCAATCAAGCATTTCGTCTGCGTTAACGATCGCAGTTGGACGCATTTCCGTCTCTCTGACGCTGTCTGGGGCTTGAAAGCAGAAATCCGCACGAGAGCAAGGAAATTGACATGTTGAAGGGAGCGGGTAAAGATCGCGGTGGAGGCTGCACTCCTAATACCGGCTCCCTGACACATTTGCTGCTGTTCTCCAGCTAATTATTGCCAGCGAGACTGGAACCAACTTGCTCTCGGCGACCCCAAAGTGCCAGGAGTTGTTGCGGAGTTTGGAGTGAGCAGGACTGCAGCTGGAATGTTAGTGCGGTGACGTTCTAGAAATGACCTGTTTCCAATTAGTATCGATACTGCAGGTTCCAGCTGCCCGAGCCGGGGCCGAAGGCACCGAGATGCATCGCCTGCTTTTAGATGAGCAAAACGTTTCTCGCCGGGCAAATATTTTTTAATTTAATATTTTAAAGATCTTTGTCCTGCAAGGAGAAACTTGGGGAGGCAGCCAGCACTTCGAATTATATATTTTCTTTAAAGGCTCCGATTAATCGTATCTCTAAAGTGCATTGAATTGTGACGGGCTTCTGAAGGTTTTGGTCTTTGATTTAAGGAATAACAAAGTTATTGATTGGATTGAAGAAAGGATTTTGGAAACAATTCCAAGTTGTGTCGTTGGCCTGAGTGAATCGTTAAAATTTTATGGATCAGGTCAGATCTGTAAATGTCAGTGAAAGGTGCGCTGTTTGGTTTGGGACTAGAAAGTCGGATTGTCCTACTTTGTTTTTCAAACGTCAGAATTTATGTTGCATCCCCGTGACTCGACTATTCGAACTTGTACGGAGGAGATAATCAGTCTGTCTGCGAGGGAGATCTGACTTCAGCGAGTTTGGACTTTAAAGGTGAATTACAAGACCGACGCGATAATGTGGAGCAAGCTGGCGGCGATAGTGACACGCTGCGAGCGCCCAACACCAAGCGGCTGGTGACCGGCTGCATGCAGCATATTGCTGCCGGGGGCTTCTGACTTTTCTTCTTCCCCGATAAAAATGCAGTGCGGCAGAGGTCAGCGTCGTCTGGTTTAGTGGGGGATGTAAGATAGGCGAGAGAAGTCTCGCCTATTCCCCGATTCCCCCCCCCCCCACTTCCCCTCTCCCTACATCCATGCTTCAAGATGGATGAGTCTTCGTTGCTAGACCTGCTGGAGTGCTCCGTGTGCTTGGAGAGGTTGGACACGACGGCCAAAGTGCTGCCCTGTCAGCACACCTTCTGCAAGCGTTGCCTGGAGAAGATCGTCAGCTCCAGGAACGAGCTGCGGTGTCCGGAGTGCAGGATCTTGGTGGACTGCGGCGTGGACGAGCTGCCTGCCAACATATTGCTGGTGAGGTTACTGGATGGGATTAAACAGAGGCCAAGGAATGGAAGGTCAGCCCTAACCTCTGGCCCAGGGTCATTTGCCTCGGGGAGCGCTGCTTGCTCAGTTTCCTCCTCTCTGGGGACAACGCAGAAGGATCACTCCGCGACTGCTAATTGCAGTTCTCCGGGAAAGGTAATGTGCTGATGGATTCCTTTAACTTATTACGTACCGTACTGCTTGAACAGAGTATGTTCTTTGTGTGATTGTCTGATGCAGGAGGTGTCTGAGGACATGACATGCCCAAGTCTGGGTCTTGACCTCTCAGTTAGATGTTTCATGAAGAATTTCTAATTTTCGTTAGCATTTCCCACCGAGACTACAAAATCTGATATAATGATGTTTGGCCAGGTTACCCTGGGATTCCAGTTTCCATCTTCCCTGGTTTTCCAATTTTAGTTGTTCGATCATGTTAGCATATTCTATCAGAACTTTCTGGAAAGACTTCGTATCAGTGCCAGTGATAATATTTATGCACGAGCATATTCCTTTCTTAAAAGAAACAGTAAATAATTTTAGGTCTGGACTGAAAAGGCTAATTATGCAACGTCCCATATCAAATCAAATGGGAAGAGTTAGATTCATTGTGGAGCAGATTTATGTAAGTCCGCACAACAACGTGGGCTAACGCGCCTGTTCTGCGCTATACTGTTCTATGTTCTAAATTGATAATTCAGAGTAATTTGGGTAATGTGCTAAGAGTAACCATTCATCAGTAACCATTCAGTCCTTCCGGTTGGTTTTACACTTCTGCTAGTTCAGTTCAGTTTGAAAATTGCCATTTGGTACTGATGCAATGCGCAGAAAACTTCCTATGAAATAGGATACCGAAACCGAAAGGAAACAAGGCTCACCAATGTGGCGTGCGGAGTCTTTCATTCCTCCCCCTTCCAAATTTTCCTTTTAGAGAGCCAGATGTGCATGAAGGAACCCAGATGACAAATTGATAAATGGGTGAGCTATGTTTGCAGGCTAGTAGCCATTGTCACATAGGATATTCACATTAAAACTACGATATGTTGCTATCATGTAATTACACTGTCTCTTTGGGTTTGAGTAACGGGAACTAGCACATGGTAATGTGTGGCTGAGTGACAGTGAATGTTTGATGACATATACTCTAGAAATACAGTTGATAGAATTGGGCATCTGTATAGACCAATAGATGTGTTATAGATGGATTTGCATTTTATGACAGATAGGAGCTAAATCTCAATTTGTAATTATCTGCATCATTTGTACTGTTTATTTTTAAAGAGGGCTTACTATTAGTAATAGATATTTCACAATAGTTTACTCCGAGGTTACTGGGTGCATGATTGATTGCTCAGTCATAGGTCTGCCAGCATCAGCTTCATTTAATTATAATGTAAGGAGTTTAATAGTACTGGATCCATTTCATCATCTATGTCATTTGAATCGAATGGAAGAGCTGCTATCTTTTCTGCTGGGATCCCGAATACCTACTTAGTATACATTTGATTACATTTCCTGATGACATGAAACTCAGCTTGATTTCACGATGGTTCCAATCGAGGGCTGACGCAGCTCATAACCCATCGTATTCAGAAATCTGGTTTGGAATCTATTCCCTATTAACTTCCCTTATTTATGCTATGCAATTTCTCTGAGACTGCAGTGCACTGATATCTCAAAAGTTTACTTTTAAATACTCACTGGTCAGATTTACAGGAATATTTTTGATCTTTAAGCAATGATTTTCATTGTAACCCTAATAAAATGATTTTTTTATGCTGAACAAGCAGCTAACTGAATCAACTGACCACACCAGTTTCACGTTTCAGAGCATGTTACGCATGTTACCGGATGGTATCAGGAATGTTGTCTTCTGACCAATGAAACTGTTAAGTACATTAAAATACAATATTAACATTATAGTACTTTTTGAGAAAGCTCCTTACATCTGGTTCACTTATAGTTCAAACACTTTATTGAATTTATTCTATCAGATGACAGGAGTTCTCGAGCACCTTTTTCCCCAATTGTACTGCGGTGATTGAAAGTGATTGTGAGTAAGCTGCAGAGAACGTTGTGGCCAAACCCAGTTCTGCTGATAATTATGCATGTACATCTAAAATCAGATTAAAGATTAGCTCTATTTGTCACATGTATATTGACACATACAGTGAAATATATCATTTGCGTCAAAGACCAACACAGTCTGAGGATGTTCTGGGGGTATCCCGCAAGTGTTGCCCTGCTTCTGCGGCTAATGTAACATGCCCACAACTTACTAACCCTAAACTGTACGTGGAAGGGAATTGGAGCACCTGGAGGAAACCTGTGCTGCTGGTTAATGTAAAAACTCCTTGCATACAAAGGTGGCAATTGAACTCCAATCACTGGCAGTGTAAAGTGTTACACTAACCACTGTGTTACAGTGCTGCCAGTCTTGGAGACGAGTGCTAAGTGCAGCACGTCAACCGTTCCTCTGTCTGAAATCAATTGATATGCAGGCAGATGATCAAATATGAAATTCCACCATATATAATTTCACCATTGCCGATGAGTAAGTTAGCTAAATTATTGGGGAGGAGTTCTAGACCTCCAAATCGAGTTGTGCAGGAGAACCTAGAACAGGCTGTTCATTGCCTTGTCTAATTCATGATGAGAATTAAATTCATTAGTTCTCCCACCTGGCTCAGAGAAGGAATGCTCACTTAAAGATTTGGCAACTGTTCTCCCTACTGAGTTATAAATTGGTCACATTGTAATATCAAGTTATTTCTTGATTATTTCAAGTGTGTTCATTAATAGTTTAGTTATGGTACCTGTTTGGAAACTACCAAGTATGTAACATCTCCTCTCTGCAGCTACTTGAGCTTAACTCAAGACTATTTGTGTCTCCTTATTAAAGATTTGAGATTGACAGCTACATGTAAGTTTGCTTCTAACTTTTAAAGAAACTTTTCCCCCTCCTCTTTCACTGCAGCTGGGCTGGTGACAGAGGTGTTCTTGTTTGAGTTTATTTTATTAATTTGTTCGGTGACGTTGCTTTGATTGAGGTTTACTGCATTCCTTCATTTGTTGACATAATCACATATTGCAGTTGTTCTGATGCAATTAATTCAAACTGAATAGATTGTCTCCACAAATTGGGATTAATTGTGATAATGTCAGGAAATAGGATCTGGACTGCGAGTGGTTTGGAATTAATAGGATTGTTGTCCTGGGTTGTACTTGGGTCAAGGATGAGCACACAAAAATCTTAGCCTTTGTTGGTGCTAGATTTCACTATTTGAATAGTCTTCTGGCCGGTTTCCCCTATAAATTTGAAGTCCTCTAAACCATCAGGTCTCACTCACCTAGCGCCAGTGTGCTTGCTGACCTTTGCTGGCTTCTGACTGAGGCAGCATTCTGATTATAAATCAATCACCCCTATTTTGAAAGACCTCAGTTTCTCACTCACTGTAATGTCCTTCCCAATTTCTTGGATATTTTCCCTCATTCAACTCTATGAGGATGCCTGATTTGTAAGTGCTGACTCAGTGCCTTCAGCTACCACAGGCCTATCCCTTAAAATTACCTCCCTAAACCTTTCTGCTCCTGTTTCCTCCTTTAAAACATACTCTAAATGCTTCCTCTTTGATCATCCTGTGTTGTGTATGACACTGGTGTCAAGTGCCTGAGACATTTTACTTCATTACATGGACCTTATACAGACATCCCACCTCTCCCGGAAGATCTGGGAGTCTCCTGCATATCGATAGTGGCTCCCTGACGCCTGGAAATTATATACAATATCCCGGAAATAGATTTTTTGGGAGAGGGAGAGCGAGCATTCTGATTGGTCTCTCTTCGTGTTAAGAATGGTCCCCAACCACTGGGCTGTGAGGAAACAATATGATTTGGCGATATGAAACGATATGAGTCATTTGCACTTTTCCTCATTCCCTGTCACACACTGTTGAACTTGAACGCACGCGAGGTCATTACTCGCGTGTCATCCATGTCAGCGCGGGGAAAAGTTCAATTCCTTGAGCTTGTAAATGATGGCGGGCTGAAAAGTATGTTTGACATAACATCTCTGCCGGCATTCTGGATCAAAGTCAAGGCTAAATATCCTCAGATAGCCACGAAAGCACTGAAAACGTTGCTTCCATTTCCAACATATCTCTGCAATGAATGCAACGAAAACTAAATTCTGGAATAGACTGGACATAAGAAATCCCCTTAGAGTATCGCTGTCTCCCATCACCCCCCAATAGGACCGTCTTGTTGCAGGAAAACAAGCCCAGGGCTCTCACTGATTCAGCGATATTGGTGTGTTGCAATGATTTTATACGTTCATTTGGGGAAAATATGCGCTGTGTGTTTAATATCCAAATGTTACTTAAAATGTTATGATGCTATTGACTTATCACCTATATTCCGGTCGTGATTAACAACCCCCCGGTTGGCCGATCCACAAGAATATTGTTAATATTAAACTGGTCTGCGGTGCAAAAAATGTTGGGCACCCCTGCTAAATAGACCTATCAGTTTTCTCTGTGGGCGAGCTTTACAGTCGACCTCAAAAATAATGACAGTGTTGCTCGCTGCACAGTTTGCAACAGTGACTTTTCTATTGCCCATGGTGGGTTAAAATGTGAAAGACATGTTGAGGTGATTTTAACAGGTGTCATTACAGCATAGCTAACATTATTTAAACTAGCTGGCTAGCTGCTAAGGAGCTATGCTATTGATGTCCTACATGATGAGGCCAAACTCCCTGTAGACTTGCTTAAAGTTGTAATAGAATAAACATGATAATATAATAGAATATAAGCACATATTTTAATGTCACATTTGCTGCATATACCCAACTTAGTTTACAGAGTAGACAAAATCACTAAACAAAGTATTACATACACCCTTGGAGGTCAACAGGTGGGGGATATGGTGTTGCGGTGGGGGGGGGGGGTTGCTACCTCCCAGAAATGAGTTTTTGCAGGGTGGGATGTCTGCTTATAATAAAGGATACAAATTGTATTATCATGTTTTAATGGTATAAATACAACATTGCAGATCACCTTAATGGCATACCATAGAAATCTTTGGTATGCTCTTTGCAACACCGAACAGAAACTGATATTGGTTATTTCACTGTGATATCCCCTTTTGATGTGTTGAAGTTCTCACATCTGACAGAACTTAGTCCAGTAGCTGTGGTTTTGCAGCCAATTCTTAAAGGGACAGATCAGAATAAAATCAACACTCCACTAGCCACTGAATAAATCAATGGATGCTACACTAATGGGAGTGGAATGGAAAAGAGCTTTCAAGGAAATGACAGCAGAAGGCATGGTCCTCGTGCAACTTGGTACAACTAAGCTCTACCAGCAGGTGTTTACCAGGGCAGTCCCTGTAAGGATGTGAAGGTAATCTACATTTTGGGAAAACATCCAATGCAGACAAATAACGGTGCTTTGCTATGCTTGCTCTTGTGCATTGAAGGGAACTTAAATGAAGTCTTGTGTCATTGTGTTTGTAACTTGGCTGACATCTGAGGATAGGAAGGTATGTATGAGATTGTGCTTGAGTTGCAAGAGGTCACACAGATCTTGGTGACTAAGGATGTTGCTTGAGTTTTGTCCCATTAAATAGTATAGTTTCAGGGGAAGTAATTTGTATTTGGTAATTAAAGAAGAGAGTTTTTTTTAACCAATTAGGTAGAGGGTCTTGCTGCAGGTGAATTTTGTATTCAGGGGAGTTTTATGATAAGCTGCATTGGGAAACAAATCCTACTGAGAGGTCAGAAGCAAAATTTTCAGTTGAAGATACGATATGTAGGAATGTGAACCAAACAGATGTACTTCAGGTGAAGCTAATGTTCAACATCATTAACACAGAATTTTGTATGAAGTTGTACATGGAATTTCTTGTTATATATTGCATCCAGCAGTTCATGTGGTACTTTGGGTGAATCTAGCAACTAACTGAGAAATGAGAAGAGGGCTTTCGATGAAAGTTGTCCCAACTTTTGAATACTGATTTATTTCACTTGTGTAACTCCTGTGAGTGACAGTTTGTTATGGTTTCTGGAATGGTGTGGGTCCAAAGGCATTTTCCAGGTGAAGCAATTATTTACTTGTATGTCTTTCAATCTGGTGTACTGCATTAGTACAATTGTGATCTTTTCTACATTAAAGAATCAAATGCTGAACAGGTGACTGCTCCACAGGACACCTTTATTCAATCTTCAAGGCCGAGCCTGTGCTTCCACTAGCCTGACATTTTAATTTGCCATCGCTCTCCTACTCTCTGTCTCTGATATCTTGCACTGTTTTAATAAACATCAATAAGAGCTGAAGGAACATTCGATCTAGTGGGCACATTATAGCCATTAGGATTGATCATTATATTTCACTCACCAAACATGCTTTTCCAGTTTGTGTCAGAATTGGGCAGTTCTAGAGGGCATCAACTATAACACCAACTCTGTTACACTGATCTCTCTGCATTGATCTTCCTGATCCACTGCATATTCCCTGCTTTTTTTCTTTATTTCTGCTTTTCCAGCAGCTCAGTGCTTTGCATCTCTCAGTTCCAACTTTTTTTTTGTATCTCTCACTCTGTCCTCTTTCATTCTCTTCTATGTACCTCTCCTTCAGACAGATTATGTACAATTAAAGAGCCTTCACCTCACACTTTAGCCACAGGACTCTGGGTCTGGCTCCCAGCTCACATTATGGATTAAGATAGGAGTCTGATGCTGTACCATAAAGATTTCCATACAATTAGATGCCAAATTATTAGTGTTTTACTGGTTTGTTATGGTAGTCTTTGGTGCTTACCCTATCACAGACAACTCCTTTGTTCTTTCACTCTTTTTCTGCAACTTGCAATGTGTTTTTGAACTTAGCTCCGATGAAAGGCGACTGATCAAAAACATTAATTTGAATTTTTTTTATTGATGCTGCCTGATCTGTTGAATACTTTGAACATTTTCTGCTTTTATTTCAGATTTCCAACATCTGTAGTTTTTTTTTGCTTTTCAATCCAGCACGGGTTAGCCATTTAGTTTTCAGTTGTGAGAAAATGTTCCTACTTCTGGAATTAACCTAATTAAATTATGTTTATTTTGATTCTTACACATCAAGAGTAACATACTTATTGACTTTGATGTTTAAGAACCAAATATACAAGATACTGAATATTAAGTCTGTGTTACTATTGAAGTTATTTGTAAGACTGGATGCTTAAAATCTATTTAATTGTACAAGTATATATTACTCAGTATGTAGTCAAACAATACTTGTACGTATCATGAGGGGACATGGATTGATAACTAAATAAAGGCACTAAGGTCAATTTAGGAGTCTCACTACAAATTGTACCTTGAATAATTCAGGTCATGGATGGCAACTATATTTTAATAGATATTTGCAGTTAAAAATGCCTCTTGAAATAAATGTGATAAGTAAATGTAACTTGCCCATCCTCTCCTCCCATCACTGTGCTCAAGATGAATCAAAGAACTTCTTCTCAAGTTCAAGTAGAGGAGGTAGAATTTAAAATGGAGCAGTTGTTCATTGCTTGAGGAACCACCAATGTTTAATTGCATTGTTGCATGAATAGGGAATGGACAACATACTCATTTTATGATTTCGTATGTTCCTAATCTTAAAGATTATAATGTAGTTGGGTTGAAGAGAATTAAAAAAAAGTTACAGCTAGTAACTCAATTTCTGTGCCTGGGTATCAATGTAACTAATACTATAATCATTTCCTAATCCTCTGGTTCTGTGTCCCTACCTTTCTTAACTACTGTACCATTATCGCCTCACCATCGGAAAATCTCCAGATACACTGTGTCTTTGCACAGTAACGTGACTATCAATAGATGAAATTTTCCAAATCTATCACGATAATTTTGCAGGACTCCGTAGTTGAATCTGTCAAGTTGCATTTCTGTGCTGTCACTTTTACAGAATAATGTCAATGATTGCTGATAGTTCAGTTGACATTGCTTTCCCAGATCAGTGACTGTCATTTCTTTTCTATGAACAGCCTGCTAAGCTTTCCAGTATTTTTTTTTTATTTTCAAATTTCTAGCATCCTCAGTGTTTAGTTTCTGTTCTTGATGAGTTGGAATAAGCTGTAAGTTCATCTGGCTATACAGAATTTTTTTAGCGGCTTCTAGGGATGCATAAATTCATCAGCGTTTTATATACAAATTCAGTAGGATAAAATATTTCTTGTCTATCTTTTATTGCCTCTATTCCATTTAAATACCATATATTGCAGCTTGAAACTCCAACCCACTTCACTTGCCATCTGGCATAACATTGTTCCAAAAATTGCAAAGCTGTGTTTCCGAATTTAACAAATAGTTAAAAATTCAAGCTTCATATGATTACTGGCCCAATTCTTACATTGGTAAATCAAGTTTGATGACCTCAGGGCTTTCCATAGTACTTTATACCCAATGAATACATTTCAAATACTGTCATTGGAACTGTAGCAATACTAGCAGCCAATTTTAACGTTTCAGAAGTAGAGTATAAAGTATTATATATATATTGCAATGCAAATTATATGCATTGGTCATGATTTTTCAAGAATCACCTAATTCTGGCATGGTCCCAAAGGACTGGAAGAATGTAAATGTCACTCCACCCTTTAAGAAGGGAGGAAGGCAAAAGAAAGGAAATTGGCCAGTTAGCCTAACCTTAGTGGTTGGGGAAGTGTAGGAGTCTATTATTAAGGATGAGGTTTCAGTGTACCTGGAGACTAATGATAAAATAAATCAGTCAACATGGTTTCTGTAAAGGGAAATCTTGCCTGACAAATCTGTTAGAGTTCTTCAAAGAAGTAACAAGCGGAGTTGTCAAAGGAGAGGCAATGGATGTCACTTACTTGGATTTTCAGAAGGCATTTGATAAGGTGCCACAAATAAGGCTGCGTAACAATATAAAATCCTATGGTGTTATAGGAAAGATACTGGTACGGATAGAGGAATGGCCGACAGGCAGGGGGAGTGAGTGGGCATAAAAGGGGCCTTTTCTGTTTGGTTGTCAGTGCTTCTCAGGGGTCAGTATTGGGATCGCTACTTTTCACATTGTTTGTCAGTGATTTGGATAATGGAATTGATGGCTTAGTGGTAAAATTTGCGGATGATATGAAGATAGGTGGAGGGGTAGGTCATGTTGAGAAGCAAGTGATTTGCAACAGGACTTAGACAAATTGGAAGAGTGGGCAAAAATGTGACAAATGGAATACAGTGTTGGGAAATGTATGATGATGCATTTTGGTAAAAGGAATAATGGTACGGACTATTATCTAAATGGGGAGAAGGTTCAATCATCAGAGGTGCAAGACTCCCAGAAAGTTAATTTACAAGTTGAGTCTGTGGTAAAGAAGGCAAATGCAATGTTGGCATTTATTTCAAAAGAAGTAGAATATAAAAGCAAGGAGATGTTGCTGAGCCTTCATAAAACATTAGTCAGGCTGCACTTGGAGTATTGTCAACAGTTTTGGGCCCCATATCTCAGAACGGATCTGTTGTCATTGCAGAGAGTCCAGGGGAGGTTCATGAGGATGATTCCGGCAATGAAGGGTTAACATATGTGGAATGTTTGGTAGCTTTGGGCCTGTACTCACTGGAATTTAGAAGAACGCATGGCGGTATCATTGAAATCTAATGAATATTGAAAGGACTAGATAGGGTGGATGTGGAGAGGATGTTTACTATGGTGGGGTTATCCAGAACTAGAGGGCACAGCCTCAAAATTGAGGGGCAACTCTTTAGAACAGAGGTAAGGTGGATCAGTCAGGGCATCAAAGGTATGGGGTTGAGTGGGATCCGGGAGCAGCCATGATGGAATAGCTGAGCAGACTCAATGGGCTGAATGGCCTAATTCTGCTCCTATGTCTTATGGTTTATACATATGGTGTTTAGTGAAATATGAGCCCCATATCTCACTACAGTTATTGCAAGGATGATTTCTATTCAAATTGGTTCTGATTGTTCCTTCCACGTTATGATCCTTGCCCTGTGATCGGCTTTCAGTATGGATATCTGAGATTTAACATGCTGGTGAATGCCATGCCTTTCTGATTCGTCAATCATTTAAAACCAGGTTAATGAAGGTCATTATTTTCTGTAATTGTCTTTGCTTAAACTACATGCAGTTTGAAACAAGGGTGGGCTATGTAATGGTTATTAGATTGAATAATTGGTCATGACTTTCTGCTGCAAGAGAAACAAAAACTGGACCAAATGATCACTCTGGACTCCTTCCATATGTGTGAAGCAAAGATGAGGGTTAACCTGACCAATTTAGCTTGATGACATTTGGTTATTTAGCCTCAGAAATGAACACATATTTGGATAAGCACTGAGGAATACTGATGCTTACCTACCTGTAGTTTGATTTAAGAAAGCACTTCAGGAGAGAGCAGGTAGGAAAGCCTAGTTTGGAATAACCTCAAGGTTGCCTCAATGACACTAGTGCTTTGTTTAATGGTCACTGGAGATTGAACTTGTGACTATACATGTCTGGGGTGGAGAGAGCGATGCAGCCAAAGTAAGAAGGGAGATTGAACAGCTTCCATTACGTTTGCAGCTGGTGATGAGGGCAACTGTAGAATCTGTGTGATTTGGCACCACTTGCAGTAGGTGCTGCAAGTCCTGAGCAACTGTGAGTTCATCTCAGCTCTGATTGCCACACTGTGCACCCGAACCTACCTATCCTCAGCATTCACAGGCAGCCTCTTGGTACCGAGCAATGGTTCCTTCATTGCTAGGGGACAGAAGTGGAGGTTTTGTCAGATTCTGGCCCAGCAGCATCAGCCTAAGTGGGTATATATTTTTTAAAGTACTTGTGCTTGGACTAGCTAACAAATGGTACTGGTATGAAACAACATTCGTGAGGGTACTTGCGTACCAGAATTTAATTTATACACCAAGGATGTCAGAATTTAATTCTGGATAGAAGTTCAGTTGTACTTCAGCCTTCATAGTTATCTTTTACAAGCTGTTCATCTAGGAACTAATCAAAATGCTTAATACTTGGTAGGACTTTATATCCTTCTCAATTATTTGGCCTGGGATCTTCCCCTGCATGCCGAATCTTAAAGGAAAGAGCTTTGAGCTTGTTTGACTGCACCAGAACATTTGATAAATTAACTCTCATTTCCATCTAAAATTTTTTTTAACTGTTAGCAGATGCAGTGGGTGCTGACGAAAATATTTAAGAGGGGCTCGTGGGACAGATAAATGTAAGAGTCTCATTATTGTATATGTATTGTCAACTAATGACATCTTTACACATTAATCAGACAAAAGCAAAATGCTTTATTGACTATTCCATTTCTTAAAAAGTGACACTGTTGACAGCGTTCTAATAACCCAGTAAAGGAGCTATACAAATTCAGTCTGTTGATGTTGAAGCTATTTGTAATGTGAGAGTTTATAAGCCAAATTGATACTTTTGTGATGAAACCCACTAGACTGAGTCAACGTCCTACCAGGCTTCCCTTACAATTCTGTAGTCTTTCAATAAAGCGGAATCCAGCTGGCTGATTTTTGGATCAAGATAGTCAAATGTAATTCAGTACCAATTTTTAAGTTATGCAACCTTCCTATATCTACATTTTCATTATAAATTTCCTTATTGACATTTATAATTGAAGCTGCCAGTATGAACCCTTGTAATTAAACCCTTCCCACTAAGTAATTTTTATGCAATTTAAAAAATGAAGTGGACAGCCAAAAATGGTGTAAGGAATGCTTTTCAACATACCTTTATTATGAAACTGACAGTTCTCAGTTAGGGTCTCAGTTTCTACATCCAGGCATACTCCCACCCTTTATGCAGAGCAAACTATTTCTTGTCACATCTTGTATATTATGTATTCCCATATCTCCATAAATCTGTGGGTGTTTCGCTTGGGAACTTCAGACCAAGCTAATATGAATCACAGATTGGAATGAACTTTATAAAACTATCAAGTTTGAAAATGATGGTTGCATAATGTGGCATGGAAACGGATGACATTCATGATCTTTCACCAATGTCAACTGGAGCTCAAACTACATAGCCTAGAAATTAATGTTAACATTAAAAGGAATTCTTTAAAGGATATTCCTCTGTCTATATTTAATGGGGGATATTATTGAAATCTGTGGAAGGAAATGTCACATGAGCAGGTTGAATATAGTAATTAGTTTTTTCACAGCAGGAATCCACAAACAATAAAAAAGTATTGCAACCAGAGTAGCAATCTTGCAATGTTGAACCAGCATGGAATTAGCAAACTGCTTGCTGCCCACTTGTAATGTGGTAATAGTACATTTCTCCCCAATAAAGAAACTGTATTTCTTATTTGATTAAGCATGTGTATATTTAATTGATGAAGTAGATTGGAAAATCTATTAGTGGGGAATCAATCATTTGATCTAAAATGGGGCCTTTAGTAACCACAACAATTCTTCAACAAGCAATCTTGTCATGGAGCCATTTAGACCAAAATTGAGAGGGCACAGATGAGGCTGTTCTGCGATGACACATTGATTTCTGAACATGTCACTGTTGGCCAGTTACAGAGCATCAATAATTTTTGCCATGCTGAAAGTTAGCCTCATGCTAATCATTTATGAAGTTTGTAACCATCTGTTTAATGAGAGAATGTTTCAAATAACTAAATTAGCATTGATGGCAGTATCCCAAAGATCACAATTTATGCTCACCAACAATCTGTCAAATGAAATGGAAAATTCAGAACACTGCTAAATGCTTCAGGCAGGTTAGCCCTTTTGCAGTTCTTTCTGATATTTGGTGGAAAGGGAAAGTGGTGGATTGGGGCTGACTGGTTTAATATTTGTGCACTTATCCACCTGCATCCTGTTACGTTCTAGGATTGCATATCACATTGACAGATAGGCATGACTGATATAGGGTTACATCTCACTTCAATCCGCCCATGTCTGCCCCTCCCCCAGGGTACTTCTGTGCTGTTTGCAGCTCTGGCTCTGAATGGATTGAAGGCCTTATTGCTGCAGCCATCCTGCAAACAGACCAGCCCACAAAGTGTAAGAAGATCTCAGACTGCCCCACCTCTGAACTGTCTGATGGCCAATGCCAAAGGCATAGCAGAGTTTGTTTATTGTTTTAGGCAAACATCCACAGATTATAAATGCCATGAAAATTAGCTTTTTATGCAGCAGCAGAGCACATTTCCAATATAAGAAACTTAAAATAACATAGTATACATAACTTGTACATCAGAATAAATGTAACAATACTATTGGAGAGAGAGGGGGGCAGAGATGTAGTCCAAGGTGGTGTTAGGGGTTTTCAAGTTGGTTCAAGAATCTGGTGGCAGTGGGGAAAAAATGCATTTGAACCTTAGTGAGTTGATCGTCGTGCTCCTGTCATTCCAGCCTGACGGCAGCTTCGAAAAGAGGGCATGCGCTGGCTAGTGGAGCTGCTCGATGACAGATGTCGCTTTCCTAAGACATCGCCTCTTGCAGTTGATCTTCTTTGGTGGGGAGAGCTGTACCCATGATAGAAGTGGCAGAGTAGTCACTCTCAGAAGTTTCTTCCTTTTCCTGTGCATTTGAAATTCTGATGCCAGGCTGTAATGCAGCCTATCAGAATGCACTCCACTGTGCATCTATAGAAGTTCATCAGTTTTTAAGGGTCTCCTTAAACTTCTTACTAAGTAGAGATGCTGTCGTCCCTTTGGTATTGCTGCTTCTATGTGCTGGGCCCAGGATATGTCCTCCAAGATGTTGACACCCAGCAACGTGAAGCTGCTCACCCTTTCAACCACAGACTCTTCAGTGAGGTTTGGGGCATGTCCTCCTGGTTTCCTCCCCCTAAAGTCCACAATCAATTGGTGGTATTGTTATGACACCACCGAAGTAGTTCACCTCGGTACACTGCCTTGTCAATGCCCCTGATCTTGCCAGTGAGTGATGTCATTGGCAAATTTGTCAACAGAGTTGGAGCTATTCTTGGCCACACCTTTAAAATCATTTGAAATAGTTTTAAAGAATGAAAAGGTGGTAAAATTTATAAAATCAATTTATCTCATGTAAATTAATAAAAATTAAAGATTTAATAAGAATGAAGATTGAAAAACAAACCACTTGTGTTCTCGTTGGTCAGTTTGTTTTTCCCATTCAGCCAGTGACCCTGTTCAAGTGAATGAGACTATGTTAGATACACTGGCTGTAGCTGTTGTGGAGCTCTTTGTCCAACACAGATTGTGTTTTGTCTGTCAGCTCAGAATGATCTGGTCATGAGTTTAACATCATGTATGTTCTCCACATGACTCTGTGGGTTTCTTCTGTGTGCTCCAGTTTGTTTGCACATTCCAAAAATAGACAGATTAGCAGGTTAATTGGTCACATGGGTGTATTGGGAGGCGTGGCCTCATTGGGCCAGAATGGCCTATTACCTTGCAGTATCTCTGAATAAAACAACAAATATAAATGTTCAAAATGAAAAATAAATAACTGTCATTTTGAATTTAGGCACATGCAACAGAAATTAGATTTTATCTCTTCCCTTGCCCCATTCCACAACCCTCTCCCCTACCCGAGTGAAATGCTATAGCGGCCATTTCCAGTCTGGTTTGCACCACTTTGGAAGCTTGATACCTGATCAGCAATTCCACACCAAAATCGCACAAGATGCCATCAATCTCCAAGTAACACTTGTGAATTAAGTCAATAACTTAGCTTTCATTCCTCCTCCCCCTTACTCATTTTCCTGATCTCTGTTTCAAGCCCTGGCTCCACAAACTCCTGTCCAACACTCTTTGTTTCCCACTCCAACCATTCCTTAGGAAATGATCTCATCTGGCTTCCATGAGTCACTTTTCGGAGCTGGAACAGAATTTGTTGTCTCCCTCTTACCCCACACTGCTATCCCATAGTAACAGCATCCATGCCTGCCAGCCTTTCTGGAATCGAACTAGTCATGTAGCGGAGCACTGGATGGCAGTCACCCAGTTTGTTCTCCACAAGCCTGAACTAGCGCAATCCTCTGGTTCACCATTGCTACACGTATCTAGTGAATTTCTAGGGCAAAGTATGAAATGATTGACTTTGAAATTAATTCTAATAAGAAAATTCAGGGTGTTATAAGGTTTCCTCTGGAATACATCTATTGAATACCAGGTACTTTATTGGGTAGGAATTCAGGTGAACTCTTGTGGGATCTTAGTATTTTCTGGCTTAAAATATAAATACAGATAAAGTTTAAAATGGTAACCTCCTTGCAAATGGTAACCTCCTTGCAAAGGTGGTTAAGGCGTCGGCCTAGTGATCTGAAGGTCACTAGTTCGAGCCTCAGCTGAGGCTGTGTGTTGTGTCCTTGAGCAAGACATTTAACTACACATTGCTCTGCGACGACACTGGTGCCAAGCTGTATGGGTCCTAATGCCCTTCCCTTGGACAGCATCGGTGGCATGGAGAGGGGAGACTTGCAGCATAGGCAACTGCCGGTCTTCCATACAACCTTGCCCAGGCCTGCACCCTGGAAAGGATTTCTAAGGCGCAAATCCATGGTCTCATGAGACTAACAAATGCCTATTTGGATGGATATGCAGTAATCTGTTGCAATTTTCTATTATGTAATATGTTTATTAAATTTGAGAGTTTTCATACAGCTGTTCAGTCAGTTTGAAGCAATTCTCACTCAGACCGTAGTAGATATGATCAGCCTACATGTGTTCTTTGCTAAATGTCAGATGTTCGGCCTCTCATGTTTCCCTTTTTAACAGATGCTCCAGAAGATGATAAATTCTAGTTCATGTTCTCCAAAATGCTAGCGACTGAGTGCATGGAGAGGAAAGGTCCATTATTACATCGACAGCTCATATCAAGCTGCACATTCCTCTCAGGTTCTTGATGATATGTCATGCTGATTGTGCAGTACCCATCAATGCCATCAGTCTTCTAAAGCATGATATAAAAACTATAATTTCAGAGTATTGGTGTGGAAGACACTTTCTGGTTCAAAAGCACGAATGAGATTGAACCTTAATTTCTGATTTTTGTTCTGTATTTATTTATTTTGAGATACAGCACAGAACAGGCCCTTCCTACCCATTGTACCATGTCACCTAGCAACTCCTGATTTAACCCTAGCCTAATGACAGGACAATTAACCCATTAACTCATACGTCTTTGGACTGTGGGAGGAAATGGGAACACCCGTGGAAATCCACGCATTCCACAGGGAGGAGGTACAAACTGCTCACAGAGGATGTCAGATTGAACTCTGAACTCCCGACACCCCGACCTGTAATAGTGTCACACTAACCATTATACTACTGCTGTACCCCTATCTATTTCGTACAATGAATTTTCTGTTTCTGACAAGAACTGCAGTATATTAACACTGACCAATACGCAATTTGCTCCCAGTGTGTTTTTACTGGCTGCCTGCTGACAGTGGCTCACTGAAGGTTACAAAGTCTTGAGCTCACCGTCACCATACTCGAGTAGACCCTTCAAAACATTAAATATCACAATACAGCTGAAGTATTCTAATCATGAAAAAACTTGGTAATATTGCCATGCTGGCTGCTGAGTACTACAGATACCCATTTATTTGATTAAAGGCTCGGCATGTGATAAAGCTGTTTTCTGTAAATGCACTTAGTGCATTAATTATTCAGTGCTTGTTTTGCCTCAGAGTAGCATGTTAATATACAAAGGAGGCCAGGTGATTCTACTAAGGGATTAACATTTAACACTGACCCAGCTTTATGTCATTGACTGGATTTGGTACAATGTTGTTGTTCTTAAAGAATAGAGGGAGCAGGAGTTAGCATGGTCTCGGCAGTACTCCTGCCAGTACTATTCGTCAGCCTACAGCTATAACGTTCGTCCCATTTAGTTAACATTTGAACAATTCCCCTATCCCCAGTTATGTGATCTTTGGACACTTCACTACACTTGCTCTATTATGGTGAATTTACCTGCCAACTTTACAAGCATTTTAAATGAACCTTGCACCGAGCTTATTATGAACTTTGTATTTTGATAGTATACAGTGGCATGCAAAAGACTGGGCATCCCTGGTCAAAATTTCTGTTACTCTGCATAGCTAAGTGAGTAAAAGATGAACTGATTTCCAAAAGTCATAAAGTTAAAGATGACACATCTCTTTAATATTTTAAGTAAGAAAACTTTTTTATTTCCATCTTTTACAGTTTCAAAATAACGAAAAAGGAAAAGGGCCCGAAGCAAAAGTTTAGGCACCTTGCATGGCAGTACTTAGTCACAACCCCTTTGCCAAGTATCACAGCTTGTAAACGCTTTTTGTAGCCAGCTGAGAGACTTTCAATTCTTGTTTGGGGGATTTTCTCCCATTCTTCCTTGCAAAAGGCTTCTAGTTCTGTGAGATTCTTGGGCCGTCTTGCATGCACTGCTCTTTTGAGGTCTATCCACAGATTCTCCATGATGTTTAAGTCAGGGGACAGTGTTCTATTTTAACTTCATCAGTCCACAGGATTTGTTTCCAAAATGCATCAGGCTTGTTTAGAATAAAATAGAATAAAACTTTTTTGGCTGCAATGAGCAAAGGTATGTTTGGAGAAAAAAGGGTGCAGAATTTCATGAAAAGAACCCCTCTCCAACTGTTAAGCACGGGGATGGGTCGACCATGCTTTGGGCTTGTGTTGCAGCCAGTGGCATGGGAAACATTACCTGGTAGAGGGAAGAATGAATTCAATTAAATACCAGCAAATTCTGGAAGCAAACATCACACAGTCTGTAAAAAAGCCGAAGATGAAAAGAGGATGGCTTCTACAACAGGATAATGATCCTAAACACACCTCAAAATCCACAATGGGCTACCTCAAGAGGCGCAAGCTGAAGGTTTTGCCGTGGCCCTCACAGTCCCCCGACCTAAACATCTTCGAGAATCTGTGGATAGACCTCAAAAGAGCAGTGCATGCAAGACGGCCCAAGAGTCTCACAGAACTAGAAGCCTTTTGCAAGGAAGAATGGGCGAAAATCCCCCAAACAAGAATTGAAAGACTCTTGGCTGGCTACACAAAGCACTTACAAGCTGTGAAACTTGCCAAAGTGGGTGTTACTAAGTACTGCCATGCAGGGTGCCCAAACTTTTGCTTCGGGCCCTTTTCCTGTTTTGTTATTTTGAAACCGTAAAAGGTGGAAATAAAAAAGTTTTCTTGATTTAAAATATTAAAGAAATGTGTCATCTTTAACTAAATGCCTTCTGGAAATCAGTTCATCTTTTACTTGCCTAGCTATTCAAGGTAACAGAAATTTTAACTGGGGTGCCCAAACTTTTGCATGCCACTGTATATGGTTTCATCAAAATTGAATATAATCTTTACAAAAATCAATTTATCAGTAGCTGAACCATCAAGCTAGGAGATATTTGTGCCTATGATTAATAAAAATCGTTATAATTTTTTTGCTCAAAAATTTTTTTAAAATGTTATTCTCCCATCCCCAACTTTTCTTTTGCCACTTCCTGACGGATGTCATGCTAACAATGCAGGAGCTAGCGGTCAGCTGGTGGTCTCCAATTAAATATTGCTCAGGTGAACCCAACAGTGAAGTGCATGTTTTTTAATTAAACAGAGGTCTGATTGAAACTACAACATGAGTATCTGCTGGTCCATTTAGTTTGCTGACATGCACAGGTTTTAGATTGACCATCAACTAACCGTCAAAGGAATAAAGCCTTTTCCAATTCATATAAAGTCTTAGCCTATGCTGTGAAATAAAGTATACCCACATGAGTATAATTCATAATCCGCAGGACCATTTTTAGACTATCGTCCTTTGACAAAATGGAACATCCTTTGCTTGCTGTTGCTGGTTGCTCATGGTGCAGAAGATAGGTTTGAAGTAAAATGCTCATTCTTGTTTTGCACATTTATAAGAGAAAAGAGCTCACCTTTCCAGTCCTTTCCCGAACACCTCTTTTGCAGAGTAATTCATCAGCCAGAGGGTCCTTACCCAAGGTAACAGATGCCATGTTTTTCCTTGTGGCTATCAATAGATTGGCAGTCAGCATACTGAATTGTGACAGTGAAGGTAGTTTTAGGCATCAGTTGGATTATAGAGATGCAAATGAACTGTGTGTTAATACTTTCTAATTTATTCCTCATCACCTTTAAGAGATAAGAGTAGAAGACATAAAACAATGAAGATAAAGGATTCTTAGTTTCCCCATTGACCAAAGAGTTAAATTTGCACATGATCAAATAGTTTTAAATATTGGCGCAGCAACTGAATTTAGACATCGTTAGAGGTCATTTCTGGTACTGTGTCATTTACATAGCAATGCATGCTGAAATTTAACATTACTTGTCCTCAGAAAGTTAATGGTATTAACGCAAAGCTGGAGTTGGGCAGAATTGGATATCAGTATAAGTGGACCCTCTTCCTTTCTCCCACACAGCTGTTGCTCCTCCTGTCCTCGACCTCTCCGTTCAGGTTCTTCATCGCATTTTAAGTTTTTGATTTGGCTTTGGATACTAAGCCAGATGAAACCAAGCCATAAATCTTTGAGGAAAGGCTATTGAAGACAATGACTCAACAGTGGGTATAAATGGAGTTGAGGCACAGGTCAGGTCTGAATGGTTTATTTTGTTTCTAAAAGTTATATTTTACAGTGAAACAAAATGAGACTGTTCCATTGGCAACATGGATCTTGTTTGTCTACAGCAAGGCAATCGTTATTATTCACTGCCCTGTTAACTTCTATCTTATCATATAATCACATTTTCTGCTGTGAGTGCAAGGGGCTGGAGATGGGGACACTTTCTCATTATAAGACCAAAAGATGTGGGAGCAGAATTAGGCCATTCGGCCCATGAGTCTGTTCTACTATTATATCATGGCTGGTTGATTATTCCTCTCAACCTCATCCTCCTGCCTTCGGTCTATAACTTTTAACACTCTTACTAAGCAAGAACCTGTCAAGCCTCGCTTTAAATATACCTAATGATTTGGGTATTCTCTGCAGGTCACTAGCGGTGTTCCGCAGGAGTCAGTGTTGGGACCACTTCTTTTAATGCTGTATGTAAATGATTTAGATGATGGACTTTGGGTGACTTTTTTTTTAGGTGACTTTGTTGCCAAGTTTGCAGATTGTTGGAGGGGCAGGTAGTGTTGAGGAAACAGGTAGGCTGCAGAAGGACTTAGACGGATTAGGAGAATGGGCAAGGAAGTGGCAAATGAAATACAATGTTAGAAAATGCATGGTCATGTACATTGGTAGAAGAAATAAATGTGCAGATATTTTCTAAACGGGGACAAAATCCAAAAATCTGAGGTGCAAAGGGACTTGGGATCCTTGTTCAGAACATCCTAAATATTAATTTGCAGGTAGAGTCAGTGATGAGGAAGGCAAATACAATGTTAACATTCATTTCAAGACATCTAGGTAGAATATAAGAGCAAGGATGTAATGCTGAGGCTTTATAAGGCACTGGTGAGGCTTCACCTTGAGTATTGTGTATATTTTTGGGCTCCTTATCTATGAAAAATTGTGCTGGCATTGGAGAGGGTTCAGAGGAGGTTCACAAGGATGATTCCAGGAATGAAAGGGTTATCATACAAGGATGGCTCTGGGTCTGTACTTGATGGAACTTAGAAGGATGCGGGGGGGGGGAATCTCATTGAAACCTTTTGAATGTTGATAGGCCTAGACAGAGTAGATGTGGAAAGGATGTCTCCCATGGTGGGGGAGTCTGGGACAGTGGGGCACAACCTCAGGATAGAGGGGCATCCATTTAAAACAGAGATACGGAGAAATTTCTTCAGCCAGAGCATGGCAGCTCTGGTGACCAGGACATTGGGTGTATTTAAGGCGAAGATTAATAGGTTCTTGATTGGACATGGCATCAAAAGTTATGGGGAGAAGGCTGGGGAGTGGGGCTGAAGAGTGGAGAAAAGGATCAGCTGTGACTGAATAGCAAGGCAGACTCTGTGGGCCAAATGGCCTAATTCTGCTCTTATGTCTTCAACTTGGCCTGCACAACTGTCTGTGGCAATAAATTCCACAGATTCACTACAATCGAGCTAAAGAAATTCCTCAACACACACAAGAAATGCTGGTGAACACAGCAGGCCAGGCAGCGTCTATAAGATGATTTGACGAAGGGTCTCGGCATGAAACGTCGACTGTACCTCTTCCTATAGATGCTGCCTGGCCTGCTGCGTTCACCAGCATTTTTTGTGTGTGTTGCTTGAATTTCCAGCATCTGCAGATTTCCTCATGTTTGCGTAATGAAATTCTTCCTCATCTTTGTTCTAAGGGACCTCCATGTTTTCTGAGGCTGTGCCCTTTGGTTCTGGACTCTCCCATTATAGGAAACATCCTCTTCATATCCACTCTATCTGGATCTTTATCTTCATTCTCCATCAATATTATCTCCTTGATTTAACATCAACTATTTTTTTCCTTTTGTTTTGGCCAGTGACAGAGAGGGCTCACAACAAGCTGGAGGAACTCAGCAGGTGGGGTGGCGGGGGAGAAGCAGGGAGGTGATAGGCAGGAAAGGTGAAGAAGGAATAGGGGAAAACACAGTGGGTAGTAGAAGGAGGCAGAACCATGAGGGAGGTGATAGGCAGCTGGGGGAGGGGGCAGAGTGAAATGGGGATAGGGGAAGGGAGGGGGAGGGAATTACCCGAAGTTGGAGAATTCAAGAATTCACCCCTTTATCTTTCCCCTTACTGGTTTTTCACCTGGAACCTACCAGCCTTCTCCTTCCCACCCTCCCCCCACCTTCTTTATAGGGCCTCTGCCCCTTCTCTCTTCAGTCCTGACGAAGGGCTCTGGCCCGAAATGTTGACTGATCGTTTCTACGGATGCTGCCTGACCTGCTGAGTTCCTTCAGCTTGTTGTGAGTGTTGCTTTGACCCCAACATCTGCAGAGTATTTTGTGTGACAGAGAGGGCTGCAGCCCAAGCCATTTGCGACAGCATAATCCAAATCATAATCTCCTATTGCCAAAAATTGCCATAATGAACACAGCAGACCTATGTAATAGTTACATAATTAGGAATAAATAAAATAGAACCAAAGTAAATTAAATTGTTATGCAGTAAATAATAGTTTAATAAAAATTGTATAGTTAATGTCATTGTAGTGTAATAGATAAAAATAAATATAATTCTAAGGAATAATGTTGAGCATCTTTTTTTTGCTTGAATAATCTTCATATGGAATTACCTTTGTCATTTTTTAAGGAGATGATCTCACACTGCATTCTGTGTAAAATTCTGATTGACCAGATTGTTTGGGAAAATTGTGAAAATGTATCGAATATTAATTATGAATTAAATGAATAAACTGTTCTTGGGCTTCCAGCCGGGTACAAGTATCAATTATAACTGATGTTTCGATGACAAACTCGGTGGTATTTATATCCCCGTCGTCTGCCCCTCTTGATTGGTTAGTCCTTATTTTTTTGAGAGACAGCTTGTGGTATCCATTAGATATAAATACTTTTGCGTGTAAGTCCTGTACTGAAAGCAAACAATTATATTATTTTGGGTAGAAAGGGTGAATTTATACTTGTAAACATGAGGAAGTCTGCAGATTCTGGAAATTAAGAGCAACACACACAAAATGCAGGAGGAACTCAGCAGGTCAGGCAGCATCTGTGGAAATGAAGCAACAGCTGACCTTTCAGGCTGAGACCCTTCTGGACTGAGAAGGAAGGGGGAAGATATCAGAATGAAAAGGTGGGGAGAGGGAAAGGAGGCTAGCTGGAAGGTGACAGGTGAAGCCAGGTGGGGGGAAAAGTCAAGGGCTGGAGAAGAAGGAATCTGAGAGGAAAGGAGGGTGGACCATAGGAGAAAGACGAGGAGGAGGAGACCCAGGGGGAGGTGACAGACAGGTGAGAAGAGATAGAAGGTCAGAGTGTGGATTAGAGGAAGTGGGGGGGGGGGGATTTTTTTTACCGGAAGGAGAAATCAATGTTCACGCCATCAGGTTGGGGGCTATCCAGACGGAATACAAGGTGTTGCTCCTCCACCCTGAGGGTGGCCTCATCTTGGCACAAGGTTTACATTTATTGATGGGGCTTTTAGTCTTTCTTTCCCCTTTGGGTGTTTCTTTTCTGAAGCAAACACAATTTGAAGTCGTGATTAACTGGATTTGATCATCATAAAGAATAACAAGCTTTATTGAAGGATAGAAGGAATCTCAAACCAGTGTACATTGGCTTCAATTTAGACTGCTGTAATATATATGATGCACATAATTTAAATTGAGCTTCTCACTGCCCTGGCTCATTTCATTGCTAATTCTTGAAGCTTCAGAAGCTGCACCTGCATATTGAATAATCTTTTCTGTGGTTAGAAGTGAAACCTGTAATGATGTCATTTGTAACTTGTCAGTGTACTGCAAGCGAGCGTTAATACTGTGATGAGAACGAGGCTGCAGGCTGTGCTCTCTGCTTCACATCAGTGCTATTCTGCCGGCTTACCATCTGATTTTATTTTATTTTCAAACCTGCAGCATTCCAGAGGCATTCTTCCTTTCTGACTGTTTTTTAAACACTCAATATTGTGAATAAGAATATATACATTCATATTGTAATTTTAAGGAAGTAGCTTTTGTGTTTCTTTGGTTGAGATGGCGTGGCAGTGAATCTAAATCCCTTTTAATGACAGTCCTTTGGTTTATATTATAACACATGGTTTGTTGCTATTGAATGTGACGCAGTGGAACACTTGGTTTTTGGATATCCATGAAAAGGGGTTCAAACTGATTTGCACACCCCTCACTGCAGATGTCTTAACACCTCCGTGTTTGTATTTGGGTATATACACTCAATGGCCAGTTTATTAGGTACACCAGCTCGATTTGCAAATGAGCCAATCATGTAGCAGTAACTCAATGCATAAAAGCATGTGGACATGGTCAAGAGGTTCTGTTGACCAGACCAAGCATCAGAATGAGGAGGAAATGTGATCTAAGTGACTATGACCGTGGAATGATTGTTGGTACCAGATGGGGTGGTCCGACTGCTAATCTGGGATTTTGATGCACAGCAGTCTGTCAAGTTTACAGAGAATGGTATGAGCAGCAGTTCCATGAGCAGAGATGCCTTCTTAATGAGAGAGGTCAGAGGAGAAAGGTCAGACTTGTTCAAGCTGACAGGATGGTGGCAGTAGCTCAACAAATCACTTGTTATAACAGTGATGTGCAGAAGAGCATCTCTGAGCACATAACACATCAAACCTTGAAGTGAATGGGCTACAGTAGCAGGTCATGAACATACAGCAATACTACACAGTAGCCACTTTATTAGGTACCTCCTGTAGTTAATAAAGCGACTACTGAATATAAGATTTCATTATGGGGACTTGAAATAGGTATATAAAAGCATGAAGCAAGTGGAAGAAGTATTCTTTATACTTCCGTAGCATTTAATCAATACACTTTCTAAATCATCTATAAGCACAAAATTTATTCTGCTTGCAAGGAAGACATCGATACAATGTGATATACTTTGTGAAATAAATTCCATTTCCCAAATTATCACCAAGTGCTAAACAAGTGTTTTGAGATTGGCATAATTATTTAAGAAATATTTTGTTGCACTATATCAGTGATGCACTAATATATTCCTGGGGTAACCTGTTGATCTGTGACCCTGAAGAGATCTGTTGGATGATGTTTCTCAGTGGGGGGGGGGGAGCCTTCATTTATAGGCTAATTATGGAAATGTGTATTTAGTCTCTACATCTGCTAACACATTCAGAAGTGACCTCCACAAGGATTAGAAAATGCAAGATACCTTATACTTTAGGCCATAAAGGTTTCAGATAACTTATTATCTTAAGCTTCATACTGATGGTTCATGATGCAATTTGACCTCTACAGCTGTTCCAATGTCATCTAATTCTCAAAGATCCATTATTATCCAAAATGTCTAAGCTATAGATTTTGGTCACTCTACTGAGTGAGATGCTTTACAAAAGAAGTTAAATAGTTTCCAATCCCAGCTGAGAGTTTCTGGGTGTATTCCTGCTATAAATCAATGCTTTTAAGATATTACATGTTTCATTATATCATGTAAGTGACCTCTGTAGCTACCTTAAAAGTTAATGATTGATTTAGTGATCTGGACAGAGCAGCTTTATTGTCCAATCTACTGTAATTTATCAGAAAATGCTTAAAGTGTGAGATTATTAAAAAAGATACTTAGACTAACAAGCCTCAGTTACTTAATATAAAGGTGAAATAAGGAATTGTGGTCCTAACTGCAAGAGGAGGAGATACTGGGATGTAGAGAAGATTAAGCAGGGAAGAAGTAGAGAGATAATTTGAAGAGTGAGGAACATTACAACAAGGAGCCAAAAATACAACACTATTTTAAGTTACTTTCTCAATCAACTTGCTACATAAGCTTATGAGATCAAAAGGAATGAATAAGCAATTATTTTGTTTTCTAAATTGCTTGGTTAGTGCATCAATTTTCCCACACACTATTAGTGTTCAAATATTGTTATTGTAGTTTAATTTTGTAAATCAAAATGTTTATGAAAGATCTTATCGAGGTATAGAAAATTATGTGAGACATAAATCAGTGATTGTATGCAGACATTTTCCCCCTTCTTGCAGGACTAGAACAAATGGTCATAGGTTTAAGGTAAGCATTGTCCTGCTGAAGGATTTCGTCCCAAAACGTTGACTGTACTTTTTTCCATAGATGCTGTTTGGCCTGCTGAGTTCCTGCAGCATTTTGTGTATGTAATAGGTTTAGGGTGAAAGCTGAGATACTTACGGAGAATCAGAAGGGGAACTTCATTCAGAAGGTGGAATGAGAGCTGCTAATGGAAGTGGTAGAGGTGGGTTCAGTTAGAATATTTAAGAGAAGTTCGGATGGGTACATGGATGAGAGGGGGATGGAGAGCCATGTTGTGGGCGTGGATAGATGTGACTCGGCAGAAGAACAGGACAGCACAGTCTCGATGAGCCAAAGGATCTATGTATGTGCCTAGTGCTCAGATTCTCAGGATTAGTTGCGCTGACCTGATCAATTGCGCGGTGTTATGGGGATGGTAGGGTAGTTGGTGGTGGTGGGAATTGTGTTCCTAAACAAAACAGTCTGTTTCATGGGCAGTGATTTGTAATTTCTGTAAGAACAAATTTCTGTTACCCAAATGACTGTAAATCGGGTTTGCATATATTAAGTTTGCTGACGACACCACTGTTGTAGGCTGAATCAAAGGTGGCGATGAATCAGCATATAGCAGGGAGACTGAAAATCTGTCTGAATGATGCCAAAACAACCAACTCTCACTCAAATTGTCAGCAAGACCAAGAAGCTAAATATTGACTTCAGGAGGAGGAAACCAGAGGTCAGCGAACCAGTCCTTATCGGAGGGAGGAGGTTCAAACGTCAGAGATGCATAGGGACTAAGAGTCCTCATGCAAGAATCCTGGAAGGTTAATTTACAGATTGAGTCTGTGGTAAAAGAGGCAAATGCAATGTTGGCATTTATTTCAAGGGGAATAGAATATAAAGGCAAGGAGACAATGCTGAGCTTTTATAAGACACTAGTCAGAGCGCACTTGGAGTATTGTCAACAGTATGGCCCCATATCTCAGAAAGCATGTGTTATCATTGGAGAGAGTCCAGAGGAGGTTCACGAGGATGATTCCGGGAATGAAAGGGTTAACATATGAGGAGTATTAGGCAGCTTTGTTTTTTTCCCAGTTTTTGTCTTGTTTTGAGGTAAATAAAAGCACCTCAATTTATTTTTGTGAGTCAAGCCATCTTGTTATTTTTCTTAAACAATTGAACCACAGTTTTTTGTGATATATGGTGGCAGCGGAGGGATGGCCAGTCGCAAAACTAAGTGTGCCTTTAAAAAACAAACTGGACTGCGGTCTCAAAACCAGCAACTTCAGATGAAGAATGAAGATGAGTGGGAGACAGCGGCGACGTCAGAGGAAGAGGCACAAAGGGCAAGATCCAAAACCTGACAGCTGCGGCCTGGGCCATCGCCGGAAGGGGGTCCCTCAACCCTAGAAGTGGTAAATCTCTTCAGGGACTTTTTAGCTGCCCAGCAGAAGAGAGATGATATTCTCCAAGAAGAGCTCCGGGGCCTGTGGATCTCACGGGAGGCCTCCCGACAGCCTGTCCTACAGCCATTCCCAGCAGTCCAGCGTAAGGAACCCAAGATACCAGTGTATCAACAAGGTGAGGACATTGAAAATTACCTTCTACGTTTTGAACGCATGGCAAAAACATGGCAGTGGCCCTGTCAACTAATTCCCCTGCTGACCGGGAAAGCCCTGGAGGCCTACACGGCCATGGATGAAGACAAGTCCAACTGTTATACGGACTTGAGGGAGGCGCTGTTGGCCAAATCTGACATCTCTTCAGAGACCTACCGTCAACGGTTCCGGGCCACCTCAACACCATCTGGGGAGACACCGACAGAGACGTATCACCGGCTGAAGGGCCTCTGTCGTCGCTGGATGCGGCCAGGGCTGAGCAGTAAGGATCAGCTGGGGGAGACCATCATCCCGGAGCAGCTGCTGCAGGTGCTTCCTCCAGACATCAGGACGTGGGTGAGAGAACATGAACCGGAGGAAGCACTGGCGGCAGCGAAGTTGGCCATGCAGTACCTGAACGCCAGAAAGGGGACCCCGTCAAGACCAACACGGGTGGATTCCAGGGACTACAACCGCCCCAGGGACAGCTTTATGAAGAACTTTGAAGGTAATCGGGGGGCAAATGACAAGGAACACACTGCTCAGTCATTTACTAAGACTTTGGTATGCTATCATTGTCAGCAGCAGGGACATAGTGTCTGTTTGCCCCCTGAAGAGACCAAAACTGACTGGACTATGTTATGTGCCTAGGCAAGGTGAGCAGAGCGACTGCCAGGACAGGGAGGGAGAGTCCAGATCTGTTCCAGTAAAAGTTAATGGTAAACCCCTTACTGCTCTCCTTGGTCCTGGTAGTTCCATGTCATTCATAAGAAAAAGTTGCGTGCCCTGTGCTATTGACTACAGCCAGCGAACAGGGGTTTTATGTGTACATGGTGACTGTAAGCCGGAAGCACAGGTAGAACTTGCAGTGGAGGTAGATGGACAAAAGTATCTGATGACAGTGGAGGTGGTGGAGAATTTACCAGTGGAGTTGTTTTTGGGGTGGGATTTGCCTGTTCTGTATGATCTCCTAAGCAGGGGTAAAAGTCTCTGTAATGCTCGTGATCCTGTGTCAGAACCAAAAATGCATGTCTCTTGTTTTGTCATGACACGGTCCCAGGCAAAAACCCAGGCTCAGTCTGGAATTCAACCTTTGCCAGACTTGTGTGGTAGTCTGTGCAATGCTGGAACCAAAGTCGACAACGGCGGTTAGAACACCTTTATCTTGTGAAATGCCTGAAAATGCTGTGTCAGATGTTAAGTGGGAAGTGCCAGAAAACATCACCATGTTACAACAGTCTGATCCTGTGTTAAAGTCGCTGTTAACCAAGGTCTTGACCTCGGCTAATTACACCGCCCAGGTAAGTGGTTCAGTGTATGTCCTTGACAACGGCATCCTTTATCAGGGAGAGGAGCCAGGCAACAGTGGTGCCAAGTAGTTACAGGTTACTTGTACTACACCGTGCACATGCCATTCCCTGGGCAGGGCACTTAGGTCACCATAAGACATATCTCAGGCTGGCCTCTTGGTTCTTTTGGCCTTCAATGTACACTGATGTGCAGACATATTGTAAAACGTGCCCAGAGTGTCAAAAAAACCAGTGCTGTCCATAAATCAGACCGAGCACCCCTCCAATCCATGCCAGTGATTACCACCCCATTTAAGCGGATTGCAATGGACATTGTGGGGCCCGTGGAAAAAAGCTCAGCGGGATATCAGTACATTCTTGTTGTACGTGATTATGCCACACGATTCCCTGAAGCTTTTCCCTCTCCAGTCGGTAACCACTCCAAAACTGATCCGTGCTCTTGTCCAGCTCTTTTCTCGTGTAGCCATCCTGGAGGAAATCCTGACCGACCAGGGAACCAACTTTACATCTGGCCTGATGAGCCAGCTGCATAAGGAGTTGGGCATAACCGCTATCAGGACATCTCCTTATCACCCAGAGGCAGATGGCCTGGTGGAGAGGTTTAACCAAACCCTCAAGAGGGTGCTCAGAAAGTTTGTATCTGATCACAGGGAAGGATTGGGATAAGTGGTTACCCTTTCTACTCTTTGCCTACAGGGAAGTGCCTCAGGCATCTACCAGATTCTCCCCTTTCGAGCTGTTGTATGTTTGGCCAGTCCAGAGGCCCCTGGATCTGCTGAAACAGAACTGGGAGGAGAAGGTGGCAGCTAATCCTGTAGAGGGGTAAGGTGTTGTACAATATGTCCTCCAGATGAGGGACCAGTTGGAGCGGTACCGAGAGGAGGCCAGACTCAACCTCCTGGAGGCCCAGAAGACTCAGAAGCAGTGGTATGACCAGCAGGCACGCCAACGTGAGTTCAAACCAGGTCAAAAGGTCTTGTTGCTCTTGCCCTCCTCATCCAGCAAGCTGCTGGCCAAGTGGCAGGGACCTTTTCAGGTTATAAGGAGGATGGGGCCTACAACATATGAGATCCTGCATTCAGAGAAGGGGAAACTAAAGCAAACTTACCATGTGAACCTCTTGAAAGCCTGGGAGGAAAGAAGCAGCCCTCCTTCCATCACATCACTACTGGCATGCCGGGTGATTGAGGAAGATGACTCTGAAGGTGTAGTGGAAGCCTGGAAACAGCCTGCCAAGGTGGATCTCTCTCATCTGGATGGTAAGAAGCCAGTTGAATTGCAAGTCAAATTCGACACCTTCCCTCAGTTGTTCACACAGAAACCAGGCCATACAGATGTGTTGAGCATGCCATCCGAGTCAAACCAGGTCAGAGTCCAGTATGACAGGCATGCTACCGAGTACCAGAACATCTGGTGAAGGCGTTGAAGGAGGAGGTCCGCTTGATGTTGGAGCTGGGAGTCATCGAACAGTCTGAAAGTGAGGGGAGTAGCCCTATTGTCATTGTGCCGAAGGAGGATGGAACTCTTTGCATTTGCATTGACTTTTGGAAACTGAATGCCATCTCATTTTTCGATGCCTACCCAATGCCCCAGATTGAGGACCTGTTGGAGAGGATTGGCAGAGCCAACTACATCACCACCTTGGACCTCTGCAAGGGGTATTGGCAGGTTCCCCTGGAGAGCCAGTCCCGGCCCCTCACTGCATTCAGGACACCTCTAGGCCTCTTTCAGTTCACGGTGAAGCCCTTTGGCTTGAATGGTGCCCCAGCCACATTCCAGAGGCTTATGGACAGAGTGATGCAAGGTTGTGAGGACTGCAGCACCGCCTGTTTGGATGATGTGGTCATTTTTAGCCTGACCTGGGAGGAACATCTGGAGCACCTTCGTCGAGTCCTAGGTGCAATCAATGCAGCAGGACTTGCAATCAACCTGCAGAAATGTGAGTGGGCCAGGCAGGAAACCCGGTACCTGGGGTATCAGTTGGGGAGAGGAGAAGTCCAGCCTCAGGTAGATAAAGTTGAGGCCATTCTGAACAGCCCCAGGCCCCATACCAAGACCCAGGCCCGGTCTTTTCTTGGCCTTGTGGGCTGGTACCGATGGTTCATCTCTCACTTTTCAACCCTGGCAGCCCCATTGACCAACCTCACCTGCAAGTTGGCCCGTAATCCTGTGGAATGGAGTGAGGAGTGTGAAAGTGCTTTCCCGGGCCTGAAGGAGAAATTATGCTCTTCCCCTGTGTTGCAGAGTCCTGACTTTGAATGCCTCTTCCTAGTGCGGGTGTAGGCATCGGGGCAGTACTGGCTCAGGGAGAGCCAGGTGAGGAACGTCCTGTGTTATATCTCAGCAGGAAACTTCTGCCCCGTGAAACCCGGTACTCCACAATCGAGAAGGAGTGTCTGGCAATCAATTGGGCGTTGGACAGCCTCAGGTACTACCTTCCTGGGAGGGAGTTTGACCTCCAGACGGACCACAGAGCCCTGACCTGGATCCAGACAATGAAGGACCGGAATGCCAGGGTGACTGGGTGGTACCTGGAACTTCAACCTTTCAGGTTCTGTGTGCAGCATAAAGCAGGCCAGGAGAACATCACAGCAGACTTCCTGTCAAGACTGCCAAACATTGCCGCTGCAGGAGAGGAGGGTGGTAATGTGACGAAGGCCCGTCACTAACTACGGATGGCACATGGCGCACTCGGTAAAACACTCATCCCCAGCAGTAATAGTGACTGGGTCTGAAACAGAGCTGCTCCATGGAGCTGTCTCATATAGAGGCAGCAGCTACCTGCACAGGTGTGCTGATGGTGGAGGATACCATCTTTAATTGGATAATTGAGTTATATATATGTATAACTCAAATATATATATATATATATATATATGTGTGTGTATATATAGTTTTTTCCCAGTTTTTGTCTTGTCTTAAGGTAAATAAAAGCACCTCAATTTATTTTTGCGACTCAAGCCATCTTGTTATTTTTCTTAAACAATTGACCCGTAGTTTTTTGTGACACATTGAAACCTACCGAATGTTGAAAGGACTAGATAGGGTAGATGTGGAGAGGATGTTTCCTATGGTGGTGGTATCCAGAACTAGAGGGCACAGCCTTAAAGCTGATGGGTGACCTTTTTGAACAGAGGTAAGGAGGAACTTTTTTTAGCCAGAGAGTAGTGAATCTGTGGAATGCTCTGCCACACGCTGCAGTGGAGGCCAAGTCCGTGGGTATATTTAAGGCGTAAGTTGATCGTCTCCTGATTGGTCAGGGCATCAAAGGATATGGTGAGAAGGCAGGTGTATGGGGTTGAGTGGGATCCGGGATCAACCATGATGAAATGGTGGAGAAGACTGGATGGGGTGAATGGCCTAATTCTGCTCCAATGTCTTATGGTCTTATGGTGTCAGAAGTGGAGAGTTTCAACAACTTTAAATTCCTTGGTGTTATCCTTTCAGCGGATCTGTCCTGGGCCCAGCACGCAGGTGCCATTACAAAGAAAACATGGCAGCACCTCTACTTCCTTAGAAGTTTGCAAAGATTCAGCGTGACATCTAAACCTTTGACAAACTTCTGTAGATGTGTAGTGGAGATTATACTGACTGGTTACGCCACAGCCTGGTATGGAAATACTAATGCCATCGAACGGAAAATCCTACGAAATGTAGTGGATACGGCCCAGTCCATCATGGGTTAAGCCTTCCCCACCCATTGAGCACATCCACACAGAACACTCACAAGGAGCATCACTTGAGTATAAGAGCAAAGAGGTCCTTCTGCAGCTGTACAGGGCCCTGGTGAGACCACACCTGGAGTACTGTGTGCTGTTTTGGTCTCCAAATTTGAGGAAGGACATTCTTGCTATTGAAGGAGTGCAGCGTAAGTTCACAAGCTTAATTCCCGGGATGGCGGGACTGTCATATGTTGAAAGATTTGAGCGACTGGGCTTGTATACTCTGGAATTTAGAAGGCTGAGAGGGGATCTTATTGAAACATATAAGATTATTAAAGGATTGGACACGCTGGAGGCAGGAAGCATGTTCCCGCTGATGTGTCAGTCCAGAACCAGAGGCCACAGTTTAAGAATTAGCGGGTAGGCCATTTAGAACGGAGATGAGGAAAAACTTTTTCACCCAGAGAGTGGTGGATATATGGAATGCTCTGCCCCAGAAGGCTGTGGAGGCCAAGTCTCTGGATGCTTTCAAGAAAGAGATGGATAGAGCTCTTAAAGATAGCGGAATCAAAGGTTATGGGGATAAGGCAGGAACTGGATACTGATTGTGGATGATCAGCCATGATCACAGTGAATGGCAGTGCTGGCTCGAAGGGCTGACTAGCCTACTCCTGCACCTATTGTCTATTGTCTATCAAGGACTCCCACCAGCTAGGCCATGCTCTCACCTTGCTGATGCCATCAGGAGCTGCAGGATCCACACCACCAGGTTTGGGAACAGTTATTACCCTTCAGTCATCAGGCTCTTGAACCAGTGGGGATAGCTTCACTCGCCCTATCATTGAACTATTCCCACAATCTATGGGCTCACTTTCAAGGACTCTTCATCTCATGTTCTCGATATTTATTTATTGTTTATTTATTTCTTTGTCTTATTTTCTCTTTTGTGTTTGCATAGTTTGTTGTCTTTTGCATATTGATTGTTCGTCTGTCCTGCTGAGTGCCGTCTTTCAATGATTCTGTTGTGTTTCCTGGATTTACTGTGTATGCCCACAAGAAGACGGTTGTATATAGAGACATATATATACTTTGATAATAAATTCACTTTGAACTTTGAATGTTTCTTACCTTTGCTATATATTCAACTACATAATACCAAGGAATTATAATATTTCCTCAAGATGAATATAAATTGGGGAACAGTGAGTTTTTTTTAATATATAAAGCCTCTTATGCAGATGTGATTGTGGTTTGAAGAAGCATTTCATAGCTTCTTACTCAGACTTCCAAAGCTGTAGTTTTATCTCACAGTTCCACGTGCAGATTCATAGAACTATCTTGCAGTGTTGCAATCATGAAAATACAGTTCAGGGAACTGAGGGCTACAGCTGTTAATGAAAGATTAAACAGTAGAAATTCATCAATAGTTACTTGAACTAAATATATGCAAAACATGAGCTAAAAAATTGTAGCCAGTTCTGATACTTGACTTCAATGATAGTAAAGATGAATTTGTTTCCTCAGGGTATCCATTGCAAGCAGATTTGTAAATTTACAGTGTCTGCTGGTCAGTGACAAAGACGGGACTCCATTTTCAGCTGAACAATCAACTTAGTACTATGCTTGGAAACAGAAATGAGTTTAATATAAATACAAAAAATGTTTAAAAACTTTATGCATTGCGTGCATTCACATTTGCTCTGACACATAAATATAGCATTACTGCCACTAATACCAAAAGCAGGTATAATTACAAACAATGTTCATCTCACTTGTTTGAATGATTTGCTGATAATAGCACCAAAAATAGACTTGTTAAAAATGAGATGTTCCTCGACCATGACTACAATGCCCCATCTCTCCATATTTTTCCTGACCTCTTTGACCACACCATCCTCTTTTATGGGGCCAAACCGTTGGCTAGTAGGCATTTTGGACAGGTGCACAGATTGGTGGTATTTGATCAGTGGAGTCAAAATCAGTTATGGGATTAGAATGCCATATGATTATAATTTGTGTACTGGAAGCCAGTGCTTCCTTCCTATACTGGCACAACTATTTCAGAAATCCCAAGTGTCCATCCTTGGCTCCTACATAAAAACATCCTACCTACCCTCTCATTATTCAATCCTCTATGTTCTTATTAGTTGTTTAGTATTGAATAGTTAACAGAAGCCAGATGATTTACATACAAAAGACAAAACTAATTCACAGATGATTCCTCCCCTACCTTCTATCCCTCTGTTTATCTGAGCTAGGCTCTTTGCAGCTTCTGTTTTCCATTTAATACTGAGCTGAGTTGCTGATGTGTTACAATCTATCTCTCAGCTTTAGCTCACCAGGCTAAATTTTCACCTCTAATTCTTTAAGTTGATGCTTGAGTAGATTTATTTATTTAGTTATCGACCCACAGTGTGGAATAGCCCTTCTGGCCCTTCAAGCCACGCCGCTCAACAGTGCCCCAATTTAATCATAGCCTAATCACAGGACAATTTACCATAATCAATTGACCTACCGACTGGTAGGTCTTTGGACTGTGGGAGGAGACTGGAGCACCTGGGGGGAAACCCACACAGTCGGGAAAAATGTACAAACTCCTTACAGGCAGTGGCAGGAATTGAACATGAGTTGCCTGTACTGTAAAGCGTTGTGCTAACCATGATGCTAGCATGCCATTTAGATTTCTGGAAAGCCAAACAGTGTCAATGCAAACATAGAAATAAGAGGAGCTATTTTTTCCAGATTACTTAATTATCACATCCAACACAATCCTCAACCTCTTGCTCCATATTTTCAATGCATTTTGTTAGGTGCAGTATCGCTCTTGGTTTTAACCCTCGTATCTATGGTCTTGCATGTTGGGCCTTTTCTTATGTCCAGTTTTTTTTGCTCATTATTCGCAGTGACACACAGAAATTGCTAGTGTTTTTTAAAAAATCAGAATCAGGTTTATTATCACTGGCATATGACGTGAAGTTTGTTAACTTAGCAGCAGCAGTTCAATGCAATACATAATCTAGCAGAGAGAAAAAAATAATAAATAAAATAAAAATAATAATAATCAATAAACAAATCAATTACATATATTGAATAGATTTTTAAGAATGTGCAAAAACAGAAATACTGTATATTTTTTAAAAAAGTGAGGTAGTGTACAAAGATTCAATGTCCATTTAGGAATTGGATGGCAGAGGGGAAGAAGCTGTTCCTGAATCGTTGAGTGTGTGCCTTCAGGCTTCTGTATCTCCTACCTGATGGTAACAGTGAGAAAAGGGCATGCCCTGGGTGCTGGACGTCTTTAATAATGGACGCTGCCTTTCTAAGACACCGCTTCCTAAAGATGTCCTGGGTACTTTGTAGGCTAGTGTCCACGATGGAGCTGACTAGATTTACAACCTTCTGCAGCTTCTTTCGGTCCTGTGCAATAGCCCCTCCATACCAGACAGTGATGCAGCCTGTAAGAATGCTCTCCATGGTACATCTATAGAAGTTGTTGAGTGTATTTGTTGATATGCCAAATCTCTTTAAACTCCTCATAAAGTATAGCCGCTGTCTCGCCGCCTTTATAACTACACATCGATATGTTGGGACCAGGTTAGATCCTCAGAGATCTTGACACCCAGGAACTTGAAGCTGCTCACTCTCTCCACTTCTGATCCCATCTATGAAGATTGGTATACATTCCTTCGTCTTACCCTTCCTGAAGTCCACAATCAGCTCTTTTGTCTTACTGACATTGAGTGCCAGGTTGTTGCTGTGGCACCATTCCACTACTTGGCATATCTCACTCCTGTATGCCCTCTTGTCACCACCTGAGATTCTACCAACAATGGTTGTTTCATCAGCAAATTTATAGATGGTATTTGAGCTATGCCTAGCCACCCAGTCATGTGCAGCAGGGATCTTCACAGCTGTAGTTGTGTTCTCCCTTTCAAAGCGTGCATAGAAGGCGTTGAGTTCATCTGGTAGTGAAGCATCGCTGCCATTCATGCTATTGGGTTTCACTTTGTAGGAAGTAATGTCTTGCCGACCCTGCCAGAGTTGCCATGCATCCGATGTCACCTACAACCTCGTTTGAAATTGTCTCTTCTCCCTTGAGATAGCCCTCTGCAAATCATACCTGGTTTTCTGGTACAGGTCTGGGTTGCCAGACTTGAATGCCACAGATCTAGTCTTCAGCAGACGATGTACCTCCTGGTTCATCCACAGCTTTTGGTTTGGGAATGTACAGTGAGTCTTTGTGAGCACACACTCATCCACACAGGTTTTAATGAAGTCGGTAACAACAGCAGCATTCTCATCCAGATTCATAGATGAATCGCTGAATATAGTCCAGTCCACCGATTCAAAACAGTCCTGTAGGTGCTCTTGTGCTTCCCTTGTCCATACCTTCTTGGTCCTCACTGCTGGTGCTGCAGTCTTCAGTCTCTGCCTACACTCAGGGAGTAGAAGTACAGCCAGGTGATCAGATCTCCTGAAGTGAGGGCGTGGAATAGCACAGTAGGCATTCTTGATGGTGGTGTAGCAATTGTCCAGTGTGTTGTTTCCTCTGGTATTGTAAATGATCTGTTGATGGTAATTGCTCAGTGATTTTTTTCAAACTGGCCTGGTTAAAATCTCCCAAAATGATGGTGAAAGCATAGGGTGCACTGTTTCATACACATTGATCCCATTCCTCAGATCATCTAAAGCCTGCTTGACATTGGCCTGAGATGGAATGTAAACTGCTACCAAAATGACCCCAGAGAACTCCCATGGTAGGTAAAAAGGATGGCACTTCACTGCTAGATATTCTAGGTCTGATGAGCAGAATTGGGACAGCACTGATATATTTGTGCACCAAGAAGAGTTGATCATGAGGCACACTCCACCTCTGCTTTTGAGAGTTTCTATAGATCTATCCTGACGGTGTATAGTAAACCCGTCGATCTGAATTGCTGCATCTGGTGCGGAAGGGGTTAACCAGGATTCTGTGAAACAAAGGACACACGTGGTCCTAATGTCCCTCTCAAGTTCAAATTCTCTGGATTTCTTCTTTCAATCTTCCTGTCTTGCTGCTTCCTTTACATTCCATCTTTAAACCTACCACTTTGAGCAAGGTTTTGGAGGCACAAGAGACTGCGAGTGCTAGAATGTGGAGCAAAAGGCCAGCTGCTGGAGGAACTCAGTCAGTCAAGTGGCCTCTGTGAAGGGAAATTAGCAATTGGCATTTTTGGTTGAGACCCTTTATCTCAATACTTCAGATTAAGTATTTTGGATTAGAAGTCCATTCTTAGGATTTCTTCAATTTCTGACTGGGTAGATTCCAACTTGATTTCATGAACATTGATGTCTTTAACTTCTCTCTTTATTCAGTCCCCATTCTCGTACCCTCTCACCCCTTCTCTTCACACCAGCCCCTCACCTCCCTCTAGATCCCTTCCTTCTTCCCTTTTTCTAGCGTCCAGTGTCCTCTCCTTCATTCCTTCATCTCTTCCACCTATCACCTCCTAGCCTGTTACTTCATCCCTCTTCCCCCATCGACCCAACTTCTCCCTCACCTGATCTTACCTGTCACCTGCCAGCTTGTATTCCTTCCCCCTCCTCCTCATGTAATAATTCTGGCTTCTACCCCTGTCCTTTACAGTCCTGATGAAGGGTCTGGCCTTAAACATCGATTGCATCTTCCTCTCTATAGATACCGCCTGGCTTGCTTGGGTTCCTTTGTGTGTGTTCATCCTCAGAACTGTTCTGAGGAACCATTGCTGCCTTGAAATGACTGGATTTCTCCTTCCAGAAATACTGCATGATCAACTCTGTCATTTCAGTATTTCAGTGTTTCAGATTCCAGTATCTGCAGTTTTATTTGTTTTCTGAGAAGGTCAAGTTATAGTTGATAATGTCTTGTGAAAGGCATTGAGAATTTTTTTTAGGTTATGAGAACACTCAGTCCTCTTTTATTGTCATTTGGAAATGCATACATACATTAAGAAATGATACAATGTTCCTCCAGAGTGATATCACAGAAAACAGGACAAACCAAATGCTAACACTGACAGAACCACATAATTATAACATATAGTTACAGCAGTGCAAAACAATACCATAATTTGGTAAAGAACAGATCATGGGCACGGTAAAAAAAAGTCTCAAAGTCTCGATCGACTCCCAAGTCCCCGATAGCAGGCGAATTGGTTTTAAAAATAATACCTCCATTGATCAATGCCTAATACAACCATCAAAATATCCTGAAAGGTGTTGTCACTGTTGAACAACTGGAACCATTAAAGGAAACAAATGTTATTTTCCTGGGCAGTAGTTCAAGGCTTGTCATTATGGATCACTCAGCCTCTTAAAGATAAGCAAACCCTGAACTTTGGTGTAGATAATATGTAAAGGGTAGATCACTCCCGATGAATCTTATTGAATATGTTGACAAGTGACTGGAGTAGTGACCATGGAAATATCTAAGAATGTTATCTGTGTAGACCTGACGAATGCCTTCAGTCGTCTTCAACAGCGGGTTTCGGCTGTGATTGAAACTCAAGATTCATCTGGTTAAGACAATAGCTAAGACAGGAGACAGAGAGTAGCAAAGAATATACATGTTGGTAGCTTTTGACCAGTGAAGTCAAATTCACCTGTTGGAATAGATTAGTTTAGATTCAACCTTATTGTCATTGTGGCGAGTACAGATACAAATCCAATGAAATGCATTTAGCATCTGACCAGAAATGCAAAGAATAGTGTTATTTACAAAATAACTGCGAATAAAAAAAGTGCTACAGCACACAAATATAAAAGTACTGAGACAGTACAATATGGGTGCAATACTGCTTAGCGCTGTGATGAGAGGTTCAGCAGTGTCACAGCCTCCGGGAAGAAGCTCTTCCTGTGCCTGCTGGTGCGGGAGTGGAGGCTCCTGTAGTGCCTACTGGATGGGAGGAGAGTAAAAAGTCCATGGTTAGGGTGAGATGCATCCCTGATAATGCTTTTCGACTAGAAATAGAATACCATGTCTTCAGTTATTTTAACATTTATTTTAACCAAGTGAATTTCAAGTTGCTTTCCAGTAAAAGCAAACTAAATTCTGAGGATTGGGGAGGTAAAGCATTTGGACAGCAGTATGTGCAACCATGATAACTATACCGTCTGGGGTTGTGGGTAGGGGGATGTATTCCTGCGCTACAAGAAATATGTTTAAATAAAATTTTTAATGCACAGCTGATGATGGTGTATCCCCAGCTACTTCCGCCCATTCGAAATCAATTTTAAAGCAGTACGTAAACTCCTTATTTGCATAGTGTGAGGTTTAAGATCCATTTTAGATAGCTACTATAAATGTACCCTGGCATGACGTTGTGTGTGATATATTTCGGGATTCCTTGAATTGAATTGACTTTATTACTTACATCCTTCATCTACATGAGCAAAATCTATACATCTTCGTCTAAATGTGCAGTGTGCAATTTACAGTAATTTATAATAAATAGTATGTACAACAATATAACATGGAAATATAGTTGCGTCAGCATGAATTAATCAGTCTGATGGCCTGGTGGAAGAAGCTGTCCTGGAGCCTGTTGGTCCTGGCTTTTATGCTGTGGTACTGTTTCCCGGATGGTAGCAGCTGGAACAGTTTGTGGTTGGGGTGATTTGGGTCCCCAATGATCCTTCAGGCCCCTTTTACACACCTGTCTTTGTAAATGTCCTGCATAGTGGGAAGTTCACATCTACAGATGCACTGGGCTGTCCGCACCACTCTCTGCAGAGTCCTGCAATTAAGGGAGGTACAGTTCCCATACCAGGCAGTGATGCAGCCAGTCAGGATGCTCTCAATTGTGCTCCTGCAGAAAGTTCTCAGGATTTGGGGGCCCATACCAAACCTCCTCAACCGTCTGAGGTTAAAGAGACGCTGTAGTTCCTTTTTCACCACACAGCCGGTATGTACAAACCACATGAGATCCTTGGTGATGTGTATACTGAGGAACTTAAAGCTGTTCACCCTCTCAACCCCAGATCCATTGATGTCAATAGGGGTTAGCCCACCTCCATTCCTCCTGTAATCCACAACCAGCTCCTTTGTTTTTGCGACATTGAGGGAGAGGTTGTTTTCTTGACATCACTGTGTCAGAGAGATGACTGCTTTGCAGCGCAGCAAAAGGATTCATGAAGTTGAAACTAATTATACCCATAGTAAAGGTCTTTTCTGACCTTTCACCTCCTGCAAATGCTATAATCCCCTCAAATCCCATTTGATGAGAAAATTGGTAACTCTGAAACTTGCTAGGAATACAACATGTGATTTGCTGACTGAAATCTGAAAAACTAAACAAGAGTTAGCATTGATCATAATGATGGCTTGAAAAACCTTCAGTGGCATTTTCACCAGAGCCCATTAATTATATAAATATTCCTCTATTGCCACATTCAACCTCAACTCATTCAGGAAATTGAGGTTAAAAGGGAACAGAGCAGTGTGTAAAACAAGTTGAATTGTTGCCAAGCCACATAGTGAGAGGTCTGTGTGAAACACATGTAGCATTCCACTCTCCAGGGGCACTTTACCCAGGCAAGCTATGTAAGCTGCAAAATCTTCACTTGTGGATTGTACATTTTTTGTTTCATTTTCTAAACTATTTGATATTCTGTAGTAATTATCATGATGGTGGAAAGGCACACTCTGCTTGTAGATGAGTAATTTGAATTACTTGCTGGTACTTTTAATATGCTTTGTGAAAATGAAGGATACTTTGGAGGTAATTCAACAACAAAATGTTCTAATTTTATAATCATTTTAAAGAATAAATAGGAGATTTACGAAAATATTATTTAGATTGTTATTACACTTGCAGTTGTAAAATTGTCGCAATCAAAATATCCATAATCTATCTCCTGTCTCTCTTTCCTCTGAAGTTTCTTCTCTCATGACAGCAACAGGGTATTGCTGACGGCTATGGGAGTGCGCCTTTAAGTTGCCAGCCTTCTCAGCTCTTGTGCACCAAAGTGTCTGAAGCAGTCCTACGTTGTTATCCCACTGAAAATGGTACAACCCCCATTTTAACATGTGCCTCGCAGTGTAAATCAACTGAGCACTCTCACTATCTATTTGATCGATTTCATGCTATGTTTTTGCAAAGGATGTGGATGGGAGTTGGTATTGAACATATTGACTTGGGCTGCCAAAAAAAAGGGTGAGGCCAAATTTCTAGTTGGTGGTTTCTCCATAAGCCCTACCTCTAACAGCTTGGCAATTAACTGTGATGAAACATAAAGGAGAACTTGTGCTCTCTATCCAAGCTTTTGACTAGCATCATGGTGCTGTGTTGTTTGATAGATTATCCTGCTGTGCTGTAGAGACAGTGACTCAGTTACATTAATTATTTACACTGTGAGGGTATGTCATTACATCTTCCCTCCAATACAGAAATAATCCTGTAGCTTTGTGAGCCAAAATTTGAGTAATTTCTTTTTTGTAAATTGAAGAGATTTTGATTTTATTTCAGAAGCACGTGGCGTTATTCAGAAGTATGGCTTGCCTTGCTGATTAAAAAATAATCTGCAAAATACTTAAATATAGAGGAAGTGGTTTGCAAACCAGAGAGGCTTAAAGAGAGAGAAAGAACACAAATGGATTTAAAATTGCATTCAAGGCAGCATTGCTGTTTAGTTGAATTTTAGAACAAAGCACAACAGCTATTATTCTGCTTTGGTGCCTTCAAAATAAAAAATACTGAAGAACATACCCAAAATGCTGGAGGAACTCAACTGGTCAGGCAGCATCTATGGAAATGAACAAACTGTCAATGTTTTTGACCAAGGCCCTTCATCAGTGCTGGAAAGGAAAGGAGGGAAGATGCCAGAATAAGAAGGTGGGGGGAGGTGAAGAGCTAGATAGTGACAGGTGAAGCCACATGGGTGGGGGAAAGGGAAATGAAGTAAGAAGCTGGGAGGTAATGGGTGGAAAAGGCAAAGGGCTGGAGAAGAAGGAATTTGATCAGAGAGGAGAGTGGACCACGGGAGAAAGAGAAGGAAGAGGGGCACAGGGGGAGGTGATAGGCAGATGAGGAGAAGACGTAAGGGGAATTGAAGAAGGGGGGGGAGCAAAATTATTGGAAGTTGGAGAAATTGATGTTTGTGCCATCAGGTTTGAGGCTATGTAGACGGAATATGAGATGTTGCTCCTCCATCCTGAGAGTACCCACATCGTGGCAGAAGAGGAGGCCTCCAACTTGATGGCAGGAAGATAGGTAGCCTCCAACCTGATGGAATGAACATCGATTTCTCCAACTTCTGGCCTTTTTTTCTCCTCCTCTTCCCTCTTCTTCAATTCCCCACTGTGGTCTCTTACCTCATCTTCTCACCTGTGTTTGTCACCTTCCCCTGCTGCCCCTCCTCTTTCCCTTTCTCCAGTGGTCTCCTCACCTCTCCTATCAGATTCCTTCTTCTTTAGCCCTTTACAGTGTGTATTTTTAACTGTTCAAGAGGCAATGAATAGATGCCGTCTTGGTGCAAGATCATGCAGGTTTCATATTCTACATCATATAATATTCAAAGTGTTCTGCACATAAAACTGCCAATTTCATATTTATTAAAAGATGCTGCGCCTTACAGGCTTTCTGGCCCAACGAGCTGCAGTGCTCAGCAACCCTCCTATTTAACCCCAACCTAATTGCAGGACAATTTTCAACAGTCAATTAACCTACCTTTGGAATATGGGAGGAAAGCAGAATGCCCAGAGTAAACCCACGTGCTCCTGGGTAGGAGGTACAAATTTCTTACAGACGACATTGGAGTTAAACAATGGGCGCTGACATGCCGAGCTGTAATAGTGCTGTGTTAACTGCTACGTTACCGTGGCACCCCATGTGGTTGCAGCCAGAGATCTTGCCCAACTGTGGTGGATGTGCGTTTCTGGGCAGATTTCCTAGCAGGCTGGAGGAGGCAATGATATCATTGGTTGGGGGGAAGAGAAGGGGATGTTTGGGAGGTGATCATGTCAGAAGTGGAGACAATGGAGGAGGACTGAAAGTTAGAGTAGGCTGGGAGATGATTGGAGGAAAAGGTTTTGGTTGGCAGAATTTAAGAGTGGTAAGTTTATTAATGGGCTGAGGTGAAGTTTGGAAATGGTCAGGGGGTGACTTGGTAGAAAATCAAAGGTGTTGTGGATGAGTGGCAGGTACATGTCTGAGGGATGGTGAAAATACAACTGGATCATACTGGAATATTTGTATATTCTTCCTGGCCTTTTTGGTAGCGAATGGGGCCTTCCTGATCAACCCCTACCAGTTTGCATCCATGCAACGTAGAAAGCATCCTATTGTATGTATTATAGCTAGGTACGGCAGCTGCTCTGCTCGTGACTGCAAGAAACTGCAGAGAGTCATGGCCACAGATCAGCACATCACGGAAACTAGTCTTCCCTCTTTGGACTCCGTCTATACTTCTCACAACCTCAGTAAAGCAGCCAACGTGACCAAGGACCCCATCCACCACAGGTATTCCATCAAGGAGAAGATGGAAAAACCTAAGAGTAGGTGCCACCAGACTTGAGGACAGCTTCACACCTGCTGTTCGAAGAACATTGAATGGTTCCCTAGTTTGATAAAACGGATTCTTGACCTAGTCTACCTCATTATAATCTTGCACCTTATTGTCTACCAGCACTGCACTTTCTCTGTAGCTGGTAGAATTTATGTGGCATTTTATTATTGTTTTACCCTACACTAGCTCAATGAGCTGTGTAATGAATTGTTCCATACAAACTGTATAGAAAACTAGCTTCTCACTGTACCTTGGTACCTGTGACCATAATATTCCAATCCCTCCACCTAATGACAGACAAGGCCCAGATCCTCTGGTTGGGCCAGCTCCACTGTTGAAGGTCCATGTTATTTGATAATTGTACATGCAGTTTAAAATAAAGCTCATGGTCAACTTCAGGTGCAAGTTGTGTGCTGACTGATAATATTGTGCATGCCCTGTAACCTTCAAGCTTGTGTCATACACACCGAAAACCTCTGGGTGTGTGCTATGCAAAGTATTTGATTTTGTTTAGCACCTGTGTTTCATATAATATTCACTATTTTGCAGCTCTAACAAAAGCGTTGTGCTACACAGCAGTATTTCCAGGTCGACATGGCTGTTGTCTTTGTATTTAGGAAGCAAGTACTCAGTTTTCTGACACCTCAAAGAGCACTCATACTCTGATTGTACCACAAAATTAATAGGGAACCAAATCCAAAAGCACGCTTTTATTTCTTTGTGTTATGTGACTAAAAATTGATGTTATTTTGCTGGAGTGAAATGTGATAATGACCATTGTTGTTGTTTTGACTCGCTCCAAAGTTCATCTGCTTCGTCCTGCTGCCAGTCATTCATGTAATCTGAATTCCCACGCGGAGGTTCACAAGATTGTACCATTCCCTATGAAGTTTTGACCACATTCTCGCATAGTTACCAGTTGTTGGGCACTCCTGATATAAACTGATCATATTAGCTTAATGCCTGCTTATTGGGGAAAGTACAACCACATACTTTATGCCTGCCATTTCCTCACACTGGACCAATGCCCTCACCACCTACCCTGATTGTTGCTGGTAGTGGTTATAAGAACTTGGAGAACATCGAGGATTGCCTCCACAGCACTTCATTAAAACCAAATTAGCAGCTTCAGACACTTTGCTCGAAACCACTGAGAAGTGTGTCAGCCCTGAAAGGCAGACAGCCCATGGTAGACGGGCAGCAGCAATGCACAGGATGTCTACCATGGAGCATGGAGCACAAGGAACTGCAGTGGTCGTGGAGTGGGTCTCTGGATTTAGTAAGAGGGTCCTGGTATTTCCAGTGAGACAAGTGCCAGATGGGAGGATGATGGGTGAGTTGAAGGGGTCCTGTGGGCCCAAAGGGGTTGAGGTGGGGACTGAAAAACTGCTACTGGTCCAGTGATGAGAATCTCCACTCACTTCCTATAGAACGTCTGCTATCTTTGAGAGTCCTGCCAAAGGTTTTCGGCCTGAAATGTCAACAATACTTTTTTTGCATAGATACTGCCTAGCCTGCTGAGTTCCTCCAGCAGTTTGTGTGTGTTGCTATCTGTGAGAGTATTCAGTTCATTGATGGGCATGGCTTTTCAATGCCTTAAGTTTCCTGATCCACTCTGTATGGCAGCTAATTGTTTTATGAACCCAAGACTATACCAATGTTGCATGAATTTCTCAATAACTGAGTAGTGGAGAAAGGTCCACATGCTGTGCATAGTTTGGAAGGTGCTTGAATAAGACCTTAAGAAATGGGAGCTGAATTCGGCCATTTTGGCTCATCAAGTCACCTATCAACCTCTGATTTAAACATATCCAGTCACTTGGCCCCTACGGCCACTGCTTTAAACATATCCAGTAGTGGCAAAGTTTCACCACCATCTGGCTAAGGAAATTCCTCCTCATCTCTGTTCTAAAGGGACACCCTTGTACTACTCGTACTCTGAGGCTGTGCTATCTGGTCCTAGGTTCCCCCACTATAGGAAACATCCTCTCCACATCCACTGTATTTTGGCCTTTCAAAACTTGATGGGTTTCAATGTGATTCCCCTCCTCATTCTTCTCAGCATGTATAGGCCCAGATCCATAAACGCTCCACATGCTTTCATTCCCAGGATTTTTTTGTGAACCTCCTCTGGACCCTCTCTAATGTCAGCACATCCTTTCTTAACTAAGGGGCCCAAAACTGCTCATAACACTCCAACTGTGGTCTGACCAGTGCCTTATAAAGCCTCAGCATTACATCCTTTATTCCCATTTTTGCTTCTTGGCAGTCAGCCAATCTACTATCCATGCTAGTATCTTTCCTGTAATACCATAGGCTCTTATCTTGTTTAGCAGTCTCATGTTTGGCACTTTGTCAAAGACCTACTGATAATCCAAGTAAACAACATCCACTGACTTTGTTTACTCCCTGTTTGTTATTTCTTCAGAGAATTCCAACAGATTTGTCAGGCAAAATTTTACCTTAAGGAAACCATGCTGACTTTAGCCTACTTTACTAAATACATACCCTGAAACATCATCCTTAATAATGAACTGCAACATCTTTGTAATCACTAGTCAGGCTAACTGGCCTATAATTTCCTTCCTTTTGCCTCCCTTCCTTCTTAAAAAGTGGAGTTACATTTACGATTTTCCAGTCCTCAGGAATCATTCTAGAATCTAGTGTTTCTTGAAAGATCATTACTAATGCCTCCATAATCTCTTCAACTACCACTTTCAGAACCCTGGGATGTAGTTTATCTGGTTCAGGTGCCTTGTCTACCTTCAGTCCTTTCAGCTTCCCAAGCACCTTCTCCTTAGTAATAGCAACTACACTCACTTCTGCCCCCTGACCCTCTTGAGTTTCTGGCATACCACTGGTGTCTCCCACAGTGCAGACTGACACAACATTCTTAAGTTCATCTGCTATTTTTTTCTCCCCCATTACTACCTCTGTACTGTCATTTTCCAGCAGTCTGATATCCACCTCTTCTCTCTTTTACTCTTATGTATCTGAAAAAACTTCAGGTACCTTCTTTTATATTATTGGCCAGCTTACCTTCATGTTTAATTTTTCTCTCTCTATTGCTTTGTTAGTCGTCTTCTGTTTGTTTTAAGAGCTTCCCAGTCCTCTATCTTCCCACTAATTTTTTTTTGTTATTGGCCCTCTCTTTTGCTTTTATGCTGCTTTTGACTTGCCTTGAATAGTCTGCAGAGAATTCTGAAGATGTCCATACAACATATATTGTGCACAATAAACATTGGTCCATCTGCTGGGCATGAGTGTGAACAAGCAGCTTGACCATGGAATTGAGGATTTACACTCATTAGCTGCCCTTGCATCCATCCATGTATAAGCTGAATGTCAGTCACCAAGGGAAACCTGAGACAATTGCGCTTTTTCTCCTCTTGTTCATTAATGCCAAAAAAAAGCTCCTTTGTCTGATGTGATCCCACCTGTACTTGAACCAAAGGAGGTAGCAGGCATGGGATGGGAGAGACTTTTCTTGTGGTGTGATGTTTCATGTGTATTCATCCCAGACCTGTATACTCGGTATACCCGGAGTACGTTATAGAAGAGATGTTCAACATAATAATGGCAAAATAATGTTAATCTACTGCATGACTTCAATTCTAATGGCAGCCATGTTTTGAAATTCATGTCCCTGGCAATCCTGCCCCACCTCAATGTTTAAAGGAAACACTTCTGTTCAATGAAATAGCTAGTTGTATCTGTTCATGTAGAACAATATGAAAATAGCAATAATAAAGATGACAAGATTAGTGATAGCCTTTCTGTAATTTCAGTGATTTGTATAAACATTTTATTCACAAACACAAGAAAAACTGCAGATGCTGGAAATCCAAAGCAACGCACACAAAATGCTGGAGGAACTCAGCAGGCCAGGCAGCATCTATGGAAAAAAGTAAACAGTCAATTCTTTGGGTTGAGCCCCTTCGTCAGGACCAGAAAGCAGGCGAATTAAAAAAGTGTGGAGAGAGAAGGAAGAAGTACAACGTGGTAGGTGATAGCAGAGACCAGGGGAGGGGATGAGGTAAAGAGCTGGGAAGTTGACGTGTGAGAGAGAGGGACAAAGGGCTGGAGAAGGGGGGATCTGATAGGAGAGGATGGAAGACCATGGAAGAAAGGGAAGAAGATGGAGCACCAGAGGGAGGTGATGGACAGGTAAGGAGATAAGGTGAGAATGGGAAACAGTAATGGGGAGTGGTGAAGAGGGGAGTTTGAGAAATCGATGTTCATGCCATCAGGTTGGAGAATATTGACAGAATGTAAGGTGTTGTTGCTCCAACCTGAGAGTGGGCCCATCATGGCAGTGGAGGAGGACATGAACTGACATATGGGAATGGGAAGTAGAATTGAAATAGGTGGCCACCAGAGATCCCGCATTTTCCGGGGTTGTGGGTGGTAGGTGCTCAGCGAAGCAGCCTCCCAATCTATGTTGGGTCTCACCGATGCACAGGAACCTATGCTGGGATCACTGGATGCCGTAGATGATAGGTGAAGTGTCCCTCATCTGGAAGAACTCTCTGGGGCCCTGAATGGTAGTGAGGGAGGAGGTGTAGGGGCTGGTGTAGCACTTGTTCCATTTGCAAGGATAAGCACAGGGAGGGAGATCATTGGGAAGGGATGAGTGGACAAGGGTGTCACGTTGGGAATGATCCTTGTGAAAAGCAGAAAGTGGGTGGAGGGAAAGACGTGCTTAGTAGTAGGATCCTGTTGGAGGTGGCGGAAGTTACGGAAGTTACGGAGAATTATGTGCTGGACACTGAGACTAATGGGGGGGTAGGTAAGGTCAAGAGGACAAGGGAGGATGGGATGAGGGCAGATGTGTATAAAATGGAATAGATGCAGGTGAGGGCAGCATTGATGGTGGAGGAAGGAAAGCGCCTTTCTCTGATGAAGGAGAACATCTCAGTAGTTCTGGAGTGAAAAGCCTCATCATGAGAGCAGATGCGGTGGAGATGAGGAACTTAGAGAAGAGGATGGCATTTTTACAAGTGACAGGGTAGGAAGAGGTTATAATCCAGGTAGCTGTGAGAATCAGTGGGTTTGTAAATGATATCAGTAGATAGTCTCCAGAAATTGGCGGGGGTGGTGGGGGGGGGGAAGAGAGAGATATCGAGAAAGGGGAGGAAGGTGTCAGAAATGGACTTTGTAAACTTGAGGACAAAGGGGTAGTTGGAACGGAAAGGATATGTGTGGATTTTTATGTAATTCTCCATAGAAGTATCTTCATGGAGCCAAATAAAGACCATTTCATCTTAACGAAATAGATTTTTATTTAGGAAATTTTACTTATTTATTTTTTATTTTGAGATGCAGCATGGCTGCCTCAGCAAACCCCGACAATCCCGATTAACCCTAACCTAATCACGGGACAATTTACAATGACCAGTTAACCTACCCCGTTGGTCTTTGGACTGTGGATGGAAGCCAGAGGACCTGGGGAATACATGCACATTCTGTGGGTAGCACATACAGAGACGTAAAGAACAGCGCTGGAATTGAACTCCAGACTCCAGAGGGCCCCAAGCTGCAGTAGCGTTGCACCGACTGCTGTCACCAGACTGTTTATTTAGACTAGTCTACTCGGTCTGGATTGTAATGTTAACTGTTTATGAGAAATTGTTTGCATCAATCTTCCTGTCTGTTTCACATTCCCACGTGTGATTTTAAAAGAAATATTTAAAATTCTGATTCCTTCCTTCCTTTTGAAGATATTGAGAGCTTCACTCTCCTTTACGGAGAAGCATCAGGTTTCATTATTCACTTTTAGCATGCCCTTAAGTTTCACCAAGTGGGATTATCACCTGGAACTACCTCTACTTCTCATTGACTGTCAAGTTGAAGCTGTTTCCTTTGGGATTCAATGCACTCTCTTTGAGGAAATCATAATCACTAATATGGCTTGCTACTTACAGGTTTTTTTTTAGCAATTCCCTTGTATTTTTAAATTGCAATATTCCATTTTCTCCACTCCCTTTCTGAAAGTTAGAGCTTTATCTGAAAGGTCACTCATGCTCAGGCAGGGACTATTGGGTAAACTGTCAGATCTTGGAGAAGGAAACTTGGCTTTCAGTATTTTAACTTTAGTTTATCTCCAAATGCTCATCAGGGAGAAAGACACATAGGAGGTACGTGGAGAGATGGCCTATCAAAGAATAAATGTGCCAAGCCATTATGCAAAAGCAAAATTTCAGTTAAAAGCCTGCTTAAATCTTTGTCTACCAGGCTGTGTCATTATTAGTTAAGTCTGAAGCAAAGTTCAGTTACTTATTGAATCCTCAATCTAGCGAATATTGAAGGGCTTGGATAGAGTGGACATGGAGAGGATGTTTCCTATCATGGGGGAGTCTACACCAGATGTCACACCTCAGAATAGAAAGAACAGTGATGAGTTTTTCTTTATCCAAAGGACGTTGAATCTGTGGAATTCATTGCCACAGTTGGCTATGGAGGTCAATTCATTATTGGTTATATTTAAAGCAGAAGTTAATAGCTTCTTTATTAGTAAGGGTGTCAAAGGTTATGGAGAGAAGGCAGGAGAATGGGGTTGAGTGGGATAACAAATCAACCGTGACGGAATGGCGGAGAAGACTCAATGGGCAAATGGCCTAATTCTGCTGCTATGTCTTGTGGCTTTACAGACATCCCACCCTGCAAAAACTGATTTCAGGGAGGTAGCACCATCAATCTGCGGGAGACTTCCGGGAGAGGTGGGATGTCTGCAATAGAGTAGCTCCTTAGCAGCTGGCCAGCTAGTTTAAATAACGTTAGCTATGCTAATGAATGAATGACACCTGATAAACTCACCTCAACATGTCTTTTACAGTCTTAACCCACCATGGGCAATAGAAAAGTCACTGTTGCAAACAGTGCAGCGAGAAACACTGTCATTATTTTTGACCCCCTATTAGGCAGGGGTACACTTTAATGTAGTCTGGAGTGATGTACATTTTATATTTTTTTTTGGAGCACTGTGCCATGGCGTTCGTTCTCTCTCTCTCTCTCTCTCTCGTGTCGCTCTCTCTCGCTTGCTGCCGCGCTCTCGCTTGCTTTCTCACACTCGCTCGCTCTCAAAAAAATTGATTTCTGTGATATTGTATATAATTTGCGGGCATCAGGAAGCCACTATTAATATGCGGGAGATGCGGAACTTCCGGGAGAGGTGGGATGTCTGGCTTTATGAGAGTCGTCGTTATTTTGTTGGCATGACCTGACAGGCAATCAGTTCCTGGCAAGTTCCCATAGAACAAACAAAAGTTTTGACAGTGTAGATGCTTTAGGTAGTCAGTTAGGCCTTGAGCACATTACCTTCTGAATCAGAAGTTGGGAGTGTTACTGCAAGATTGAAAGTTCAAATTCATTTCTGGACAATAGTGATGCTGGGCACCCAGTCAAAGGTGAGTTGTTTCTCTCAAACTCTGTTTCATGGACTCTGTCAATGACATTCAGAGCTGTTGTGAATCCTGTCTGTAGATTCTGGCCCAACTTATCAAGCATGTCATGAGCAACACAACATGTATAACTTTGACACAGGAAAGGTACATTTCTGATAATCAATTTTAAAAAGTGCAAAAATTTATCTTTGCTGACTAAAGATCCCATTAGCTCTTACTCCTTGATCAGGAGTAAATGCAGGTACTGGAAGATTGCAAAAAGGCCATAAATAATCAAAGCTGAGCAAGAAGCAGCATTTCTGCACTGAAACCTGTTGCCAACAGATCTGAATCGATCTTATACGATCTGAATGTTTGTGTTGTTACCATGCCAGGTCAACACGTACAAAATTCTGGAGGAACTCAGCATTTTACACACTTCATTTCAGTTTATGCAATAAATCTTTAATTTTTTTTGGAATAACTCTTCTATAAATGTTAGAGGGTGATTTGAAGAAGTAGGAAGGTTTGTGGTTTATAGTTCAGATCACCATTTTCTAAGCAAAAGCAAAGAATAAACTAAATCTATTGTTTTGGTGTTTTATCCCACTACTACTTTAAAACGTAAAATCTCCTTGAAAGAATCACAGCCATGCCTGTCAATTTGATACCAATGACCTTGAAGCATGTTAAAATAGCCTTGGGATCTGAACAGTTCTGTTACTTTTTTGAAGTTTACTTAGATGATTTCATGGTGAGCAATGTTTCTAAGCTTTAGAAGTAATGGGTCAATGGACGGCTGCAAAGTTGGTAATGTGATTTCAGATTAGCTACCTTAATGATCAATAAAAACTAGGAGAAGACTGAGGCTGTTCTGTACAGAAAGAGGATGGACCACGTTTTAAATGTGCAGTGTGTGAATATCATTGTGATGTTCTCTGAGGCTGACAGAACACTGTGAGCAACCTGCCACTGCTGCTTTGGCAATTTACTGACCTTAATGATACTAGAAGCGGGTGCCTGGAGTGGTGAGAGACATGAAGCTGTTTTTAAGTGGCTAACATAAGTGATTCTTGCAGAGACATGGCGGAATGTTGAAGCTTTGCATGTTATGTCAGAGAAGGAGGAATAGAGAAGATGTCAATTTAAAAGCACAAAAAGAGAGTTATTTGGCTTGATCTGCTGGCACAGCAGCTTCTCAGTTATTTTTCTCCAGATGACAGGTGCTGTACTAACCTGATATACCATAAAGAGTTCAATGGATGTCATATTATTCCATGAGATTACTTCATGTCTTGAATTTTGTTTCACGTGCAGTTTAAGATTTGTGTTTTTAACATCCTTTGTGCCTGAAAATGCATTGCCTAAGTCTATTTTTAAAGTGCTATTCAATCGAAAATCAAATTATTTTTTAGAGTCAGACTGATAATATGCATTTCCTTGTTTTCCGTTATTTCAAAAATTCATCTAGGATCTTCTAGGCATCGGTCACCTTTATGCCTCAGACAAGGCTTCTGTGCCAAATACACATGCGGAGTCACTGTTGCCGTTATAACAGGGTGGCATCATTCCCTATGTCTTTTAATCAAGACTACTTGATGAGAAAAGCTTTTACCTATGTTTTATTTTGTTGAAAATTTCTTTCCATCTGGAGCATACATTTTTTCACATTTTACTAGATATTGTTTGAGCAAGTTACCCAGCCAAAGTAATAAATAAGGTCTCATGATTTTGTCCATTTGTTGTGCACAGACCTACTAACTGTGTTTCTTGCTCCGTAATCGACTGGTATTTGAGTGTGGCATTTCTCTGTCATTTAGTTTTAAGATCATTTGACAGCAATATTTGAATGTCGATGAGCACTCTTGGACAATGTAAATTTGAAGCTTGCCAGGTTTTTGGAATTTGGGATTGTCAGATTTGAGTAAAGTTAATGACAATCTTGCTTGTTGGTTTAAGTCAAAGTATAAATCTTAGAGAAGAATCAATATATATTGTTTCATATATAATATATCATTTTACTAGAATGTGATTTGATGTTGTGGACTAACACCAGTTTTCCTTTGATTTTGCTTCATTCCCTGGTGTGATTTCCCCCCCCCCACCAATCTTCCATGAAATTCACTTTGCTGCTTTTTCCTTGATCCTCATCTAATTCTTTCCCTTTTTCCAGTATTGAGGCAAGTACTTTATTTCTGAAATCATGTCCTGTAATTTGTTTAGAAGATTCTGCATAGGTTACCTCGACCACATGGGTTTGCTGGTGTGCTCCTGAAAACATATGTAACTTTGCCTGTAACTGAAACCTTTAGAAACATAGAAACATAGAAAATAGGTGCAGGAGTAGGCCATTCGGCCCTTCGAGCCTGCACCGCCATTTATTATGATCATGGCTGATCATCCAACTCAGAACCCCACCCCAGCCTTCCCTCCATACCCCCTGACCCCTGTGGCCACAAGGGCCATATCTAACTCCCTCTTAAATATAGCCAATGAACTGGCCTCAACTGTCTCCTGTGGCAGAGAATTCCACAGATTCACCACTCTCTGTGTGAAGAAGTTTTTCCTAATCTCGGTCCTAAAAGGCTTCCCCTCTATCCTCAAACTGTGACCCCTCGTTCTGGACTTCCCCAACATCGGGAACAATCTTCCTGCATCTAGCCTGTCCAATCCCTTTAGGATCTTATACGTTTCAATCAGATCCCCCCTCAATCTTCTAAATTCCAACGAGTACAAGCCCAGTTCATCCAGTCTTTCTTCATATGAAAGTCCTGCCATCCCAGGAATCAATCTGGTGAACCTTCTTTGTACTCCCTCTATGGCAAAGATGTCTTTCCTCAGATTAGGGGACCAAAACTGCACACAATACTCCAGGTGTGATCTCACCAAGGCCTTGTACAACTGCAGTAGTACCTCCCTGCTCCTGTACTCGAATCCTCTCGCTATAAATGCCAGCATACCATTCGCCTTTTTCACCGCCTGCTGTACCTGCATGCCCACTTTCAATGACTGGTGTATAATGACACCCAGGTCTTGTTGCACCTCCCCTTTTCCTAATCGGCCACCATTCAGATAATAATCTGTTTTCCTATTAAGCACCAAATACAATAATCTCTTCTGAGGACAGAAGACTATGGTGTCCATCTTTCAGGGCTGTCACTTTGGTCGGCACACACTCACTGGTAACAGCCCAGAAAGATGATGTAGCACACAGTCCCGTAAACATTATCATAGCTAACCTCATTCACAATGCCGTTTAGCATAAAGGTATAAAATGAATGTAGGTCTCAGTTAAAGACATGTTTAAGTCTGTTGAAATTTTACACTAAAAATGACTTCTTTGATTGTTTTGTAACTGTTTAATTTTAAAAAAAAGGATTGGCAATTGAAGTTTACTTAATTTGATTGGCAATCTGAGTAGAGAGCAAGAAAATTAAGAAAAATAAATGCAGTTTTCAGCTAGATAAGGAGAGGATAAAGTTCCAGTGGAGTATTTAATTTGGAACCAGAAGAGACAATAAGTTGGCTGTAGCGCTGAAATTGTTCAGTTCACTCCAATGCTGATTTAATTTATCTTGTACCCATTACTTATTGCATTCTTATTAAAACAAGAGAACCATGAAAACCACATCTAGGCGAAGTTTCTCAAAAAGGTGCATCTACTTCAGTACAAGAGATTGCACCAGAACAGACAGAATTGCCTTTTTTTAAAACAGATTCAGATCTTTTAAAGATCTATCTTGCAGTATATCACTGCACACCAAATTGATATTAATACAGTATTATGTAATTAAGTAGAAAGGTTACTCAAATACTGGAGAGAATTATTCAATCATCTATTTATAGCAAAGTATCAAGCTATTTGTAATGTGGTTATATTGGAGTCAGTAGAATGAATGAATAACATAATCAAATGTTAATGTTTTCCATTTGAATCATTCAGTATCGATTGATTTGAAATTGTAGAGAAGGTGGGTATTAAGTCATATTGTTCGAGAAAGCCAGCGTGGTTCAAATTTTAATTCTAATGAATACTGTTAGAATTGCTCCTTTGTGTGTCGCTACCGGAGGTGCCTCTTCTGGAAATGTCACTCCACTCTTCAAGAAGGGAGAGAGGCAGAAGAAAGGAAATTATAGGCCAGTTAGTTTGACCTCAGTGGTTGGGAAGATGTTGGAGTTGATTATTAAGGATGAGGTTTCAGGGTACTTGGAGGCACATGATAAAATAGGCCTTAGTCAGCATGGTTTCCTCAAGGGAAAATCTTGCCTGACAAATCTGTTGCAATTCTTTGAAGAAATAACAATCAAGATAGACAAAAGTCAATCGGTTGGTGTTGTATACTTGGATTTTTCAGATGGCCTTTGAGAAGGTGCCATACATGGTGCTGGTATTACAGGAAAGATTCGAGCATGGATAAAGCAGTGGCTGATTGGCAGGAGGCAAAGAGTGGGAGTACAGGCAGCCCTTTCTGGTTGGCTGTCGGTGACGAGTGGTGTTCCACTGGGGTCTATATTGGGACTGATACTTTTTAGGTTACATGTCAATGATTTGGATGATGGAATTGATGGCTTTGTTGGAAAGTTTGCAGATGATATGGAGATAGGTGGTGGGGCAGGTAGGTTTGATGAAGTAGAGAGGCTATAGAAGGACATAGAGAGATTAGGAAAATGGGCAAAGAAGTGGCAGATGGATATAGTGTTGGGAATTGTATGGTCATGTACTTTGATAGAAGAAATGAAAGGGTTGACTATGTTCTAAATGGAGAGAAAATACAAAAAACAGCGACACAGAGGAACTTGGGAGTCCTTGTGCAGGATTCCCTAAAGGTTAATTTGCTGGTTGAATTTGTGGTGAGGAAGGCATATGCAATGTTAGCATTCATTTCAAGAGGACTAGAATATAAAAGCAAGGATATAATGTTGAGACATTATAAAGCACTGGTGAGGCCTTCATTGGAGTATTGTGATCAGTTTTGGACACCTTATCTTAGAAAGGACGTGCTAAAACTGGACAGGGTTCAAAGAAGGTTTACGAAAATGATTCCAGGATTGAATGGCTTGTCATATGAAGAGCATTTGATGGCTGTGGGCCTGAATTCATTAGAATTCAGAAGAATGAGGGGTGACCTCATTGAAACCTATTGAATGGTGAAAGGCCTTGATAGAGTGGATGTGGAGAGGATGTTTCCTATGGTGGGAAAGACTTAAGAACAAAGGACACAGCCTCAAAATATAGGGGGTGTCCTTTTAGGATGGAGATGAGGAATTTCTTCAGCCAGAGAGTGGTGAACCTTTGGAATTCTTTGCCACGGGCAGCTGTGGAGGTCAAGTCTTTATATTTATTTAATGCAGACATTGATAGATTTTTGATTGGTCAGGGCATGAAGGGGTATGGGGAGAAGGCAGGAGATTGAAGCTGAGAGGAAAATTGGATCAGCCATGATGAAATGACAGGGTAGACTCTATGGGCCAAATGGCCTAATTCTGCTCCTAAGTCTATGGAAAGGTGTTCTTGCTCTGTCTACTTGAGTACGATGCAGAGGGTAATATCTGAGATGAGGAGCCCTACAGAGCCATAGATAACATGCATTTCCATGTCTTACATCATTTCAGAAATTCAACCAGGAACCTTTGGGAATGAGTCACCTTTTTATCTCATAAAACACTACATCATACCATTGAACTCGCTTTTGAGGTCCTTGCCCGTGGCCACGAAAACATTACCTATCTTAGGGTGCTAAAACTATACAGCACACAGAAATAGGTCCTTCAGCCCAAATTGTCCATGCTGACCAAGTTGCCTAATTGAGCTAATCCCCTTTTGCCTGCATTTGGCCTACGTCCCTCTAAACCTTCCCTATTCATGTATATGTCCAAATGCCTTTTAAATGTTATAACTGTACCCCCTTCTACTTTCCCAGGCAGCTTCTTCCATATAGATCACTACCTGCATGGAAAAAGTTGCTCCTCAGCTCCTTTAAAATATTTTGCCTATTAATTACAACCCATGCCCTGGTTTTGGTCACCTCTGCCATGGGGAAAAGACTATGTTATTCCCCTTATCTATACCCCTTATGTTTTTATAAACCTCAGCCTCTTACACTCCATTGGAAAACATGTCCTCGCTTCATCAGGCTCTTAAAATAACTCAAACCCTCCAGTCTAAGCAACATCCTAGTAAATCTTTTCTGTACCTTTCCAGTTAAATGACATGCTTCTTAACAGTACTCCAAATGTGTCCTACCATTTACTGTGCAAGTCTTGCTCTGGTTTGTCTAACTGAAAGCCACCATCTTGCATTTAATTGAATTAAATTTTATCTGATATTCGTCAGCCCACTGGCCCAGTTCATCAAGATCCCTTATTCACTGTCCTCTATATCAGCAATTTTAGTGTCATCTGTACACTTACTAACCATGCCACCTATATTGTCATCCAGACGGTTAATATAAATGCCAGTAGACCCAGCACCAGCTTCTGTCGCACATCACTGGTCACAGGCCCCAGGTTGAAAATTAACCCTCTGCCAACAACCTTTGTCTCTTGGCAACACACACAGAAAATGCTGGTGAACGCAGCAGGCTAGGCAGCATCTATAGGAAGAGGTACAGTCGATGTTTTGGGCCGGGACCCTTCGTCAGGACTAATTGAAAGAAGAGCTAGTAAGAGATTTGAAAGTGGGAGCAGGAGGGGGAGATCTGAAATGATAGGAGAAGACAGGAGGGGAGGGGTAGATCTAACAGGTGGAAAGTAGATTGACAAAAGGGATACCAGACTGGAGAAAGGAGAGGATCTTGGGATGGGAAGCCTGGGGAGAGAGAGGAGGGAGGAGGGGAGCCCGGAGGGTGGAGAGCAGGCAAGGAGTTATAGTGAGAGGGACAGAGGGAGAAAAAAGAGAGAGAGAAAAAAAAGTGGGGGGAAATAAAAAAATATATTAAATAAATAAATAAGAGATGGGGTGTGAAGGGGAGGAGGGGCATTAATGGAAGTTAAAGAAGTCAATATTGGTGTTGTTCCTCCAACCTGAGTGTGGCTTCATCTTGACAGTAGAGGAGGCCGTGGATAAACATATCAGAAATTCTTCCTATAGATGCTGCCTGGCCTGCTGCGTTCACCAGCATTTTTTGTGTGTGTTGCTTGAAATTCCAGTATCTGCAGATTTCCTTGTGTCAACCTCTGTCTCCTATCATCAAGGCAGTTTTGCTTCCAAGTTTGTCTGAATCCCATGTGATCTAACCTTCTGGACTAACCTACCATGTGGTATCTTGTCAAAGTCCTCACTAAAGTCCATATAGACAAATTTTACTGTGCGGCTGTCATTTATTTACTTGGTTACTTCTTCAAAATCTTAATTAAATTCATGTGATGTGAGTTGTCATGCACAAAGCCATGCCACCTGTCCCAAATCGGCCTTTGTCTTTCCAAATGCACGTAGATTCTATATCTCAGAATCTCCTCCAATAACTTGCCCACCAATGACGTTAGGCTCACTGGTCTGTATTTCTTTACAACCTTTATTCTATAAAACCCCAATATTAACCACCCTCCAGTCTTCTGGCACTTCACTTGCGGCTATCAGTGATATAAATATCTCCACTGGCGGCCCCGCAGCTGTTTCCCCACAATGTCCAAGAATGCACTGAAGACTTATCTTTCTAAGTCCCCCAGCATCTCCAGTAATGTGGATCCTCACCATCTAACAGCCTCTTGAAGACTCACTTTCAATGAATCGGAAACAGCTTCTTCCCTTCGGCCTTCACATCTCTGAGCAGTTCAAGAATCCTTGCACACTACCTAATTGCTCCTTTTTTTGCACTGTTGTTTGTAATTTAGAGTCATTTTTATGTCTTTGCACGGTTCTGCTGCTGAAATAATAAAAAAAACAGATTTTATGTAAGTCAACAGTGACTTGGATTCTGCCATTGCCCTTAACTTCCCAAGTTCCTTAGCATCCATGCCTCTGCAAAGTAACCATAGCTGAGGAGTATTTGTTTAGGACATCTCCTATGACTCCATACATAGATGACAAGGTTGATCTTTATGCTGCCCATTTCTCTCCCTGGTTACTCTTTCACCCTAAATACTCTTGTAGAATCTCTTTGAATTTTCCTTTACATTATCCATTAAAACTGTTTCATGACCCCTTTTTGCCCTCCTGATCTCCCTCATCCCCTTTAAACCTCAAGGGACTCATTGGCTTGATACCAGCTACCTATAGTTGACATACACTTCTCTCTTTTCAGGGCTTTAATATCGCCTGTCATTCAGAGATCTCTACTCCTGTCAGCCTTTTCTTTTACTTCAAAATTAACATGCTGGCCCTAAACTCTTGCTATGTCCTTCCACTTGTCAGATGTCCCTTTATCAACCCCACTCCCACCTCCACCAGCTTTTGAAATTGCTAAAAATTTAAGGGCTGTTCATCAACAATTTCCAGTGAACATGTGTACCTCAGCACAGAGCTTCCTCTTTAGCCACTTGTAGAGTGGACCTCACAAAGCAGCTTGGCAGGATTGTAATTGGATGCCTCTGCACTGTGATAACAGAAAGCATGCTCATTCCACAAAGTGCTGTATAATTGAAATATTTATTTAGCTATTTTTGTGTTTGTGGTAAATCATTTCTTTATGGTCACTTTTCCAATTGTCGATTGGATAAGAGAAATGAAGGTAGCAGGTGGAGTACTGTAAATGAGTATGACTATTGCTTCAATTTGTTTTGGCTCTTCTTCCTTGTTCTAAACTTTTTTTTAGATCATTCTGCGTCTAATATTTCCTGTCACAATCTTAGATATACAGTATATCAACTTCCAAAACACTTTTGTCTCTTCTTTCCTTGACATTTAAGAACTATTTCAGTAGAATGCTTTGAAAATGAAAATGAGGAAAGGTTGTGTTGCCCCTTTTTTTTGCACATCACAAAAATAAAATGTCTACTCTACTGACCTTTAGTAATGCAGATATTCACCTCTTTTCACATTTCCCTACGTGCATTTGTCATAATACCACTGTTAATGATGATATACTAATGAGCTGACGATTTAATGGGATGCTATGCTGGCATTACAGACGTTTGTGTTACATGTCAAGTGGCTACCACTGTAACATTCGTGCTTATGGCTGTAAGCAAAAGCTTCCTTCAAGTTACTATCAGTTAATAGAAACATCCCCCTTCTCTGTTCTTGCACCATTTGAAAAAAGAATGTTATATATCTTTTGAACTAACATTCAATATGCAGTATGAATTGACTTCTTTTTGAACTTGGGTAATGTAATTCAGTACAATGGATGAGATTGATCAAAATTCTGAAAAATTCGTTAATGTATGCGATGCATTTTAGGAAGCTGAAGCAGACCAGGATATACACAGTGAATGGCAGGGTCTCAGGGATGCTACTGAACAGCGAGGCCATGGGGAACAAGTACATAGTTTCCTGAAAGTGGCAACAGAGATAAACAGAATGGTGGTGAAGGTGTATGGTGTGCTCTGCTATAGAAAGAAGGTGATTGAGCTGGAAAGGCTGCAGAGAAGTTTCACAGGAATTTTGCTTGGACTTGGACTCAGGAGTGAATGGATAGGCTGGGTCTTTTTTTCCCTGGAGTTAAGGAGGCTAAGGGATGACCATATAGTTTTATAAAATCATGAGAGGCATAGATAGGTAGATACTCAGTTACTTTCCCAGCATAAGGAAATCTAAAGCCAGAGGGCATGATTTAAGAAGAGAGGGAAAAGATTTATAGTGGGTGTGATAGAGAATTTTTTTCATAAACAGGGTGATGACAGAGGAGGTGACCGAGGTAGTACAATAACAATGACTAAAATACAGTTGGATAGGTAGGCAAACTGGTTGGCATTGATGGACATAGATGGGCATCTTGGTTGGCATCAATAAACACTGGACAACAAAGAATTTGCTTCCTGAATACTTTTGGGTGTATCTTATGGATTTTGGGCTGCTGATCATGAAAATCACTATGATATTTCCCTATCACTTACCATTTTCTTGAAATTGTCTATAATTGTTATTTTGATTCATAATTCAAGTTAATTAAAATGTTGCCCACAATATAAGCTGAAGGGCTTTCTATCTTGTCCAAGCATACCTGGGCATGCCTAGGCAGGGTGGATGCTGCATGCAGGACAGGTTTTAGGAAAACAGGACATGGAGTTTAGAGGAGGTAGACAAAGATGCCATGATACACAAGCCAGGAATGGAACATGACACTGATACTGATACAGATTTTGAACCCATTATGTTGAGTGAGCCTAATCTGATAACTCAGTCTGAATTAAATGACCTGGTCAGAGATTTGGTTTTGTCAAAGGCAAAAACAGAATTACTGGGTTCAAGACTGCAAGGATGGAATCTGCTGTCACCAGACACAAAGATTTCTGTGAAGGATTTCAATATTTGAGACAGATGTTTCCCAGAATAACTGATGCCAAGATTGAGGAAGGCATTTTTACTGGTCTGTAAATTAAACAGGTCATCAGTGACAGGCTATTTGAAGAGCTTCTAGTGGGACCAGAGAAAATCCCCTGGAAGGCATTCATGGATGTTGTTGAAAATTTTCTTGGCAACTACAGAGCACCAAACTATGTGCAGCTGGTTGACAACATGCTTCAAGCATACAAAACCATGAAGTGCAAGACGTCACTAAAGAATCATTTTTTGCATTCCCATTTAGACTTCTTTCCTGCAAATCTTGGCGCTGTTAGTGATGAGCAAGGTGAAAGGTTTCACCAGGACATTGTGGTCATGGAGAAGCTGTATCAGGGCAACTGGAATCCATCAATGCCGGCTGATTATTGTTGGTCACTTAAACGAGAAGCCTTAGACACTGAGTACAAATGAAAATCATCAACAAAACATTTTTGAACTATTGCAAAGCGTCAGCACTGTTGTGCAATTAAAAGCATTATAGTCAATAAAAGTTAATTTGTTGTTTCTCCAAATTCCTATGTGATACAAGTAGTCTGAAATTATATTTGTGTTCAGCTTCAAGTGGTCTATCATAAACAAAAAAAAATTCTGAGGAAGCAACACTTTTGAAAAACTTTGATGTCTGGTGTAAGTGGGCTGAAGAACTTGTTTCCCTACTGTAAAATAGTTAATTGTGTATGTGCAGGAAGTCACTTGTAGCTAGCCCAAATTTTCTGTAAACTCTGAACTTTGGATCATTTTGCACATTACACAATGAATCAAAACCTAGGCTGATGGGCCAAGAGGCTCCTTAATGAAATCACAGCATTAAATGTCTTTTTATTTAGCATGTTTAATTATCATTTACTATTTCAACATGAATTACTTAATTAATATTCTAAAAGCATGTCAAATCTACATGACTGTTTCACTGAGGCTCTCAACATTTTGAGTGGATTCTCTCGAGACTATCACATTCTAAATGATTTGCAGTATCTGTAAGGGTGGCTGGATCTTGGTTTTATAGAAGTTCCACATAAACTCTTTGCTTTTGTAGTTTTAAAAATCTATTTATGAAACTCAGGATTCCCTTTTTGCATGAATTGCATCCTCAATTTGTTACCTTCTAACATTTGTTTCTTTCTTTCCTTTAAACCTTGGCCACTTGGTGGCCACTTTATTAGGTACACCTGTACATCTGCTCGTTAATGCAAATATCTCATCAGCCAATCATGTGGCACTAACTCAATGCATAAAAGCATGCAGACACAGTCAAGCTGTTTAGTTGCTGTTCAGACCAAACATCAGATGGGGAAGAAATGTGATCTGGGTGTCATTGATCATTGAATGATTGTTGGTGCCAGACAGCATGATTTGATTGTCTTGGAAACTGCTGATCTCCTGGGACTTTCATGTTGAATAGTCTCTAGAATTAACACAGGAAATGGTGCAAGAAACAAAAATCATCCAGTGAGCAGTGGTTCTGTGGGTGAAAACACCTTGTTAATGAGAGAGGGCAGAGGAGAACGGCCAGACTGGCTCAAGCTAACAGGAAGGCAACAGTAACTCAAATAACCATGTGTTACAACTTTGGTGTGCAGAAGAGCATCTCTGAACGCACAACACAAATCTTGAAATAGATGGGCTGCAGCATCAGAAGACCACAAACACTTTATTTGACACAGGAAGTACCTAATAATTGGCTCTGAGTATATATTGCCATTTTAAAAATTTTTACTAAATATAATTTTGAACTTGTCTGCATTATATTCCATTTTCATTATGTTTATTTATTCAGTTGTCAGTACCCTCCTCATCATTTATCACTTATGTTGACTTTCCCTCATCAATCTATATTTTCCAAAATTCCTACCAACTTTAACTACTATTAGCATTTCTTGCCCCTTATAATGTTCCAAGTCCAAATATTAACAAGGTTCCTGCTGGATTTATGAATAGATTGCCACACTGCTTGTGTGTTTAGCTACCAGGGTAGTAATGATAAGACCGTACTCTGACTCTGCATCTAGAAAAGACCTTAGTTTATCCTTGCCTCCTTCTGTCCTTGCCCTACTCCACCTCCTGCAAATCCTCAGTGAATAAAGATGGAGCATGGGACTCTCTCTTGTATGGAATTGCACTTGAAATACTCTCTTCGCTAAGATTCTCATGGCTCACAGCCCTATTTCCTGACAATGTAGAAGGAGGCTGTTTAACCCTTTGGTTCTGTGCAGTTCACTGGGCAGTTCCATTTACCCTCCTCCCCCCAAAAAAAAATCCCTGAAGCCTATGTGGAGAGATGACAAAAAGGATTCATATTCTAGCTGTTTTAACATGGGGAAGTATTTTGTATGACACCACCAGGAAACGATGCTAAGCCTCAAGAGAAGATATCGGGAATGACCCCTAGGTTTAGTCATAGTCATAGTCATACTTTATTGATCCCGGGGGAAATTGGTTTTCATTACAGTTGTACCATAAATAGTAATAGAATCATAAATAGTTAAATGGTAACATGTAAATTATGCCAGTAAATTATGAAATAAGTCCAGGACCAGCCTATCGGCTCAGGGTGTCTGACCCTTCAAGGGTGGAGTTGTAAAGTTTGATGGCCACAGGCAGGAATGACTTCCTGTGACGCTCTGTGCTGCATCTCGGAGGAATGAGTCTCTGGCTGAATGTACTCCTGTGCCCACCCAGTACGTTATGTAGTGGATGGGAGACATTGACCAAGATGGCATGCAACTTGGACAGCATCCTCTTTTCAGACACCACCATCAGAGAGTCCAGTTCCATCCCCGCAACATCACTGGCCTTACAAATGAGTTTGTTGATTCTGTTGGTGTCTGCTACCCTCAGCTGCTGCCCCAGCACACAACAGCAAACATGATAGCACTGGCCACCACAGACTCATAGAACATCCTCAGCATCATCCGGCAGATGTTAAAGGACCTCAGTCTCCTCAGGAAATAGAGACGGCTCTGACCCTTCTTGTAGACAGCCTCAGTGTTCTTTGACCAATCCAGTTTATTGTCAATTTGTATCCCCAGGTATTTGTAATCCTCCACCATGTCCACACTGACCCCCTGGATGGAAACAGGGGTCACCGGTACCTTAGCTCTCCTCAGGTCTACCACCAGCTCCTTAGTCTGTTTCACATTAAGCTGCAGATAATTCTACTCACACCATGTGACAAAGTTTCCTACCGTAGCCCTGTACTCAAACTCATCTCCCTTGCTGATGCATCCAACTATGATGTCAAAACGTGTGGGAGGAGCAGTAAGGTTGGGCTGGTGTCTCTGCGTTTGGAGTTGAGGTAGCTGAAGGCAGTAGGTCAATGGCAGCAAAGGATGAACAGAGTAGAGTTGGTGCAGCTGTCTCGAGTTGTATGTCTGACTGGTTAACATTCTCAGTTCATTTTTACCGTGTGAAAGTAACTGTTAGACATTTCATGCTTTGATTAATCATCAATTAAGCCTGCAGAAAAATTAATGACTAAGTGAGACATGTACTACCCTCATAATAGTGTGTGCTAATCTTAATTAAATGTTGACTATACAATATATAGGGCTGTACTTACTGTCTTTGTTCATTATTTATTTGTTTATTATTTAGCGATACAGCGAGGAGTCGGCCCCTTGTGCCACACCGCCCCAGCAACCCCACAACCCCAATTAACTCCAACCTAACCACGGGACAATTTACAATGACCAGTTAATCCACGCGGTAGTTTTTGGACTGTGGGAGGAAACGGGAGTCCCCGGGAAAACCCACACATTCCACGAGGAGGACGTACAGAAACTCCTTACAGAACGGCGCTGGAATTGAACTCTGAACTCCAGTTGTAAAAGTGTTGCACTAGCTGCTTCACTACCATGGTGCCTGGTATCTGACGACTCCTTGCTTTTTATCAAATTACCGAGTATTATTTGACTAAATATATGGTCATGGAAAATTGAATTAAACAGAATAACAATCATATTGTACACAAATAAGATTGTTCTTGCTATGTTATGTTCAGTATAAGTATGCAAAGTGATATGAAATCATTGTATTTTAAGTACACAGGATGCAAGTCATGCTACAAATGCATTAAAATATTAGTTTCCTTAATAGAGCCTGGTTAAGAAATGTAGCATAATCAGGCATTTATTAAGAACTTAGGAAGAGAAAACTAATCACAGTAATGATCAAAGAGAACGGATGAAGCCAGGAAAGCCAATTTTACCCCAAATGAATCTGCTAACTTTGCATCCATGAAAAATCTCACCTACTTTGTTTTGACAAATTACATCTAAACCCATGTTGGCTTTATTTGCTGACACCTTACTCAACCTTGTAGGAACACGACACAGGAGAGCCATCTAATCTTTAAACGTGTTCTGCCATGTGATAAGGTTTCTGCTGACCTGTGACAACTACAGGCAGTAGAAGTCCAATAATGCTCTGGCTGAGTGTTTGGAAACCCCAGTGGTTTGGCATCTGCTCATTGGGTGTAGTTTCCAGAGCTCCCTCCAGCACACCAGGTCCGCAGATTCCAAGCTCCCTCCCTTGAAACCTACTACCTACATTGAAAGATTGATTACACTTCTTCATAAAACCAAAAAAGACAGAATTGTTTTGGAGTGTTAGTTGGAAAAGCATCCTACAATTCAGTAAATCTCTGGTTCATCATTACCTGCCTTTTCCACTATGTTGCTTTACACCTTTTGTTATGAAAAAATGAATGTATTTAGATTTTAAATTAACTTATTGACCTACAAATTGATATTTCATATCTCTGGTTATGATTCTAATTTTCTGACTATGCCCCTCTCTATTCTCTGATGTACTTTGACTGCTCCTTGGAAACGGTGGGCTGATCAGTCCTGGTTGCAAGACAGTTTACCAGAGACCTTACTACACCATGATATAGATGGCGGTATAGCAGTTATCCTGCAAGATGGAGTGGGCTCTGCTCTGCTCTGTTTGATAGCCTTGGGCACTGAATTGCGGTGGAGAGTTCTGTGGTGCTGCTTGATGTCAGATATATCAAGGTCATGCAGAAGTCAGTGGAGGGCTGAACTCTGGACAGATGATTCTCCATGACCATCAACCAGGACTAAAACAAGCATCAACCAGGCCAATATAACTTGGGTCGTACTTGCACACAGCTTGCATCCCCCAGTGTGCATTTCTAACCCTGATATGGATTTTTAAGACATATGATTGATCCTATTGGCCCCTATAAGACCTCAAGCAGGCTCTGGATTAAGTAAAGTGACGAACTGCAGCATGAATCCACATGATTGTTTGGAGTGTTGCTCATCCTGGGAGCGTGTAGCAAAGGATTTACACTGATAGAGATTGGGCTTCTTCCAGGTCAGAGTATATTCTCGTGCAGAATGGAGGGAAATTTACAGAAAGGTCATTAGCGCTTGATTATTGCATGGAAGAATTGTTGGTACACTCTGACTAAAATCAAATCTATTTTGGAACTTTATACGTAGAAACAAGATAGAAATTCTTACAAGTAAATTCTCCAGAAAGTTCGATGGGTAGTGATAGGGTGAAGTTAATGATGTAGGTGTTAGTGAAGGGGTTGGGTGCTTATCGGTCATTGCAAGGGAACTTCAATTAAATAATAAATTCTGACTCTTCCTTGAAAGTGATGCAAATTTTCTATGAATTACAAACCAAACTTCAAGAGCTTGGAATGAATAGTCATTCTGGAAGTTGCTGCAGAAAATCTCTTAACATATTTTGATTTGAAAGATGATAAAGCTTTTTATCAATCTATATAGTGAGACGTTGAACGTTGAGCAGTTGTGTTGGTGATGGTATATTATATGGTGAGTAATACTTCATTTCTGAAAGAAATGTATAATTCCTTATTGAAGTACAGAAATCCAAATCTGATGATTCTCATGACAATAGCATTCTCCACTCTATTCATAGTCCCAAATTCACAAAGATTTTTGCATTCCCAGTTTCATGAGCCTGTTGATTATTTAGTTTCCACTATGACCTGCAGCCACGTTAACTATGGTAATAGTTTTTCCAGCACTAATGTACCTTTAACTTTGGAATTTCATAAAAAAAATCACTTTTTACTACTTCTTTGCCATTTTTATATTATCGACATGTTCAAAAGTAGATGGGTTACATTCCATATTTTGTGGTATTTCTGTCACTGCATGCCTGATAACTTGTGGATGAGCCAGAATTGCTTCCAATTGATCCTTGATTTTCGAGCCCCTCCAGAGCCTTTCCACTGACTTCTATACTCTCCTGGACCGCTTCATCAAGCTGATTGAGATTTCTTGTCCATTTTGAACAGTGCTAAATTTAATGCGAGTTAAGCGTTATCCTATCTGCATTATTACAAAATTATCTTTGCCTTTTCTTCTGGCTCTAGCCTTTGTGTGTCTACTGTATGCTGTACTATTTGGTGCAAGAATCTTCAATGATCTTAAATACTCTGTAATTCCATCTCTCAATCTCTACTCCATTCATTTTATCTCCGTCTTTCAAAGCTTCCTCAGAACTTAATCTCAACCCCTTTTATTCTCTTTTTCTGTGAATTGCTTAAGATTATTTTTTTCTGCTAAAGGTACTTTATCACTGAAGGTTTCTTTGCTTTCTTTTGTTGAGCCTGGAGCCAGTCTGGCAATTGAATTATAGTAAATCAGTTACTTTAGTTTCCATGCACTATGCACAGTCATTTTCTGGTTGCAGATGCCAGAGACTGTTGTACCCTATTGACATTTGCAAGAGTTCACGTGTAAGGTTTGGTTAAGGTAATGAAGGAGTGCTTCTTCAACAGGATATATTGCCCACCACCAGATTTTATTTTAGAATTAAAGATAGATTGAATGCAAGTTAACTGCCTATAAAGCCAAACTTGCATTTTATTTTATAGACAGTTAATTATATTGTTGACAAAGATGCTTAGTTTATGATATGTCAGGTGAGTTTGTATTGCATCTTTAGAGAAAATGGATCGTTTTATGAGGCACAATATAAAACAATCTGCAGATGCTGGAAATCTAAGCAACACACACAAAATGCTGGAGGAACTCAGCAGGCCAGGCAGCAACTAAGGAAAAGGGTACAGTCGATGTCTCAGGGAGACCCTTCATCTGGAGTCCGCCTCTGTGTCTCAGAAGGGAAGGGGGAAGAAGAGGCACACTGTTGTGTTAGAGGATTTATTAGTTAGGGGAACAGACAGGAGGTTCTGTGGGTGAGAACGAGATTCTCGGATGGTATGTTGCCACCCAGGTGCTAAGGTCCAGGACATCTCGGATCAAGTCCTCATCATTCATAAGTGGGAGGATGAATAGCCAGAAGTCGTCCATGTAGGAGTTCAGTGAATTAGGTGCAAAGTTAAAGGGGAGGACCTCATGGGTTGTGATCTCAAGATTGCTACCCGTGCCACGTATTAGTGAGGAAGATTATAGAGTTTAATATATGGCTAAGGAGCTGGTGTAGGAGTGAGGGCATAAGGTTTTGCGATCATTGGGCTCTCTTCCAGGGAAGATGGGACTTGTACAAAAGGGACAGTTTGCACCTGAGCTGGAGGGGGGCTAATATCCTAGTGGGAAGGTTTGTCAATGCTGAACGGTGGGGTTTAAACTAGAGTTGCAGGGGGATGGGAACCAGAGTGCCAGAACGGTTAGTGGAGGGGTTGTGGAGACTGATGTTGGTAAGATATCAGTCGAAGTTAGGAATCAAAAGGTTGAGCATGGAGTGACAAAATTGAAAAGAGTGAATACAGGACTGAAAGTGTTGTATCTGAATGCATGCAGTGTACGGAATAAGGCAGATGAACTTGCAGCACAGTTGCCAATTGGCAGGTATGATGTTGTATATCATTGAATCATGACTGAAAGGTGTTATAGCTAGGAAATTAATGTCCAAGGATGCACATTGTGTTGAAAGGGTAGGCAAAAAGCCAGAGGGAGTGGTGTTGCTCTGTTGCTAAAAATTGGAATCAAATCATTAGAAAGAGATGACAAGAGTTGGAGGGTGTTGAGTCATTGTGGATAGAGCTAAGGATCTGCAAGGGTAAAAAGACCCTGATGGGAGTTATATATGGACCCCTGAACAGTAGTAAGGATGTGGCCTACAAATCACAACGCGACACAGAAAATGCGTGCCGAAGGGCCAATGTTACAACAGACATGGGGGGATTTCAATATGCAAGTAGATTGGGAATATCAGGTTGGTGCTGGATTCCCTAAAGGCTAATTTGCAGGTTGAGTCTGGTGAGGAAGGCAAATGCAATATTAGCATTCATTTCAAGAGGACAAGAATATAAAAGCAAGGATATAATGTTGAAATTTTATAAAGCACTTGTAAGGCCTCACTTGGAGTATTGTGAGCAGGTTTGGGGCCCTTATTTTAGAAAGGATGTGCTGAAACTAGAGAGGTTTCAAAGGAGGTTCATGAAGATGATTCCGGGATTGAATGGTTTGTCACACGAAGAGCGTCTGATGGCTCTGGGCCTGTATTCTCTAGAATTTAGAAGAATGAGGGGTGTCCTCATTGAAACCTATCGAATGGTGAAAGGCCTTGATAGAGTGGATGCGGAGAGGATGCTTCCTATGGTGGGAGACTCTAAGACCAAAGGACACAGCCTCAGAATAGAGGGGTTTCCTTTTAGAACAGAGACTAGGAAGAATATCTTTAGCCAGAGAGTGGTGAATCTGTGGAATTCGTTGTCACAGACAGCTGTGGAGGCCAAGTCTTTATGTATATTTGAGACGGAGGTTAATAGATTCTTGATTGGTCAGGGCATGAAGGGATATGGAAAGAAGGCAAGAGATTGGGGCTGAGAGGAAAATTGGATCAGCCATGATGAAATTGCAGAGCAGGCTCGATGGGCCAAATGTCCTAATTCTGCTCCTGTATCATAGTCTATGGAAACATCGGCTGTTTACTCTTTTCCATAGATGCTGCCTGGCCTGCTGAATTCCTCCAGCAATTTATATGTGTTGTTTTATGTGTCACTGTTTTGCTAAGTCCTTGTATCTGATACTGTTGTCTAAATGTTCGGTCTTTAATAGGGTGCATTGATTCCTCTTATTATAGTGAGCACTTCACTTTTGAGGTTGTCTATTTAATGTATAACCTATGACAATTTTCACTGTAACTAGTAATAGGCAATCTTACAATGAATCTTATGCTGCATGGGATTGTAAATATAGAAGTGTTAGCTCTGAAGTTCTCTAGGGAATGTAATTATTTACCCCATATTAATGATTTTTCTCATGACCATTCAGATACTTGTTTCAATTAAACTCTGCACTAATACCAAATGCAAAAGCAGACAAAATATTTTTTGTAATGATGACATGGAGTTAATGCTTCTAGCACTGGAGTGACTTCCAGTGCAGATTGTGATGATCTGCGAGTAATTACTTGTTACGTCATTTATTGCTTTGGCAGTTTTAGCCAGCAGCTCACGTTGCATCTGGGTGAGAAGTCTCCTCATTGTCTGACTGCCAAGTAAGGTTTGACAGTTTAATATTGGTAGGATTCACTTCACTAAGCTGTTGGCACTGGACTGACAAACTCTTCTCATGTATGCCTGCACACAGAAAAGATCATCTCCACAGGGGCTGCTGCCTGTGACTATTACTATCAGTCATTGAATGTTGAGCAGTCTGTTCCATCCATAACCTCACTATATGTAATGCAGTTCTTGGTTTTATTATTCCTTGCACTGTCCCTCACTTCCTCTCCTACCAGTAGTTACACTATGCAGTTACATAAATGTTTATTATATCTCTGCATCATGTAGTATCATATACTGGGGCATTTCGGTGCTGGTAAGTGTGTGAAATAACCTGGTGTTTTTGATTTAGAAAAAATAGGGTGCAGAGTATTGATAATCATTGTTGTCATCTCATCATACACAGTGATTTTGTGGTATTGTTTGTGAATTCTCGTGCTGTGTTATCATTTTGTATATAGTCACTGAACCTCCCATTTGGTAGACATAACAACAGTTTTTCCTGTAATTTTCTGCTGCCTTTCCAATTTCACAATAGTTTTGTTTTCATTCTTTTATCTTTCACTACATCAACAATCTGCTGGATTCTAGTAGTGTATTACCTGAAATGTTTTGAACCTCAACGATTTTTGTTTTAGTAACATCGAACCCATTTTGGTTGTATATCAGTGTAATTATTAGGTTGGCAATCTGTAGTTTTGATAACTGAACTTGGGTTGCCTTTCAAAGTATCCAGGATTCATCAGCTAGGAAATCAGGAACAGGGATAATTTTTAAAATGCCTCCAGTAATTAAGAATAAAATCTGTAGAGCGGCCCCTCTGAGGAATGGTTGGATCAAAAAATAAATATTGCTACAGAGGGGATATAGTGCAATTACTTTTCAAGGCAGAGGAATTAGCTTTGAAGCTGCCTTTCAATTGAAGCCTTTGGAGCTTAATTTACTGACTTAGTGTGTTGTGCTCTGGTCTATTTGAACTGTATGGACTTCCAGTGCGTGTTAAGTAAACAAGGGTTTTTGATTTTATTCCATATTAAGCTTGTTTAATTTGGTTTGTCCCAATGAAACTAATTGTGATTTGCTAATTTAAAACAGTTCTCTGCTGTTTAGAATTGAAACTACGATATCCATGGAAAGAGTCTGTAGAGTTGGGTTTGCATTGAAAATATCCAATGATTTTAGTAAATGGTTAACCTGTGAAGTTGTCTTTAACATTGATTTTTTTTAACTTATTAATTCTTTCATGGATTTGATTTCTATTCCCTGCACAGAAATTAAAGATATTCATTTATCAATAATTTCTCTAATAGCAATAAGCTTGCTACATGTGTAAACTTAAAATTGTAAGGACAGAACATTATTGTGCAGAAGAGACTGGTCTGCATGCTTACAATGTACAAGATATTTTATGTTGTTTGTTAAAAATACAAAATTGATGTTAAAATTGATGTTGCAGGTTGTCGCACATTTTCAGCGTATAAGAAAATCCAAGCATTGGTTGCAAATAAATGGAATATAGGGGATTGTAGATAATCTTGTACATTATATGAATTACAACGTGTTAGCATGCAGATGTGTGCTTGGAAAGCTACAAGCATATTGTCCCTGATTACAAGGGGGTAGCAGTTGAGAAATGAAGTATAGTTACAATTGTTCAATGTGTTGGTGTGACCACACCAGGAACTCCCGTTTATATTTTTGGTCCCATTCCCTAAGAATAGATAAATTGGTAGTGATGATGGTCAGGAAATATTCATTCTGGTGATTGTTATTATTTGCAACTTTAAAACATTAAACTAATTTAAAGGAACGCACAGGACTCGAAATGCGAGTCTAACTTTGGGTTTACTTTAAGCGAGGAGCACATATATCGCATGGAAATGTGATGATGTATGCAATTCATGTATTTATACGTATAACCGGTAATGAATTATTAAAACAAACAAGAATACTTCATCAAACATTATATTTACAAGATTAGATTACTCAAATACTAAATGCACAACAGTGGTTAATTCCTGAAACGAGGGAGAGTATCCCTATCATGAATGGCTAAAATGGTTAAATCTGTATCATTTGTAATTTAGAAGCAAGAGGGATGAAACATTTAAGATCCTAAGAGGACAGGATAGTGTAGGTTTCAGGATGTTTCCATGATTCAGTGAGTCTCAGTTAAGAGGATATAGTTAGACAGGACAATAGACATTTGAAGCTGGGAATTCTTACAGAGGAAGGTGAATCCCCAGAATTCTCTACCCAGCTGCTGCTGAGCTGCGGCATCCATTGAAGTCATGGTTCAGAATTAATTGAGTTTTAGTTTTTCATCTATAGGGATGGGTTTGGGGACAGAGGGGATTTGAGGGTTAGGTTAGGAATGTGGGGGACTTGCGAAAAAATTAGTTTCTGGCCATTTCTCAGGAAAAGAATCCTTGCACGACTCAGGAGCTGCCTGTCTAGTTCAACCCTGGCCGCCATTGTCAAGTCCACTTTCACTTGCCAAGGCCCTCAACACTACAGTTCCCACTTCCTTCCTTTTAATCATTTCTTAAATCTATGACTAAACTTTTGATCATATGCCCCAAAATATCCTTTTGTGGCTAGAGTCAAATTTTGCTTTGTATGAAAAGCTTGGGTGGGTTTGTTACAATATAGCGACTGAATAATGCAAGTTTGTATTTTATTCTTTGAATGAAATAAGTCAGATATTTAGTAGTGCTTAGCATGCTGTCCTTAATGTGAAATGAAGTAGAATATTGATTTGGAGCAGGCGGCAACCAGAAGGTAGGCCATCAAGTGGGATTGGAATGGGAATACTGTACTTAGCATTTTTGAGTACTATGGAGGCAGGGTACATTGTTGCTCCTCTAGGCTTTTCAGCAATAATACAACATTTTTTTATTATTAGTGAAGCTTGAGCAACAACTCCAGAACTTAAAGTGAAGCTGGCCTTGCCTCCATTCCTGAAAATAGCAGTAGGTCCATAGCTCAGCTTCTTGGCCCATTATTTATAGATATTAAAGGCCTTTATTTACACACGGAAAGGACATGGGGGGAATGCTCAAAACATTTTTTGACACAAAATTGGGTTAAATGTTCATCAGATGTCTTCTGCTGGTTGGACATTAGGACCTGAAATTAAGATTTACAACATACATCAAAGTTGCTGGTGAATGCAGCAGGCCAAGCAGCATCTATAGGAAGAGGCGCAGTCGACGTTTCAGGCCGAGACCCTTCGTCAAGTCCTGACGAAGGGTCTCGGCCTGAAACGTCGACTGCGCCTCTTCCTATAGATGCTGCTTGGCCTGCTGCGTTCACCAGCAACTTTGATGTATGTTGCTTGAATTTCCAGCATCTGCAGAATTCCTGTTGTTTAAGATTTACAATGTCCGTTTTGCCTAGATGGGCCAAAGGGCCTGTTTCTGTATTTTAGTGTTTGAAGAGCTCTTGCTATCAATCCATTTGATGGTGGAAATAGCTTCTCTCCTTTTGTTGTTGAAAACCTCATAGTTTTAAATCCTGTTAGATCTGCCTTTACCTCGTCAACTTTAAGAATAGTGTTAGGTAGAATAACAGTGAGGTTCTTCATCTCTGGTATTATGCAGGTGATCATCCTTTCAATGCTGTCTAGGGAATTAACGTTCTTCTTAAATGATGCTGTTTGGAAAAATATCTGATATCCAATATTAAGGAACCAACAAGACTAAAAGTAACATAACTAAAGTGTACATTCCTTGAAGAATTTTCAGTGAATACTTGCTATGATTTGCAAGGAGCAATCTAACTTTCACAGAATGTATAAGATCATAATGTGGTAGGTAATCTAATGTTTCACCATTTTCCCATGTGCATTACTGAATTTCAGAGCACTGAACTGGCTTTTATATAATCCCCCACTGAGTATAAATAATTATCCCTTGATGCCTGTGTTGTCAGTTGAAGTCTGCACAGTGAGAATTGACTTCTTTTAACTAGAGACCCATGTTAAAACATGCTCTGTGAGTAACTGACTGCAGCAAAATTAAAATAGGAATATATTTTAACAATGTTAGAAAATTATTTGTTATAGAATATAATTGTAAAAATTGTGTCTGTAATTTACACCAATAAATTTTGATTTATTATCTATATAATTGACCAGTTTAACTTTAATCTCTTAAATTCTTATCAATCATTTAGAGATTGTTGCATTCTGAAAGTTTCATGGGTATTATTTCTAAAAGGAGCAGGGCGAATCTCTTTAGGTCCCTCACTCAACTTCACTGAAACCATCTCTTTTCCCATTATTACACGATCATTTGTAGAACCTTGCATAGCTTCGCTGTTTGATTGACCAGAATTACACCAGTGACTACATCTGGAAAGTGTATCCATGACTGTTTTTGGAATGCACTTAAGTAGACAGTAACTGGTTGGAGATTCAAAATGGTTTAATGTTATTTCCTGTACACAGGTGTAAGGAGAATGAGATAATAGTTACTCTGGACCCGATGCAGCACAAAACCCTCACAAAAGACAAAGAACACAATAATAATAATTTTTAAAAACACAATAAAGAATGCATATGATAATTTATCTACATACATAGCAGCACACACAAAATGCTGGAGGAACTCAGCAGGCCAGGCAGCACTTAAAGAAAAGAGTAATCAGTCGACATTTTGGCAGAAACACTTCATCAGATCTGGAAAAAAAAAAGGATGAGAAGTTAGAGCAAGAAAGTGGAGGGAGGGGAGGAAGAAGTACAAGGCGGTAGGTGATAGGTGAAACTGGGGAGGAGGAGGGGGTTAAAGTGAAGAGCTGGGAAGTAGATTTGTGAAAGAGAAAAAGGGCTGGAGCGGGGTGAATCTGATAGGAGAGGACCGAAGACCATGGAATAAAGGGAAGGTGGAGGAGCACCAGAGGGAGGTGATGGGCAGGTAAGAAGAGAAGATGTAAGAGTGAAACAAGAATGGGGAATGGTGAAGGAAATGGGTGGGGGTGCAATTACTAAAAGTTCAGGAAATCGATGTTCATCTCATCAGGTTGGAGGCTACCCAGATGGAAAATGAGTTGTTGCTCCTCTGTCCTAAGGGTGGCCTCTTCCTGCCAGTAGAGCAGTACCATACAGTGACTGACATGTCAGAAAGGGCATGGGAAGTAGAAATGAATAGTGACCACTGAGACCTCTCACTTTTTGTGGTGGACAGAATGAAGGTGTTCAACGAAATGGTCTCCCAATCTACGTCAGGTCTTACCAATATATAGGAGGCCACACTGGAAGTACCAGATACAGTAGATGACCCCAATAGACTTGCAGGTGAAGTGTTGCCTCACCTGAAAGGACTGTTTGGAGTCTTGAATGGTAGTGAGGGAGGAGGTGTAGGGGCAGGTGTGGCACTTGTTCTGCTGGCAAGGGTAAGTGCCAGGAAGGAGATCAGTGGGGAGGGACAAAGTGGACAAGGGCATCCTGTTAGAGATCCCACCACCTTCCAGGTGAGGTAACACTTCACACATGGGTCTGTTGGGGTCATCTGCTGTATCTGGTGCTCCCGCTACAGCCTCCTGTATATCAGTGAGACCCAACGGAGATTGGGAGACTGCTTCGCTGAGCACCTCCGTTCTGTCTGCCACAAAAAGCAGGAATCCCAGTAGCAGCCATTTCAATTCTACTTCCCATTCCTATTCTGACGTGTCAGTCCATGGCCTCCTCTACTGCCAGGATGAGGGCATGCTCAGGTTGGAGGAACAACACCTTGCATTCCATCTGCGTAGCCTCCAAGCTGATGGTATGAACATTAATTTCTCGAACTTCCAGTAATGCCACCCCACCTCTCCTTCAGCATTCCCCCTTCTCCAGCCCTTTTTCTCTTTCACTAATCTGCTTCCCTGCTATTCACTTCCCCCCCCTCCCTTTCTTCCAGTTTCACCTATCACCTGCCACCTTGTTCTTCCTCCTTCCGTCCCCCCACCACCTTATGCTGACGTCTCCCGTTCCTTGCCAGTCCTGATGAAGGGTCTTGGTCCAAAAGGTCGCCTGTTGATACTTTTCCCTAGATGCTGTCTGGCTTGCTGAGTTCCTCCAGCATTTTGTGTGTGTTGCTTTGGATTTCCAGCATCTGCAGGTATTCTTGTGTTTGTCTGTGTGCATAGATTGTATGTCCATAAGGTGACGCTAGGCTGAACATAAGGTGGCTGATAGGAAATAATATAGTGGTGGAGTTAGTGAGTGGAGGTGTTGATCAAACCTGAATGCCTGGGGAAAGTAACTGATTTTGAGGCCGGTGGTCCTGGTGTGAATGCTAAGTAGCTTCCTCTCTGATGGGAGTGGATCAAACAGACCATGTGCAGAGTGTGTGGGACCCTTCATGGCCCTTTTCCAGCATGTTTCTGTACATATGTCCGTGATGGTGGGTAGGCTGGTGCCAGTGATGCATTGGGCAATTTGGACGACCTGTTGTAGAGCCTTCCTGTCTGCCACAGTGCAGTCCGTACCGTAGAGTGATGCAGCGTGTTAGGATGCTCTCCACTGTGCAACTGTAGAATGATGTGAGTATGGATTATCAAAATCCAGCTCTCTTCAGCCTCCTTAAGCTGTAGAGGCGTTGGTGAGCTTTCTTGATTGTGTAGGATGTGTTCTGGGACCGTGAGTCGATAACCACCTTCTTAGTTTTGTTAACATTGAGGAAGAGATTATTCGTCTGGCACCAGGCCTTGAGTCCTTCCACCTGCTCTGTGTAGGCCATCACTACCATTGTTGGTGATGGGGCCCACCGCTGTCATGTTATTGACGAACCTGATGTGATTGCTGGGGTGTTCGGCCATGCAGTTATGTGAGAGCAGACTGTACAGCAGTAGGTTCAGCACACAGCCCGGGTGGGTGGAGACACCCGTGTTGAGGATCTTGGTGAGGGAAGAGTAGTTGTGTATCCTAACAATCTGAGGACTGTTTGCTAGGCCTTTAAGCGGAAAGTCCTACAAAAGGTACTGGATTCAGCCCAGTACATCACGGGTAAAACCCTCCCAATCATTGAGCATGAAATGTTGCTACAGAAAAGCAGCATCCATCATTAAACACCTTCACTACCCAGTCTATGCTCCTTTCTCGCTGCTGCCATCAGGAGCCTCAGGACTCGCACCACCGGGTTCAAGAACAGTTACTACCCCTCAGCCATTAGGCTGTTGAACAAAGGGGGATAACTACACTCACTCTATTTCAGGTGTTCCTTTGACTGAAGGTCTCACGTTAAGGACTCTGTCTCGTTATTTCATGCTCTCATTATTTATTGCTATTTATTTATTTCTGCATTTGCATAGTTTGTTATCCATTGACTCTGTTTACAGTTACTGCTAAGTATGCCTGCAGAAAAAGAATCTCAGGATTGTATGTAATGGCATGTATGTACTCTGATAAATTTTACTTTGTAGGACATCCAACGCCCCAGTGCTCAGTGGTGTAATTAAGTCAAGGAGTAAGTGTTTGTTTACCAAGTTGTCCCATTTAAGTGTTATATTCCATCATCTGGCCAGATCATGAGTTGGTTGGTAAAATGACGTACTGATGTATTTTTCAATTTAAACTGAGAATAGATATGAATTTTATCAGATTAACTTCTTATGATCGCAACAGATTATCCCTTTTTACATTCATCATGTTCAAAGAACAGTGATGCCCGAGAGACTAAGATAGGAACAGGAATTGGTGGATAGAGAAATCATAATTGTCTCTGTGGCAGTTCCTTAGGATTGAGGATGACTAGCTTCCATTAGGTTTGTTGGATTCTGAGTGGATACTTATAGTAGTCTAGACTTCTTTGTGCATGGACAAGAGATTCTCAGTTTCATTCACAAAGCTCCATCTCCACTTTGATCAGTCATCATTTAAGTGCGTTTAAGAAACTCTTAGATAGGCAGATGGATGATAGAAAAGTGGGGGGCTATATAGGAGGGAAGATTTAGATTGATCTTAGAGTAGGTTAAAAGGTCAACACTTCATTGTGGGCCAAGGGCCAGAATTGTGCTGAGGTATAGCTGTTTGGCGGGGGTGGGGGGTGGGGATGATGCTTTTCTTCAGAGGGGCTTTGAACACATCCTTGCCCTTCTTCCCCCTGTCCATCTGGCAACCTGTTCATACGGCAGAGTTCAGAATGGAGTGAGTTATGGTTCAAGCCGAAGACATTTCTTTAGGAGCATTTTATTTATTTTTTTTGTTTTAATGCTAATTTTGGAGAAATTAAATACAGAGTCTGTTTATGAAATGGATTCTGATTTAGTGTGAAACTGGAAAGGTACATTTCTACGGCATTTTCAGAATTTGGGGACATTCCAAAAAGCTTTACTACAAGCATTTTCTCCAAAACGAGAAAAGCTGCTCCTGTCCAATTTCTGTGACCCCACTTTGTTTGCATTTCCTTCTTTCCTTTCACAAAGGAATTCCGAAAGAAGGCTGGCAAAGATTATGATATATTGTCTGTGTGCCTGCAAGCAATAACACTTAAATCTCTTTTGATTTGAGCAATTAATGGCTAAATTAAGTAGTTTTTATTCTCAGTGACAACCAGTAGAGATGGAGTTGTGTGTGGCTTCACCTTCTGACATTGTATGATGTAGCTAAATCTTTGAAGTTTGTGGTGTTCCAGTTCATTTTTGGTGAGCTGTGGTTTGTTTAATCTCATTCTCTTAGAATTAATTGCTGGTGAAATAATGTCTGAAGGTATTCTTCAGTCATCTTGCTGAAATGAACATTAAGTCAGTGATTTTAGTCTTTTTTAGTCACAATTAGTGCTGCTGTTAGGGTGGAATCTTGCAGATGGAGAAGAATGGTTAGAAAAGCTGCAGTCTTTTTTACGGTGACAAAACATTTAGGCCCGATATCATGAATGTTTGGTACTGCTGTCATTTAACTGTTTAAATAGTTGTGGGTGTGGGATGTCTGTACATGTGCTGACAAATGTGGAATTTATCGCTTCCTAATGTAATGGCTAACCCTGAGTCAGAATTCATTACCACTGGGATTTCAGTAAGGAATGGTAGGGCCCAGGATTAAGATATAAAGATATATAATTTGGCTTTAATGATTTTAATTATTTGTAAGTGTTTTGATTGTTTATATTAAGTTTATTATACAGTATATTGAAATTTTTCTTCAAGTTAAATCATTTTCTGTTGTGATAGTTTTCATCTTTCTCCAAATGCCAGGTAAAATATATTAAATATCTTTTTGCCCCTTTTACAGCTGCCAAAGCTGCGGTTACGCTGTGAAACCTCTCGGGTGTTTCAGGGAGGAGAGGTCTTTTCATGGCTCAGGAGGTGCCATGGGAGTTCATTTGGCTTTAGGCCGGCGAGCGGTGATTAAGTATTATGGTGCAGATTTGACATGATTTGGCCTTGTTGCTTAGAGGAATTCCAACAGCTTCCCATCCACCACCTTGAAAATCTATGATGACGCTCTGGTCGATATGAATCATTTCTCATATCTTGGGAATCTCTTATCAGCAGCTGCGAGTGTGCACAAAGAAATCCCTTGCCTCAAGAAGGTAATTAGGAAGGCCAGGAAGGGCCATGAAAAGTAGGATTTGAGAATCGCAAGGCATTAACATAAGAACATAAAGACATAGGAGTAGGAGTAGGCCATCTGGCCTGTCCAGCCTGCTCTGCCATTCAATAAGATCATGGCTGACCTGACCATGAACTCACCCCTCCACCTACCTGCCTTTCCCCCCTAACCTTAATTCCCCTACTATGCAATTATCTATCCAACCCTGTCTTAAATATATTTACTGAGGTAGCCTCCACTGCTTCATTGGGCAGAGATTCACCACCCTCTACGAAAAGCAGTTCCTCCTCATCTCCATCCTAACTCTACTCCCCCGAAACCTGAGTCCATATCCCCTAGTTCTAGTCTCACCTACCAGTGGAAACAACTTTTCTGCCTCTATCTTGTCTATCCCTTTCATAATTTTTAGTTTTCTGTAAGATGTGGTTTGACATGTTGTTGAGTAACTCTGGAATTGTCCAAGAGTGTCGGGATCATCAGTGTGTGATTTTCTGAATAAGACATGTGAGAGTTGTTTAAGTGCTGATCAAAAGCTACAGCCCTTTACTTCTGTAAAAACAAAAACAAAACCTTACACTGACGTCATTATGTCAGACACAGCCACTTAAAGTGAACACAACAACTCAACGGCAGTGTTTGTGAATTATGTAGAACAGTTTCTATTATGAGCAGCATGTGTCATCTGTCACCCCTTACAATACCTTACACTGGGATCTCTGCTGTTTGTGTTGTATATAAATCACCTGGATGAAAATGTAGATAGTTGAATTAGTAAGTTTGCAGATGACATGAAGATTGGTGGTGTTGTGATAGCATAGAAGCCTGACACAAATACAACGGGATGAAGATCATTTGCAGATATGGGCGGAGAAATGGCAGATGGAGTTTAACTTGACCAAATGGGAAGTCTTTCATCTTGGTAGGTCAAATGTAAAGAGACAGTACACTGTTAAGGGCAAGACCCTGAACAGCATTAATGAGCAGAGGGATCTTGAGGACCAAGTTCTCTGCTCCCTGAAAGTGGCTGCACAGGTTGATAGGGTGGTTATGAAGGCATATGGCATGCTTGCCTTTATTAGTCGGGGCATTGAGTTCAAAACTCAAGAAATTATGTTGCAGCTTTATAATCTTTAGTTAGGCTGCGTCTGGAGTATTGTCTGCAGTTCTGATCACGCTATTATAGGAAGGGTATTGAGGTTTGGAAAGGGCGCAGAAGAGGTTAACCAGAATGTTTCCTGCTTTAGAGGGCATTTGCTATTACAAGGGTTTGGACGAGCTTGGGTTGTTTTCTCTGGAGCAGTGAAGGCTGAGTGGAGATGTAGTAGAGGTTTATAAGATTATTGGAGGCAGAGAGTAGACGGTCAGTATCCTTTGGGACTTTTAAGGGCCATTTAGATAGGCACATGAATATGAGGAAAAGGGAAGGATATGGACAGTGTAGAGGCAGAAGAGATTAGTTGGCCATTTGATTACTCATTTAATTGGGTTGACACAAAGGGCCTGTTCCTGTGCTGCACTGTTCTATGTTCGTCTGTTGTGTCAGAACACTCTTTAGCTTGAAAATCTTAAATCTGGCAACAATCTCATGGACACCAGTGACTCTTGCTCTTTCTGTGCATTGGAGAAATTGACAATCTACTGAAGGAGTCACAAAGCAATGGAGAAGTGCTATTAATGCTGTCTTCACAGAAACATCTCAATCCATTGGCAAGATAAGCAAACAAATGCCATCATGTTCCCCCAAGCTAATTATCCATCACCCACAACACGGCTCTGAATGTTTACCGAGCTCTGGCTGGGCGACATCCTGCGCCAGCTACCAAACTCTGTCACAGCAGGAGATTTGCAGGAGGTAAAATAAAACACTGTGAGGCATCTTCCGGGTCTCAAAGATGTAACATCCTTACGAGCTCTTGTGAATCTCTGTTCCAGGAACATTCAAACTGCTGTAAGGCAACTGTGATGGCACAGAACACTTAGTGTCTCTCCAGTGGAAGCAAATAGCATCCAAATGCAGACAGTGGGAAGCACTTGCAATACCTCAACCAATTCACCCACTGGCCCTATCAACTCTGTGTGCCAAATCTGTGACCGTCTGCAGTCCCACATAGGATTCATTAATTACCTCTGAACACAAGGAACTGTAGTGGATGTCAGTTGTGTACAATGCTAAGGAGCTGCCTCAGAAGTATATTCTGAAAATTCTGTCTTTATGCCGATAATCTCTATTCATTCACCAGCTCTCATGATCAAACAGTAATGTTCTGTTGTCTTGGCTGGAATGGTGCTCAGAATGGTTCCATTCAGAGCACAAGTAATTTATTCTGCAGCATGAAAGGCTTTAGTTCTAAGTACATAACAGGCCCCAATTACTATTTTCTTGCTGTCATTTAAGGAAAATTAGCAACACGCTATGTCTGCCCAGGGGATGGAGTAGGGTTGGAAAAAAGTCATAGCTGCCAGTATTAAAACAGTCAGATTAATTCTTATTCTTTAGTGAGGAATGCTAATTAATCCAGGAGCTCCAACTTCTAGGTGCAAGTGACTTCGAGCCTTTTAATGTACTGGTTTAATTTTCCTATGATGCTTGATGTTTATGACGAAAAGAGTCTGATGTCAGACTGACTACAGTTGTGCCACCTCTATTGGCTGCCGTTCACTTCATCTGTTGTTTTTGGCAGAACCTAAAGTCAACTTAGCCTCAAATGTCCCCATAATGTAAATCATTATACTGTGTATATTAGATGTTGATTCTTAGCTTTTTCCTTCCACTAAAAGAACATTACTTAGGCTGGAAATATGCCCTAACAGACATGGCCATTGGTCCCCTTGTTTAAGTAAGGTAGAATAGCTTTGGTGGCAGTCCAATAGAGATTCACTAGGCTTATTCCTTAAAGGATAGTGTTGTTCCATCATGGGCAGTTAAGTTGGTTTTGTCTTCTTTTGAGTTTGGAGAAATGAGGGACAGTCTTACTGAAACAGGTAAGAAGATCCTAAAGGGGTGGGGGGAGGCAAGGTGGGGTAGATGTTGAAATGTTTTCACTAGTGGGAGAAACTCAAACACAGAGTAAGGTGGCAACATAAGGATTTCTCCTTGCAGATAGTGGTGAAATCCAGAATTTTTCACACCATAGGATTGTGGGGCATGGATCATTGAGGGGGCAGATGAATTTTTGAAAGACCTTGGGGTATTGAGGGTTATGGGAAACTGGCACAAGAGTTGAGATCAGCATACAGTGGCATGCAAAAGTTTGGACTCCCCAGTCAAAATTTCTGTTACTGTGAATAGCTAAGCGAGTACAAGATGATCTGATTTCCAAAAGGCTTAAAGTTAAAGATGACACATTTCTTTAATATTTTAAGCAAGATTACTTCTTTATTTCCATCTTTTACAGTTTCAAAATAACAAAAAAGAAAAGGGCCGGAAGAAAAAGTTTGGGCATCCTGCATGGCAGTACTAAGTAACACCCCCTTTGGCAAGCATCACAGCTTGTAAACGTTATCTGTAGCCAGCTAAGAGTCTTCCAATTCTTGTTTGGGGGATTTTTGCTCATTCTCCCTTGCAAAAGGCTTCTAGTTCTGTGCGATTCTTGCATGCACTGCCCTTTTGAGGCCTATCCACAGATTTTCGATGATGTTTAGGTCGGGGGACTGTGAGGGCCATGGCAAAACCTTCAGCTTGCGCCTCTTGAGGTAGTCCATTGTGGATTTTGAGGTGTGTTTAGGATCATTATCCTGTTGTAGAAGCCATCCTCTTTTTACCTTCAGCTTTTTTTACAGACGGTATGATGTTTGCTTCCAGAATTTGCTGGCATTTAATTGAATTCATTCTTCCCTCTACCAGTAAATGTTCCCCGTGCCACTGGCTGCAACACAAGGCCAAAGCATGATCGATCAAACTTTGGTGATAAAAATAGATATTGAGTCTTGTGAAATCAGTGGAACTGATCCATCCTGGACTCAACATGTGTAGATTTTATAATTGATAAATGTAAAAAATAGCCACAAATACCTCTTAACATGGGGAAGAGGATTGCCTTTGCATGCTTTGATGCCCTTACAGGTAAATATGCAAGAATTTTTCTCTTTCCAATATTTTTATTATTAATTTTACATTTAAAAATACAGAGTACTGTACAAGAAAAAAAAACAATACTTTATACTAAATCGCATATAAAGACTCCTTACCCTATATTCATACAGATTAATTAATTTGTAACATTGAAATATAGTAATTTTATTATATTAAAAAAATCTAACCCACTACCAAGACCGAAGCTGATTGGTAAAGAAAAAAAGGAAAAAAAAAATTATTAGTCATTATCTGTGCTTTAACAGCAAATCAAAGGTTTTGAAAATAATTCAAAAAAAGGTCCCCACAATGTTTGAAAGTCTTGGCTGGATTCAGAGATTGAACATCGAATCTTCTCTAAATTTAAACATGACATCACATCACGTAACCATTGACCGTGAATAGGAGGGGCCGCATCTTTCCATTTAAGCAAGAGCATCCTTCTGGCCATCAGAGAAATAAAAGCCAAAATGTGCAAGTTAGATGATTCTAAAATAATATCCTTTTCCTCCAACAATACCAAATAAAGCGGTCAAAGGATTAGGCTTAAAGTTTACTTTGAAAAGTATCGAGAAAGTTTGAAATACTTCTTTCCAATATTTTCCAAGACTTGGGCATGTCCAAAACATATGAATGAGTGAGGCTTCTCCATTATTACATTTATCACAATACGGAGATATATCTAAATAAAAATGAGATGACTTATCCTTGGTCATATGGGGCAAGATATTTTCAATATCTTTATATTTGCTTCTGATTCTTCCCAATTATATATTTGGCTGCATTGATCCTAAGTTTCTGTGCTGGTTCAAAAATGATCAACTAATATAAAGTTATTGAAAAGATCTTGCATATATACCTGTAAATACTGCTACCACTGAACAACATCCCTTCCTGTCTCCTCACAGTTACTAGTAGTAGATCAAGGGAAAAGTCTGTGAAGAAAATCGTAACCTATTGCCATGACACCTCTAGTTGCTAACAGCTTAACTCCAACTCCTTTGCTCTGTTGTTTGGACTGGTCCCTTAAGCTGGAGCTGGAATTGAACTGCTGATTCAAGGCCTTCACTTCTGGTTGCTTTGAAAATTCAGAATGGAAATGAAGGTGAGGTGACTGAATTAAAAAAAAAAAACTGAATGGTATATATTCCACATACTATTGGACACATGTCCTTCCACCATGTCTTTATATTAACATTTTGCTCATAATTTCCTCCCTTATCATAGTCCTTTCATATCGAACTTGTAGCAAATGCTCATTACACTTCTATTTAAACTTAGATTAAAGCCAGGAGATAAATTATCACGTGACAAAGCAAGATGAACTGTTGGAATATTTAAATGAGTTGTTTTTGTGCTAATTTTAGCATTTTTATTCTACATGCTCCTGTAATTGGATGCAGTCAACCAAAAATATTTAGAAGTGGCTTATCCCTAAATATGACTGGAATTCATAACTGCAGTGGTGTTTTCTTCTTGTACAAGATGTTTTGAAGAGTACCGGTATTGTCCATCTAGCATTAGAAAATGATCGGGAATGGTCTAAGCCATTTCCAGTAATCAGAGAAATGACAATGGAGATTTCTTGGCAAAGGATATTTGTTGTTGGAGTGTGAGGGCCATTCTCTTGTACACTTCAAAGTTCAATGTAAGTTACTAACAAAGAACATGTATCTTACCATATATTACCCTGAGATTCAGCTTCCTGTGGGCACTCGCAGTAGACCAAAGAAATACAATAGAGTCAATGAAAATCTACACACAAATAACCGACTGACAATCTTTGTACAAAAGAAGCTAAATTGTGCACATAATAAATAAATAAAACAACTGATAACAGGAGATGCACAGTTTTAGTAAGTGAGTTCTGGTAAGGTTGTGGAATCATTTCAGTGTTGTGAGTGAATTCAGCCATGCAGGATCAGGAGCCTGATGATTAAAGGGTAAAAACCGTTCCAGAACCTGGTGTTGTGGCACCTAAGACTCCTGTACCTCCTTTCCAATGGCAGCAGTGAGAAGAGAGCATGGTATGGACGGTGGGGCAAAAAGTGTAATGATGGCTTAGAGAGAATGGCTCCCTACACGACTCCTTTGTTCGTTTGTCCCTCCCCACTGATCTCCCCCCAGTACTTATCCATGCAGGCAGATCAAGTGCCACACCTGCCCTTACACCGCCTCCCTCACTACTGTTCAGTACTGGTGCTCCCAGTGTGGCCTCCTGTATACCGGTGAGACCTGATGCAGATTGGGAGACTACTTCGCTGAGCACCTCCGCTCCGTCCACCACAAAAAGCGGGATCGCCTGGTGGCTACCCATTTCAATTCTACTTCCCATTCCCATTCCAACATGTCAGTCCATGGCCTTCTGTACTGCTGCGATGAGGACACACTCAAGTTGGAGGAGTAACTCCTGTCTGGGTAGCCTCCAACCTAATGGGATGAACATTGATTTCTTGAACTTCTGGTAATTGCCCCCCACTCCCCGCTCCCCTTCCCCATTCCCCATTCCTGTTTCACTTTATCTCCTACCTGTCCATCACCTCCTTCTGAAGCTCCTTCTCTTCCCTTTCTTCCATGGTATGTTGTCCTCTCCTATCAGATTCCCCCTTCGCCAGCCCTTTATCTCTTTTCACCAATCAACTTCCCAGTTTCACCTATCACCTACCACTTCTTCTTTCCCTCCTCCCACCTTCTTATTCTGACTTATCCTCTTCCTTTCCTGTCTTGATGAAGGGACTCGACCCAAAGCTTAGACTGTTTACACTTACCCCATAGACGCTGCCTGATCTGCAGAGTTCCTCCTGCACTTTTATGTGTGTTGCTTTAGAGACGGTGGAATTTGCCTTCAACATCCAGAAGTAAAAAAATCCTGTATCAACTTGAAACAAGAGAAAATCTGCAGATGCTGGAAATCCAAGCGACGCACACAAAATGCTGGAGGAACTCAGCAGGTCAGGCAGCCTCTAGGAAAAGAGTACAGTCAATGCTTTGGGATGAAGGGTTTCAGCCTGGAACGTCGACTGTTTACTCTTTTCCATAGATGCTGCCTGGACTGCTGAGTTCCTCCAGCATTTTGTGTGTGTGCTGCTGTCCCAACCTGACCCCTGCTTTACCACATTGCTCTCTGATAAATAAGGTTCAAATCCCTGGAAAGCAGATCAATTCCTATATCTCAAGAGCACCTCTTAGTAAAGACCAGTATCAATGATGAAATTCATCACTGCTTTCAATGCACCAACACAGCCTTGTTGAGATTGAGGATAAGCATATTTGAAAATCAAGACCTGACTGAAACTTCATAGCCTATGAGATGTTAAAGTTCTCTGCCCTTCATTATGGTTTTGGGACCCAGACCATCCTATAGCAAGCATTTAAAGGCATGGGAAAATACTACCAAATATTATATACATAATATCTTCCAAATTCACTGAAAGGATAAGAAGCCAGTGTTGTTTCCCAGGGGAATATTGGCACCCCCAGTTACTCTTTCAGCAGGCCAGCTCATTCACACATCCAACTTCAAAACCTGAAATAGACACTCAATTTCAAACTCTGTCATGGGAAGACTGAGAAACATTGAAGGACATGCTTAAAGCCTTGTTGAAGAGTGGAAATGTCATCACTGACTCCTGGCAGTCTCTGGCCCATGACTGCTCAGCATTGATTAAAAAAAAATTAGAGATATTACGGAGAACCTTGAGGCCATTATTCAGGAGAGCTCCCAGGGACTATGAACGCCTAGCCTGCCTGCTCAGTTAGCTGTAGCCTGCAGCTCTCACATACGCCTCATTAGCTACCTCAGAACCCACAAAATTGGAGTAAGAGTAAATTCTTCAAAGAAGGTGTGGATACTGGTACTCATACATTTGTCTTGTAATTAGTAGCTATTTAATTTCTAACGTCAATGTCAATCTCATGTTTCATGAGAATTGTAAAGTGAATTCAGATTCTGGAGCCATCCTTATTCTGATACAGAAATGTCAATTGAACTATGTGGATATGTTGTTATTCTGAATTCTTTTCCACCAAGATATCTTTGTTCCCAAACTAATGTTCAGTGGATTTAGTTGACAGCATATACTACTATTGCCCTCACAATCTTGACTGACAGCACAATAAGTGGACTTGATGATCATTGTTGGTAATGAATTGTTTAGACTGTTATACGCTGACATTTCCTTCAACGTCTGCCAAAAATTTCAGACGTATTTATGATCAACTGATTACTGCGTATGCAGGGACTCTAAATTGTGTTCCTGTTGAGTGGTTTAGATTGTAGCTTGGTTTTATTTGTAGTTCCTGACTTTACTGCATTCCTGTATTCATCAACATCATCTGTTTTTGTTTCAGGTTTCCAGTATTCACTGTTTATCTTCTGAACTCTATCCTGTTTCAACCTGGTAACTTTTTGAAGTAAAAATTTGAAGCTTTTTTACAGTAGTACGTGGAAAGGAAGTGCCCCTGAAGTAAACAGGGCCTTGCACAGGGATTCTGAGATCTAGAGTTACAGAATCTGCTGATGGCTGCATATTCAATAAAAATAGACGTGTTCCCAAAAGTGGGAAGGAGAAGTGTGATGTAAAGCAAAGATACGGTTGAAATTAGTCCATCCTTGTAATTAATGAGAGGGCTGTGTCGATTGAAATGCTGTGTATAATTCTGTTCAATAAGCGACGGGAGTTGAAATAAACCTGTACCATTTCATAGCTCACCTCTGGTAAGTAGCTACAGCTACTGATAGATTGTGCAGTTTGCCCATTGAGTTCCAGACCATGAATCACTGTTCACACATCAAAATTCAATTAACATTACTGTGAAATTCACCTTCTCAACCTCTCAGTTGGGCAATGGAGGATACTGCTGCTGAGATTCTTGATGATACAGCTGCTGAGTACTTAAATATTTTTTCAATTGGCCATCTGTCTATTTGAATATCTTTCTATGTATGTCATAAGGCTGTAAGGCAGAGGAGCAGAGTTAGGCCATTCAGCCCATCAGGTCTGCTCCACCAATCTATCATGGCTGCTTTATTATCCCCCTCAACTCCAAGCTTCTGCCTTCTCCCCGTAATCTTTGACACCCTGACTAATCAAGAACCTATCAACCTCCGCTTTAAATGTACTCGAAGGCTGACCGCCACATCTGTCTGTGGCAAAGAATTTCACAGAATCAACTCCCACTGTCTAAAGAAATTCCTGTTCTAAGGGGACGTCCTTCCATTTTGAGGGTGTGACCTCTGGTTCTAGACTTGCCGACCATAGGAAAAATCCTCTCCATATCCACTCTATCAAGGCCTTTCACCATTCAATAGGTTTCAATGTGGTCACCCCTCATTCTTCTAAATTCTAGTGAACGCAGGCCCAGAACCATCAAAGGCTCTACCTATGATAAGCCATTTAATCCTGGAATTATTTTCATGAACCTCCTTTGAACCCTTAGATGGTGGATGATAATGTCAACAGTATTTTCTTAGGCAATAGTCATCACACTTTCTTATCTGGCATCAACAGCCCTTATTTCTTGAAATCCGCATTTGACCTTGTTGTTTTCACAATTTACCGCTTCATCCTGACCTTCATTTTCCTCTTCAGAGATGCCCCTGAAATGTATGCCCAATGTTTCCTTAAAACTGTGTTTAAGTCCTTATAACCTTGTCCCACCATGGCCACAAAAGCAAGTTAATTAAGAGACAAAGATCTTTTGGAGCTAGCTTATATAAACTAACTCTCTTCGTTCCTAATATACTGACAACCTAAAATACAATTGATCACAATGTCATTTAGGACCGCTGTTCCATTTTCTAGTTGAACCATACAGGTCTCGCTTGGTTCTAACAATTTTTTTTATTGAATAGCCAGAAAATCAGTGGCAAAGGTTCCTTTGCTCAGTCTTCTTTGTTAGCCCTGCAGGTGAGTCTCTAGTCTCCTATTTCTCATCTATGTCATCCCTCAGTGATATCATTTATAAATACAACATTAGGTTTGGATAACATTCGGTCTATGCCTTGAACAACTCCCAGGATCACTCGCCTGCCTCAGGTTTCTTTCTCTGTTTATCTGACATTCAATATGATGAGGAGAAATTTTATCAAATTAAATAGTGGAAAGACTGAAGCCATTGTCCCAACCATGCACTCGCCAACTATTCTCTTTACAGGAAACCAAATGTAACTGAACCTGACAGTTTACAGCTTGGATTTTTGTTTGACACTGTGCAGTTTTCCTCCATATATTGACTCCATCATTAAACTAGTCTACTACTTCCTTGAGCAGATTTACTGCTGAAACTATCATCCATGCCTTTGTTGTCTCTAAACTCAGCCAGTCCAAAGCCCTTCTCGCTTTGATGCAATATAAATGAAATAAGCCAAAGCACTGTTGCTATCTCTGAACTTGCTCCAAGTCCCTTTCACCTGTGCTTGCTTGTCCATGAAATTCAAATTTAAGTTCATTGTCAAAGACATATATACACAGAGTATAAATCCATGAAAGTTAGCTTTTTGCAGCACAATCCATTACAAGCATGACAAACATAAATGAGCATAAATTTTACATAACTTCAATGACAAAACAAACATTAGTCCAAGTTGACAGAAAAAAACAATATAGTTCAAGTTAGCACTTGATTTCTCAGGTTGATTCAAAAATCTGATGGCAGTGGGGAAGAAGCTGTTGTTGTGCCTTAAGGTGCAGGTTGTAAGGCTCTTGTACCTCCTGCCTATTGGCAGCTTCAGGAAGAGTACAAGGCCCTGATAGTGCGACCTTCATGATGGATGTTGGCTTCCTGAGACATTGCCTCTTGTAGATGTCCCAATGATGGGATGAGCTGTGTCTCTGATGGAAGTAGCTCAGGCTACCAGGCTTTGTAGTCTCTCGTGTTCACGAGCATCAGAAGTTCCAGAGCAGGCCATGATGCACCCAGTCAGAATTCAGCTTTCTTTAAGCCTACAAGATCTCTGCAGTTTTTGAACTTTGGTTAGATGAGTATTCTGATTGTAATTGCTTCTGTGATAAACATATTTCTGGCTATAAAACCTGAAAAATCTGGAATTTTCTCTCTAAACTTAATCCTTTAAGACATTTCATAAGAAGTACTTCATTGTCTAAACCTATGGTTATGCATATCTTCAGCTCGGTGTCAAATTTCCACTTGATAAAATTCATTCAATGGTTTAGAATATTTAACTCTATTAAGAATGCTATAAAACTGAATGTTGTCAGAATTGACTTCGAGATTTTAAAAAATTTAACATCTCTAACATCACCTATTTTCAGTTTCAATCTTTTGGCTGAAGTAGACTTCCACTATCTAGCAACATTGTTGTTCCTCTCTATGCTTTGTGGCTCATTGGCCGTCAACCTTGCCATTTCTTCAGCATTTATTTGTTTTTTTACGAGACCGAGTCACTAGTTGTCGCTCGACCCAGCACAGATGGAAAGCGTACAAGGAGCTGGCTAGATTCGAACCTGGACCATTTGTCTCAAAGTCTGGTAAAGATGTCACTACGCTGCCTGCCAGCTATCCAGCAACATAACAAATATTGGAAAAAAAAATTTCAATTTAATTTTATCAGCACAATCATATTAGATGCATTAGGATTTAGGACGTGCATTTTAGTGAGCACTTTAACTACTGTCAACTTATTTATAGGCCCAGAATGCTAAAAGTTATGGTGCAGATGAAGGTAATCTGATCTATTAAAGTGGCAGGTTTTGATTAAGTGAAGAAGGAAATTGCAGATATTGGAAATCCAAAATAAAGGTAGACTCTGTCTGAAGAACTCAACAGGCCAGGCTGCATTCATAGGGAAAAGGTAAAGATATTGGTCCAGATTTACCCGAACACTGATTGCTTTATATCTCCAGTGATAATGCCTGACCTGCTGAGTGCTTCTGGCATTGTTGGCTTCAGTGGCCATCTGAATTAAGTTAAGTAAATCCTACTTCCCACTTTAAAATTGTGGCTTGTCAGGTACTCATCCTTGTAATTTTTATATCATGTGTGCTATGTTTTGTAGCTCACAAACATAAAATTAATTGGAAGAGAGAACGAGGAGAGACCGGCAGAACGTGTATGCTTTGTTTTTACTTTAAGTGAGGCGCGCATAGATGCCGTGGTAGCATAAAGACGTATGCCATTTACGTACTTTTACATATAACCCACAATGTGTTATATAAACAACTATGAATACTTAAGAAATATATTTAGAATATTACTAAAATATTAAATACACAACAGTGATGACTTCTGCTTGTAGTGCCTCAGTGCAAACAAAGAATAGTTGGTTGCTTTGCTGCGTAGTGAAAAATATATGCATGTCTCATCAAGTCAATGCCTATTCCTGGAACAGAAATCTTAGCTGTCCTTCTTCCCCACTACCCCCATCACCTTACCAATGAATTTCTCTTAAACAGATAGCTTGGAATTCCGATCATGGTATACAGAAGGAATGGCTGGTTGGATTAGTTGGAACTATGGACAGCTTGTCTTTGTCTTTATTTGTTCAGTGTGTTTTTCACTCCCAATAGTCCCTGTAGTCCCTCACCAGGACTGTTTGTCCATCGAGCCTCCTAGTGTGAGGGTCCTTCAATTTGTTTCAGCTGTTTGTCTTGCATACGCCTTCTGAGATGGGGTTTGAGGGAATGCAAGGGATGACCCAGGAACAGTATAGCTGGTGTGTTGTTGGTTGTGGAGTGTGCTGCACTGCGATATGCAAGGAGGAAATGGACAAGCTTCTGATTCCGTGTCAGTGTATGGTGTTCAGCTGACATTGCTTGCAGTGCATTCTTTAGCCTCTGAACAAACCTTCTTGCCAATCCATTTGTAGTTGAGTGTACAGTGCAGATGTAGTATGTCTTAATCCATTCATCTTCTGGAATGACTGAAACTGTTCCACAACAAACTCTGATCCATTGTCATGACTAAGTGTTCTGGAATACCAGTCCTTGAGAAGGGCCCTCTCAACACATCAGCAGTGTGCCAGGCTATGGTGGAGGGTGTTGAGAACACTTCTGGCCACTTTGTAGCTACATCCACTACAACCAAGAAATATGGGCCCCTGAATGGTCTGGCAAAATCCACATGAATCCTCTGCCAGAACAATGCTGGCCACTCAGGGATGGAGAGGCACTGCTCTTGGCATCTTCTGATTGTGTTGGCATCCCACACCATATATGGCAAGTTACTCGGCCTGTTGATCTATCCAGGACACCAGAAAAAACTCATAACAATGCTGTCATTATGATCACACCTAAATGACCAGTATGTAGCTCCTCCAACACTTTATCTCTCAGTTTGGATGGTACAACAACTCTCAATCCTCACGTAAGGCAACTCCCCATCAAGGGCAAGTTCATCCAGGTGCTGGTAAAAATGGGGGAAACGGGATTTCTGTTGACATTCCAGTCATTTTGGACAGCTGTGTAGACCTGAGACAGTGTGGAATCTTTTCTGATTTCCCTTTGGATCATCTCTGCTGTAATAGGGAGGCTTTTGATTTTCATTAGGGAGAACACATCAAGAGGATTACCCTCTTTTGTAAATTTTCCAGGTGTTCCCTTCTCCAAGGGTAAACAGGGCAATCCATCAACATTTCTATGATTAGTCATCCCTTTGAATTCGATTTGTGGAATACCCGACTGTGGACTGAAAAAGGACACTAGTGCTTGATAGTCAGTATCAAGGGAATAATCTCTCTCATAGAAGTACTGGTTGCAACATTTTACACCCCAAACTAGACTCAAGGCCTCTCTGTCAATCTGTGTGTAATTTTTCTCTGCAGCGGTAAGGGAACGTGAAGCATTTACTTCCATTACTGATAATATCAGATTGAAAAAGTGCAGAGAAGGTTTACAAGGTTGTTGCTGGGACTTGAGAAACTCAGTTACAGAGAAAGGTTGAATAGGTTAGGACTTTATTCCCTGGAGTGTAGAAGAATGAGGGGAAATTTGATAGAGGTATATAAAATTATGATGGGTATAGATAGAGTGAGAGCAAGCAGGCTTTTTCCGCGGAGGCAAGGGGAGAAAAAAACCAGAGGACATGGGTTAAGGGTGAGGGGGGAAAAGTATAAAGGGCACATTAGGGGGGACTTCTTCACACAGAGAGTGGTGGGAGTATGGAATCAGCTGCCAGACGAGGTGGTAAATGCGGGTTCTTTTTTAACATTTAAGAATAAATTGGACAGATACATGGATGGGAGGTGTATGGAGGGATATGGTCCATGTGCAGGTCAGTGGGACTAGGCAGAAAATGTTTCGGTACAGCCAAGAAGGGCCAAAAGGCCTGTTTCTGTGCTGTAGTTTCTATGGTTCTATGGACTGCACCTATACATTGCTGCCCTGGCAGAGGATTTATGTGGATTTTGCCAGACCATTCATGGGCAGAAATTTCATGGCAATAGTAGATACAGTTGAAAAGTGGCCAGGAGTGTTTCCAATAGCCTCCATTACAGCCCCGTGCACTGCTGATGTGTTGAGAAGCCTCTTCTCAAGGACTGGTATTCCAAAACACTCAGTCGGTGACAATGGACCACAGTTCATTGCATTTTATGTGAGTTTCACCTTTAAACCTGCAGTGCTGTGGTAGATGTGGGCCCCTGTCACAACAGTAATACAATTTGCTTGGCCAGGCCGGCTTCTGTTTGGACATTCCAAAATTTTGTTGGTGCTCACTTTCATTCCAGACTGCAACTCAATTGTGTCTCTGTCTGTTGTTTCTATAAATGCCGCCATTCCAATTGCTCTGTTAAATATGAGATGTGTTTCAGTTATGAGTCGTTTTAAATGCTTTCTTGTAAGATTCCACAAACTGAACAATCTCTTAAACAAACTACTGAACTTCAATTCAGCCACGTATGTTGAAATGGGTTTCCTTTCCTTTTGATTCTGCTTGTGAAACCTAAAGCATTCTGCAATCAGCAATGGTTTTAATTCTAAATGTTCTTGTGTTATTTTCACAATATCAGCAAAGCTCATTTCAGCTGGTTTGGTTGGAGCAAATAAACCTATGCAAACAGAATGCCTTTCCATCCAATGCACTCAGCAAATCTGGAACTCGTTTCTCATTGGCTATTTCATATGCTTCAAAAATACAGCTCAATTCGCTAAGTATAAATATTCCAGTTGTCTCTTGTGCAATCAAATGCATCTATCTTTCTGATACAGCTAGCCAATTTTGTATTTTTTATTTATGATTATTATCACCTTGTACTCACTGTTTATGAATCTGTGAATTTTTCTGATTTCTTCCTTGTTTAAAACTTCCTTGTCACCACTTATGCTTTGTAACTCCAAAACGTAAAATAAATTGGAAGAAAAAAATAAGAGGAGACAGGAAGAAATTGTATGTTGCATTTTTACTTTGAGTGAGGCACGCACGTAGGTTGTGGCAATATAGTGACATATGCCAATTACGTACTTTCGCATATAACCCACAATATATTATATAAACAATGAAGAATACTTAATTAAACAATATACTTACAATATTACTGAAATATTAAATACACAGCAGTGGCAATTTCTGCTTGTAGTACCTCAGTGCAAACAAAGATGTTGCTTTGGTGCATACTGGAAAAAAAACATATGCATGTCCCATTAAGTCAATGTCTGTTCCTTAAACAGGAATCTCCAGTCTTTCTTCCCCCACGCCCCCTCCACCCATCACCTTATCAGTGAATTTCCCTTAACCAGATAGCTTGGAATTCAGGTCGTAGTATACAGAAGGAATGGCTGGATGGCTGGTTGGACTAGTTGGAACTGTGTACAGCATATCTCAGTCCTTATCTGTTCAGTGTGAATTCACTCCTAGGAAAATGATAACGCATTTCAAGCAGAGATGCCAGAGTGAGTGAGGCCTCTGTAGATCAGGGTCAACCATGAGTGTTGCGTCCTCGCTGTCTAGATACACAAGCCTGGGCTGGGCAGTACAGTATGGAGAGCAAGCTATTGCCCATGTAGCAAGCTCCCTCTCTCCACGCATCTGATGAACCCAAAGGAATGGCAGGGACCAATAGAGTTTGGTACCAGCAGCCTTGAAGGACTTGCCAGTCAGTGTTATACACAACGAATGAAAGCCTTGGAGACTCCAGCTCCGGATTTTTCCAGGGTTTACTCCTGAAGCCTTTCCCATGAGTGGGTTTAGCCGTAAAGTAGCAGAGGTTTCAGATTAGGGTTTTCCTTCTCCTAGATGAGCTGCCAACCATGGCCGACGAGCCCCATCTGCACGAAATAGAGATCCAGACTGAAAGAAAGGATTGCTGTCAAATACCTGATAACATTTATATGGAAACAAAATCAATCTCCCAAAACTCCAGCTTTGTTGCACCTTGGATAATTACAGTGATCTAAAACCATGGGTTTCTGATGTTCAATTGCAGGTATGTACTGTGATAACCATCTCCACATGAGCGGAGGTACAGTTGTACACTGTGTTCTGGAACTAGAAAAAGTATCACGTAAGGGTACAACAACTGGTCACTATTTGGTAATGCCCTTACAAAGTACAAATTATAAGCTTGTGTTTAGTTGTATATTTTCCAGAGGCAAATATGACATACAATAGACATCTACATGAGGAATGGGAAGGGTGCTCCCACCATCAATCAGGGCCTCATAAGAGAAAATAAGACAACTGAGAAGTGAGACCCTTCCAAGTCTTTGCATCATAAAATTTAAGAACTGCTTTTCATAAGCAGCGCTTGAATATTCTGTTTTACTAGAGGTGGGGGGTGGGGAGGTACCAGGTGGGGATTGCATTCCTTGAAAACTGTAAACATTATGATTTAGTCATGGTCATAGTCATACTTTATTGATCCCAGGGGGAAATTGGTTTTTGTTACAGTTGCACCATAAATAATAGTAATAGAACCATAAATAGTTAAATAGTAATATGTAAATTATGCCAGTAAATTATGAAATAAATCCAGGACCAGCCTATCGGCATAGGGTGTCTGACCCTCCAAGGGAGGAGTTGTAAAGTTTGATGGCCACAGGCAGGAATGACTTCCTATGACGCTCTGTGCTGCATCTTGGAGGAATGAGTTTCTGGCTGAATGTACTCCTGTGCCCACTCAGTACATTATGTAGTGGATGGGAGACCTTGACCAAGATGGCATGCAACATTTTCTGAAATGCAAAGTTACATCATCTGCTCATGCGTCAAGAAATGTGAGTTGAATGGAATTTTATTTACACTTCAAAAGAACAGTTTTAAAAAATTTCTGTATCCCTAATATTTGGCAGCGATCTATGAATTCGGCAAGGTCAAATTTTCATTAAAGATAAAAAAAATTAACTTTATTGTTCATGTACATTGAAACATACAGTGAAATGTGTCATCTTACATCGAAGACCAACTTAGTCCAAAGATTGTGCTGGGGGCAGCCAGCAGGTGTTGGCATAACTGACTAACCCTAATCCTAACCACACACCTTTGGAGTGTGGGCGGAAACCGGAGCATCCAGAGAAAATCCATGCAGTCACAGGGAGAACATACAGATTCCTTATAGACAGCACCAGGAATCGAGCCCCAATCAATGATTGCAGTGATCATTGCTGCTGTAAAGTGATTGGACTAACTACTGCTCTACCATGCCACTCAGACTGCTATAATGTTGGGGGAGGGGTGGGGGCGGGGAGAGAATCACCTGTATAGGCATAAGAAACACATTCTGAACTTTTACTGGAGGTATTAAAGTAAGATGATGGAGTTCTCAAATTGTAAGAAATAGTGTGAAAATTTTACAAAACATAGATGATAGGTCAAATGATTTCTGAATCTTGCATATGTTTCTATGTTTTTAAAAGTTAAAAAACATCTCATTTAAGGCATACGTGTTTCTGAATAATAGTGAGCACTTTAACTATATTTTAATCTGTATGAAGATGCATTTGATATGATAGAAATGCATCTAAACTGATACTTGGGCACTTTCCATCTACCACTTCAACCACTTCATGTATTTAAGAGGCCCTGGAAGAATGTTCAGTACTTTTTGGATTGTATGCAAATATACCAACAGGAGGAATAACATATTATGATGTTTTGACACGTTAATGTTGAATGAAAGAAAATGTATTTTAAAGAGAAACCTTCTTGAACCTTTCCTTGCCCTTAATTTCTTAACATTTTTGTGAAAGTCACTGGACTATACTGTGTGCAAAGAGCATTAAAATATAAGGGACTGCAATATTTTGTGGAGACTCTCAAAATTAGTGCCTAGCATCTCCCCTCTGCATTTATATCTCATTAAGTTAATGTTACTTCATTTTACATTTGGTATGCTGCCAGCAGGGAATTACATAAATTCCTTGATAATTATGTGTGGAGTGGAGCTATAAATGCCAAGAAAGCTCTAGGTTTTGATAAGTGATGCATTCTAAGTCGCTATTATCTGATCTAGTGGAGGTACTGTAATGAACTATCTTGATTACAGTTTACTATGCTCAGCTGGAAAGAACATAATTCATAAAAGTGTCCTGCTATAAAAACCAACTCCTCAACTCCCCACTCTTTGCCCATAGCATGCTAATTAATTTGCCTTGTCTATCAGTCTGCATGACACCTGGCGGGAAGAAGGATGGGTTTCTTCTGCTGTGCCCTGACTATATTTGAATTATTGCTAGAGTACACTGTCTGTGCTAACAGATGAATAATTTACCACTTTGGTGAGAGTTAAGTTATGGTAACAAAGTTTGGCATTAAAATTTCAGAGGGATTTATGATTTTGAAATATTCACTTATGAAACAGAAGATTGAAAGGATGAAATTTTGGCTAGGGGAAGTAATTCCTGTCCAAATTAATAAACAACATGAAAGGAAACATTTCTACAGACAGAATAATTATGAGGCCACTATTTCCTGACATTTTCTTTATTGAAAATAATCCTTTTCTTGTTTCTCAAAAACTCCCTTATTCAATGTGCTGCATCAACACAAAATCATCAATGTAGGTTATTTCTGAGAATTCAAAAAGGATTATATTCAAGAATTATTATGGCAACTTAAAATATCATAACAAAACGGTGGACTAGAAAGTATTCTGTGTTAAAAGACACATTAAAGTACTGCTGCATGCAGGGCCTGTACTGTTTCGGGAGAAGTCTCACTGCTTTGTGCATTGTTAAATAGTTCTTCCACAACAAACATGACAAAAAGTGTGCTTTCATCATTTAACATTGCAGAGGAAATATATGGAAATGAACTGCAGATTGGAAAGATGATCATTGTTGGGAGGATGAGCCCCAAGGTGGGTTAGTGTGGGAGAAGATTGGGCTGGGACATGGTCAGGGAGACATTTGAGGGATCAGTTGGGGAGTTAATGGAAGAGGTGTATTCACCATGCAATTGATTGTTGTCGTTGGGGAGAAAATTGTGGAGAGATTAATGAGTTAGGGAGATGATTGGTAGTTGTGGAGGTTGGGACTGAGGAGACATGAGGACGTTGGTTGGTGAGATCATTTCAAAACAACACTACAAAAAATCTACCTATAAAAACTTTGAACATATCAATATTAATTTTTAATGTCATTGCTCTTGTCTAGATGTCACTATGTGTATGCATGTTATACACATGGAGTATGTGTGAAGTATCAGATTTGGAACCACATTGAGTGAATAAGATTTAATAAATTATTGTTCTGTGCCATACCAAGTTCAAGTTAATTGTTATTCAACTGTACACATCAGGCTCTTGAATAAAAGTGGATAAATACACTCACTTGCCCCATATTGAAATGTTCCCACAATCAATGATCTCACCTTAAGGTCTCTTTATCTTATTACTTCACGTTCTCATTATTCATTGCTATTTATTTATATTTGCGTTTGCTCAAAATGTTGTCTTCTGCACTCTGGTTGATCTTTCATTCATCCTGTTATCGTTACTATTCTATAGATTTGCTGAGTATGCCCACAGGAAAATGTATATATGGTGATATATATGTAATTCAATAATAAATTTACGTTGAACATTGAGCATGTATGCTGCCAAACAAAACAATATTCCTCTCGATCAAAGTGCACAACACGGTCCATATCACATTTAACACAAAGTAATGTTGCCACAAATAATAAGGTGCATTTATGACAAGAGTTTAAAAAGTAAACAATATAACACTACTGGTGCTTCATATGTGATGAGACCTGGGTGGTGGGAGGGAGTTCAGTACTCTCAGAGCCTGGGGGAAGAAGCTGTTTGCCATCCTAGCAGTTCTTGCCATAATGCTACAGTATCCCCTGCCTGGTGGTAGGAGGTCAAAGAGATTGTTGGACAGATGGGAGGGATCATTCACAATCCTAAGGCCCTACATTTGCAGCGCTCCTGAAAATTGTCTCTGGTAGGAGAGAGACCATATTGACCTCCTTGTAATCCTTTCTAAGGACTTGCAGTCAGATGCCTTGCAATTCCCGTACGAGATGGTGATGTGGCTGGTCAGGAGACTCTCAAAGGTGGCCCTGTAAAGCTGGTTTAGAATAGGTGGGGATGGGGAGCCTCATTCACCTCATCAGGAAGTTGAGATGCTGCTGTGCTTTCTTGACCAAAGAGGTGATGTTAAGGGAGCAGGTGAGATTGTCAATCATGTTCCTTCCCAATACTGGGTGCTCCTAACTCTCTCCATGGAGGAGCCATTCATGTGCAGTGAGGGGTAGTCACTCTGCACGTTCTGAAAGTCCGTCATCATCTCTTGAGACTCAAGTTGTTGTGCTCACACCATTCTACCTCCTCTCTTGTACTCCGTTTGGTCATCGGCATTGATGAGGCCAACCATTGTGTGTCATCAGTTGAACCTGGTGATTCAGCTTGAACTGAATCTAGCAGAGCAGTCATGCGCCAGCAGCATGAACAGCAGGGGGCCCGGCACAGAGCCTTGGGGGGTGAGCCAGTGCTCTGAGTGATGGGGCAAGAAATGTATCCGCAACACAGACTGACTGTGGCCTTTCTGTCCAGAAGTCTAGAATCCAGTTGCAGAGAGAGATGTTGAGACCCAATGAGCACAGTATACCCAGCAACTTCTCAGGAATCATCATATTGAATGCTGAGCTGAAGTCAATAAACAACATTCTGACATAGCAGAGACTGTGGCATCATCAGTGGACCAACTGAAGTGATGTGAACTGGAAAGGGTCCAATGTAGCAGGAAGATGGGATTTAATGCATTCCATAACCAGCCGCTCAAAGCACTTCATTGTTGTTGAGGCCAGTGCCACTGGATTGTAGTCGTTGAGGCTAGTTACTGTCACCCTCATGGACACCGGGATGATGGTGCTGCTTTGAAGCCCTCAGGGACAGTGGACTGTTCCAGAGGGATGCTGATGATGTATGTTAGAATTTCCGTTAACTGGAATGCACAGTCCCTCAGCACATGACCAGGCACGTTATCAGGACCCGTAACTTTACAAGGGTTGACCCTGACTAGCATCTTCCTCACATCAGCCCTGGCCAGACAGATAGAGAAATATTGTAGCATATGATAAATTTTTAAAAGCAGTTTTGTCATCTGCAGATCAATAGTCCTAATGCCATGAGTAACCTATGTCAGTCATGTACAGTATTTAAGGCAAATGCCATACACGTTAATGCAGAGGTTAGTCTGAAGATGAATATCATCTTGTTAGATGCAATCAATTGATTAATCAATTAATATACCTCAATGTTACTTGATGACCTGCCAGTTCCGGTCAAGATGCTACCAGTGTACGATGCTCCCTTGGTCGACATCTTCCAGATAGCGAAAAATAGTATCTTTTTTACTTCTTTTGCATCTGTTTTTCACCTTAAATGTGTTTCTGGGACTGTTAGAGCCTGTGATTTACAGTTTGGGGATCCTTTGAGTGATCCAGCACTTTGCAATCTCTGAGAAGATTCCGAGAAACGAGCATGTACTTGGATGGCCTGGATGCAAAGAAATTTTGAGATGGGGCGCAAGCTGATGTTCGATTCCATTTTGCCATTTAAAGCGTCCATCAATCGCAGATTAAAGTGTTGAGGAAGATTGAGACATTGAGGCAAATGCGGAAGACGAGCGAGAGAAAGAGAAAGAATCTATGAACAGCCTATTGGTGTGGCAGAAGGGTAGGCCTCTGTGCTCTCTCTGTCAATGAGTGTCGGTGATATCGTAGGATGGTGTCATGGTTCTGCTTTAATGGATTAGACCATTGTGTCTATGGACTGTGGACTTTTTCAGACTTATGCTTCTTATAGTCTCTGATTTTTTTATTGGCCGTTCCTTTTCCGTTTTGTTGTATGAGGGGAGAGTGTTTGGAGTGGTTGATGTTCTGTTAATTTTTTGTGTGGGGAAGGGGTGGTTTTTTGGGGTTGATGTTTCTGTACTCTTTGGGGGTGGGGGAGGTGGTTGATGATCGGGATGCTGTTCCTTTTTGTACCGCAGGGGTGGTTTGATGTTTCACCCTGAATGACTTTCATGTTCTTTCTTTATTTCTTGGCTATCTGGAGAATACTAAATTCAGAGTTGAATATGGATACATGCTTTGATGATAAATGAACCTTTGAACCTTTGGACCAATTGTCATGTTTAGTAACTCCAAAACAAAACTAATTGAAAAGAAACACGGAGCCGAAAATTCATATCTTAATTTTGTTTTTACTTTAAGCGAGGTGCACACATACAACAGGGTGGCATGATAATGTATGCCATTCACATCCTTTTATATCTAACCTGTAATGAATTATTCAAATAAACAAGAAGGCTTAATCAAGCAATATATTTACAATACTACTAAAATATTAAATACACAACACATCTCCCTGCTTAACTGTAAGCTCCAGCTCAATATGGAGTGCATTTCAACATATTTATCTATAGCATAGTAAATTTTAAATTGTCCCATTCAGTTATAAAGTAGAGCTACTAGGACTTGATGTTTCAATCCCTATGGTAAGTTGGCACTCTCGATGTTGGCAGTGGGTTTGGAGTGGTAGTCGCTTACTCTTGTGGTATAACATCTTTCTTGACAAGGAGGAATTGCCCTGCTTAGGAGGTAAGACTGTGGCTGTGAAACAATCTCAGGTTCTGGGGCCTCCTCCGTGATAGTCGTAGGACTTGGCTCTGGGACTGCAGGAACTGGTTCTGACAGCTCTAGCCACCTTTCTTCTCTAACACCTGATTCAGCTCTCCTCAACTGATCGATATGTCACTTCTGGATGATAACAAGTGCAGTCTTCACTCTGAAGGTCAATCGCCCATTTCTGTCTCTAATCTCTCTGAGTATCCAATTATGAGTGTAAGGGATGACCCAGGAACAACATGACTGGTGGAGTGTGCTGCATTGCAATATGCAAGGAGGAAATTGGCGAGCTTCTGATTCAGTGCAGTGTGTTCTGCTGACATTGATTGTAGTGCTTTCTTTAGACTCTGGACAAACATTTCTGCTGAGCCATTTGTAGCTGGGTGGTATGGTGCAGATGTAATATGTCTTATTCCATTCATTTTCAGCAATAGCTGAAACTGTTCCACCATAAACTGCGGTCCATTGTCACTGACTAAGTGTTCTGGAACACCAGTCCTTGAGAAGACGCTTCTCAACACATCAAAGTGTGAGGCTGTTGAGAAGCGTCTTCTCAAGGACTGGTGTTATTGGGAACACTTATGGCCACTTTGTAGCTGCATCCACTACTACCTAGAAATCTGTGCCCATGAATAGTCCAGCAAAATCTACATGAATCCTCTGCCAGTTCTATGCAGGCCATACCTAGGGATGGAGAGGCACTGCCCTTGGCAACATATGGTCATGGTGGCATCCTGAATAGTGCCTGGCAAACTCTTCAATCTGCTGATCTATCCCAGGCCAACAGACAGAACTTTGAGCCGATACTTCCAATTTGACTCTGTCGATATAACTGGCATGTAGTTTCTCCACCACTTTAGCACTCAGCTTGGATGGTACAACAACTCCCAATACCCACATAGGGCAACCGCCATCAAGGGCAAGTTCACCCTGGCACTGATATGAACGGGAAAATTAGAGTTTCTGCTGTATTTTCCAGCCATTTTGTGTTGCCGTGTAGACCTGAGACAGTGTGGGGTCATTCTGGTTTCTCTTTCGATCATCTCCGCCATAATAAATAGACTTTGGATTTGCATTAAGGAGAACATGTCAAGAGGAGTGTCCTGTGTAAATTTTTCAGTTATTTCCTTCAAGGATAACCAGGACAATCCATCAGCATTTCCATGATTAGTCATTGTCTTGAATTCGATCTCGTAATTGTGTCCTGCAAGAAACAGAGCTCATCTCCGCTTTTCTGCTGCTGCTGTTAGTGGAGCACCCTTCTGTGGATTGAAAATGGAAACTAGTAGTTGATGATCAGTAACAAGGGTAAACTTTCTCCCCTAAAACTACTGGTTGAAACGTTTTACACCCCAAATCAGATTCAAGACCTCTCTGTCAATCTGTACATACTTTTCCTCTGCAGCAGGAAGGGAATGCGATGCAAAGGCTATGGGAGCATTCACTTTCATCACTCATAACTTGTGACATGACTGTACCTAAACCATAAGGCGAGGCATCACGGGCAAGCTTCAGTGGATGATGTGGATCATCACCATTTCCTTTACCTTTTGGAAAGCCACCTCACACTGCTTTGTCCATTGCCGTTTCTTCCTGATCTGTAGCAATGAGTTCAAGTGGTGGAGCTCAGCAGCCAGGTTTGACAGCAAACTGTTATAGTAATTGACAAATCCTAAAACAGACCACAACTATGACATGTCCTTTGGTATTGCGGCATTCACCACTGCTTGAATTTTCTCAGAACACTTGTGAAGATCTTTGGCGTTAATGGTGTGAACACAGTAAGTGATACTTGCCCTGAGCCCATAATCTTCTAATCTTTTTAACTCTGTTTTGAGACCTTGGACATGTTCTTTGTCATTATTACTGGTAACAATGGCGTCATCCAGGTAACACTGAGTGCCTGGGCATCCTTGCAGCACCTGGTCCTTAGATTTCTGTGAGAGTGCAGGTGCAGATGTTACTCCAGAAGTAAGCCTATTATAGTGATAAAACCTTTTATGAGTGTTTATGGTGAGAAACACTTTGGACTCTTCTTCCATCTCCATCTGTAGGTAGACCTCAGCTAAGTCCATTTTGCTGAAGTGTTTTCCTCCAGAAAGGCTTGCAAAAATATCCTTTATCCTGGGCAGAGGGTTTCAGTACTGGGTTGATGGTGACCTTAAAATCAGCACAGATCCTGACAGACCCATCCTTCTTGGCTACTGTGACCACTGGAGTTGCCCATGGGCTCCACTCGACCTTGGAATGAATTCTTCCAGTCTCCATGCAATTGACGTCACAGGCTACTTTATCATGAATGGTATAAGAAATCTTGTTGGTGGCATTTTCATTTAACACTATTTTACCCTTGATATGTTTTGAGTTTTCCAATACTATCCTTCAATAATGCATCACCTAGAACATTTCTTAATTCTCTTTCAGTTGACTGTATTGCAGGGGATGTGACATGCAAATAGTGGATGGATCTCCAATCAAGTTCTAGTTATCTCAGCTAATCACATCTCCACATTGCTGGCGTTCTGTTTTTACCACTTACAGACCCAATGTGGCTTGTTATGAATGTCATTCCCACAGTAGTTAACTTTTCTCCATTATAAGTTCTTAGTTGGATATCCACAGGCTTCATTTCAGTATCTTCGAAGTGCCATTCAAACTCATTTGGTTATTATTATCACCTGGTACGCACTATAAGGTGTGGACGCGCACACATCTTTTGCTCCTAGCGCACAAAGGAATTTCAACTGCACACAAAAGGTTGTCACCCTCTACCTCGTTGGCATGTTAAGTATATTTCACGATTGTACACGATCACATTTCCTTTTCTGGTTTCTGACGCTGAGAGTGCTGACAATATTTAGTTTGTGATGATTTGTCTGCAGATTTTAGAACTGGCTTATTTATACTATTTGTATTGAAGAAATTATTGAAGAAATTCCAAAGATGCAAAGGATGTGAAGGGTGAAAGAACTGCGAGTTCATTTAAAGCAGAATGGCTTAATGAAACATTAGAAGCTGCTGCACCAAAAGCTCATGAGGTCAGAAATGTACAACAAGAAAGTCCTCAGAATTATCCTGAGAATCCTTAGAGTAGCTTCAGGTTTACTTCCACTTAAAAATTCAGTGTGCACATGTTGTTATCACTGGACAGAAAAACAGCATAGCTCAAGATTTTTGTGCACATTGGTCATTACAAATTAGAGGGAACATTGTTTATAAATCTATGAATTTGTCTGTTTACTGCCTTTTTAACTCAAATGTTTCTTCCCTTCTGAAGAACACATGCTGTAATTTTTTTTTAAACTTGAATGTTTCACTGCACTTCAACAGGTATATAGTCATCTCAAGCTCATTTAAAGTGTCCTAATCACCACTGTTATGTTTTGTAACTCCAAAACATGAAACTAATTGAACAGAAACACGCTCGGAACATGTGTCTTAGTTTCGTTTTTATTTTTAGTGAGCTGCGCATGTATGACGTGGTGGTGTGATAACATATGCCATTCACGTACTTTTACATATAACCCAGTATGAATTACTTAAATGAGCAAGAATGCTTAATCAAACAATATATTTACAACATTACTCAAATACTACTGAAATATTAAATACACAACACCAATTGGCATTGCCCTACCATGGGATTTAGATGGAATGCACAACTTGTAGGTTTAGTATGGGATTTTGAGAGATCTGATTTTGGTCTGAATGCTCATAAAATGGATCTTAACAGTCTTAGAGTTGATAACATTTAGTTAAGCTTTAGTTTATTCTCTCTATGAAAGATGTTTTATCTTCAGGTTTTAATGTGGACCCTCTTCCCCTGCCCCATAACTCTCACTTTATTTTTATTTTGGATCTGTTTCTTCTGCATTTCAAAGCGTATTCTCACTTCTCTACCCCCACTGAGCACCCACAGACAGCAGTGTATTTCCTCATCCCAAAGGCAACGAGTGAAATGTTTTATCACTAACGACTTACATTTCCAGTTACTTTTCAAAATGCATTGCACTTGCAACTACAAAGCTCTTCCCAAAATAACTTGCTTTGAAGATGAGAGAAATTCCCTTTAATTACTGAGGTGTAGCCATTTAAACTGCAAGATCATAGCTTTTTGATTTAATTCTACATTATCTTCCATAGCAGCATCCATTTAAAGTGAATTAAAGGGTGCTTTTTAATTAATGAGAGATCACTGTTTAAAGTCTCTTGTGCTTACCTTAGGAATTTTCAGTCAGACGTGAACTGGATGGAGATTGAGTTCAAGGCAAAATCAGTAAACAGCTTTCAGCAAGTAAAGCAAAGTCAGATTGAAATATTCAGCTCACATAGAAGAAAATTAAAAATAGAACTGTCGTCAAGGTGCTGTTAATGAGATAGTGACTCGAGGGCTTTGTACAATACCAAAACTTCAGTATTTGCGGTGTGCAAATACTGAACTCTTGAAGTCATTTATATAATTCAGCAGCCGGGAATTTGTCAGCAAAAGGCAGTTAATTTTTCTTTGTACATACCTATCTTTAATGCTGAGGGTTCAAATGATCAGGTTCTATGAGTGCAATCCAAAGTGCAAGGATACCACTTTAGTGCTTCCTACGACTCTGAAAATATTTGAGCTGGATCTAATTGCCTTGTGTTCTTTTAAGATTGTTAATCACAAAGTGCAAAAGCAAAGAAGACAAGATGATCTTGGCATACTCTTAACAACAACTTCAAGAAAAAAGTTCTTTCATTCCAATCCGCATGAAGCTGTTTGTAGTATAATTTGTATAACATCTTTAATACCAACTTGTATTAAGCTGTGTATATTTCAATTCAAGAAGTATTGTAGGAAAAGTGGATGATAGTGCTGAAGATGAGGTAACTGGTTTACAAACAGAGGCAATGTGTAGTGAGGAGAGGCTGTTGATCAGCAAAATTGCAGTGAACACGATGAGTTGCAATGTAAAAGGCAGACAAAAGCGAAAAGAGTGAATACAGGACTGAAGGTACAGTATTGTATTTGAATGTGCACTGTGTACGGAATAAGGTAGATGAACTTGCAGCACAGTTGTAGACTGGCAGGTATGATGTTGTAGGCATCACTGAGTCATGGCTGAAAAAGATTATAGCTGGGAGCTTACTGTCCAAGGGTACACATTTTATCAAAAGGACAGGCGGGAAGGCAGAGAGGGCGGCGTTGCTCTGTTGGTAAAAAAATGAAATCAAATCATTAGAAAGAGGTGACATAGGGTCGGAAGGTGTTGAATCATTGTGGATAGAGCTAAGGAACTGCAAGGATAAAATGACCTTGATGGGAGTTATATACAGATCCCCAAACAGTATTAAGGATGTGGTCTACAAATTACAATGGGAGATAGAAAATGCATGCCAAAACAGCAATATTACTACAGTCATGGGGGATTTCAGTATGCCGATAGATTGGGAAAATCAGGTTGGAGCTGATTCTGTAAACGTAACTTTGCTGGATCAAATAACGACAGCACAAAAAGATCGTTATTTATCTTTTCACCCATTTATTTCTTCGAGCTCAGCCGGTGAGTGAACTCGGACCCAACATCAGGGAGAGACCCTTTCTCATCTCCCCGGCGGTTCTACAAGTTCACTGCCCGATGTCAGAATTGTCAGAAGTTATAAGGCCACCGATACAAAAGAACAATCAGTTTGATAACCATTCTGGTCAAGTCAATGGATTATTGATACAGAAAACAATCAGTTTGATAACTATTCCGGTCAAGTCAATGGGCTATTGATACAAAAGTACAATCAATTTGTTAGGCACTCCAGCCACCTTAATTAAGGAAAAGACTGTCCTACCTGGTTTGCTGGAGCCACAAATTAATTACAAAGATACGAACATCCGTCAAATTTATGCTTTAATTAAGAAAGGAATGTTCTGTCTAATTTCCATCAGGCACTGCTTTTTGTCAAAATCAAAAGGTGTGAAAAGCCCAGAGACATCTATATGGATCTGGGTGAACTTTAATTATCTTGCAACACTGCAGTCACAAACATAGTACTTAATTCATTGTTTACAGGGATCTGAGAATCCCCCATTCCCTTAAACTGTATCAATTCTATGAGGATGAATTTCTTGAGTACTTATGAGATGGCTTTTTAGAGCAGCTCGTGGTTGAGCCCACTAGGGGATCAGCTATACTGGATTGGGCATTGTGCAATGAACCAAAATTGATTAGAGAACTTAAGGTAAAAGAACCCTTAGGGGAAAGAGAGCATAATATGGTCGAATTCACCCTCAAATTTGAGAAGGAGAGTTAAAGTCAGATGTATCAGTATTACAGTGGAGTAAAGGGAATTACTGAGGCATGAGAGATGAGTTGGCCAGTATTGATTGGAAAAGAACACTGGCAGGGGTGATAGCAGAGTAGCAATGGCTGGAATTTCTAGAAGCAATTCCAAAGACACAGGAAATGTACATCCCAAAGAGGAAGAGTTATTCTAAAGGAAAGATGACACAACCGTGGCTAACAAGAAAATTCAAAGCCAACATAAAAGCCAAAGCGAGGCATGTAATAGAGCAGAAATTACTGGGAAGTTAGAGGATTGGAAAGCTTTTAAAAATCACCAGAAGGCAACTTAAAAAGTCATTAAGAAGGTAAAGATGGAATATGAATGTAAGCTAGCCAATAATATTAAAGAGGATACCAACAGTTTCTTCAGATGCATAAATTGTAAAAGAGAGGGAAGAGTGGATATTGGACTGCTGGAAACCAATGCTGGAGAAGTAGTAATGGGGGACAAGGAAATAATGGACGGACTGAATAAGTATTTTGTATCAGTCTTCACTGTGGAAGACACGAGCAGTATGGTGGAAGTTCCAAGTGTTGGGGGCATGAATTGTGTGATGTTACCATAACTATAGAGGAATTTCTTGGGAAACTGAAAGGTCTGATGGTAGATAAGCCACCTGGACTAGATGGTGTATCCCCCGGGGTTCTGAAAGAGGTAGCTTATGAGATTGTTGAGGTATTAGAAAATTCTTTCAGGAATCACTAAATTCTGGAATAGTTCCAGAAGACTGGAGAATTCCAAGTGTCATTCCACCCTTCAAGAAGGGAGAGAGGGAGAAGAAAGGAAACTAGCAGCCAGTTAGTCTAATCTCAGTAACATTAGACAATAGGTACAGGAGTAGGCCATTCAGCCCTTTGAGCCAGCACCACCATTCACTGTGATCATGGCTGATCATCCACAATCAGTACCCTTTTCCTGCCTTCTCCCCATATCCCTTCGCTCCACTATCTTTAAGAGCTCTAACTAACTCTTTCTTGAAAGAATACAGAGAATTGGCCTCCACTGCCTTCTGAGGCAGAGCATTCCACAGAACCACAACCCTCTGTGTGAAAAAGTTCTTCCTCAACTCTGTTCTAAATTGTCTACCCTTTATTCTAAAACTGTGGCCTCTAGTTCTGGACTCCTCCAACATCGGGAACATGTTTTTTCAGTGGTTAGGAAGATGTTGGAATCGATTATTAGGAAAGAAGTCTCAGGGTACTTGGAGGCTCAGCATAAAATAGGCTGATGTCCGAACAGTTTCCTCAAGGGAAAACGTTGCCAGACAAACCTGTTGGAACTCTTTGGAAAAAATAACAAGGATAGACAAAGGAGAATTGGTTGATGTTGTGTACTTGGATTTTCAGAAGGCCTTTGACAGGTTGCCACACATGAGGATTCTTGACAAGCTCCGAGCCCATGGTATTACAAGAAAGATTCTAGCATGGATAAAGCAGTAGCTAATTGGCAGGAGGCAAAGAGTGGGATTAAAGGGAGCCATTTCTGGTTGGATGCCAGTGCCTAGTGGTGTTTCACAGGGGTCTGTGTTGGGACCGTTTCTTTTTACATTATATGTTAATGCTTTGGATGAATTGATGGCTTTGTTGCAAAGTTTGCAGACAATAGGAAGATAAGTGGAGGGGCAGGTAGTTTTGAAGAAGTAGAAAGGCTACAGAAGGACCTAGACAGATTTGGAGAATGGGCAAAAATGTGGCAGATGGAATACAATGTTGGGAAGTGTATGGTCATGCACTTGGTTAGAAAAAATGAATGGGTTGACTATTTAATAAATGGAGAGAAAATACAAAAATCTGAGGTGCAAAGGGATTTGGAAATTGTTAAAGGTTAATTTGCAGGTTGAGTCTGGTGAGGAAAGCAAATGCAATTAATTTCAAAAGGACTAGAACATAAAAGCAAGGATGTAATGTTGATACTTTATAAAACCCTGGTGAAGCCTCAATTGGAGTATTGTGGGCAGTTTTGGGCCCCTTATCTTAGAAAGTTTCTGCTGAAACTGGAGAGAGTTCAGAGGAGTTTCACAAAAATGAGTCCAGGATTGATTGGCTTGTCATATGAAGAGCTTTTGATGGCTCAGGCCTGTATTTACTAGAATTCAGAAGAATGAAGGGTGACCTCATTGAAACCTGTCGAATGGTGAAAGGCCTTGATAGAGTGGATGTGGAGAGGATGTTTCCTATAGTGGGAGAGTCTAAGACCAGAGGACACAGCCTCAGAATGGGGGGGGGGGGTGTCCGTTTAGAATGGAGATGAAGAGGATCCACTCATGAACCAAAGAGTTTTTCATTTCCTAAATGTCTAATTGGTGGATTATTGGAAGAATTTCTTGATAGCGTGTGCTCTGTGTTTTTATGGTCTTCATAACTTCTGTCTAAGTCTGTACTGACGGATATTTTCAGTGCTGATACTGCCCAGAGTGATGGGTGATGGATCTTGGCAGACGTGGAGTACCCTCCAGTTTCATTGCTTCTCACATCCCAGTCTGCACGTCAGTCATACCATCTGAGCAGATATACAGAGCGTACACCATCAAGAAATACACAGTCATGTAAGTACAGTAGTAGAATATTAGTCGGGCTTTTCATTGATCTCCTTAAGATCAGGTACTTTTCCTGGCTTCATAATGGGAGGGCATGCAATATACACTTAAGGAGTATTGCTTGCTGGACACCTGTTCAATTTCAGGGACGTTATCTTAAAGCATAAAGACAAAAAAAAACAAGATAGCGAGGTAATAAAATACTCTCTTTACGGAAACATTTTTCCTAAATAGCTTGTGTATTCAAGGTCCTGATGCTCAAATGACCATCTCTGTACTCCAGTCATTGCACTACCTTAATGCATTGGTAATCAGCTGAGAGAGTTCAAATGATGCTAGTTATTCCCACATGGGCAGTTTTGTGAGTCTGCCTACACAATTATAACATGAATGGATTAGTACTTGACCCAATTGCTCAAATGGGTTGCTTCAACTTTAGCTGGTGTGAGGCACTTTAGGTTTAAAAAAAATACTGAACATCATACAAACTGCCCTTCCTGTGGAGGAGCTCCAATCTGCAAGTGTAATCAGTTGCAAACGTGAATGCTTTAGACTGCTGTCTATAATCAATGCTGGGTATTCACCTGTATGGCCAATTCAACACTGAGTGGCCACTTTATTAGATACCTACTCTACCTACTGACCCGGCTGGTGGCGTAGTGGCATCAGCGTTGGATTTCTGGATAAAAGGTCCCAAGTTCGAATCCAGCCGGCTCCCCTGCATGCTTTCCATTCGTGCTGGGCTGCGAGCTGGTGATCTCTTTGGAAACTCACCCGTCAGAAGGCAATGGCAAACCATTGCTGTAACTTGCTTCATATGCGGTTCCCCACTACGTCAGAGAGGCATGGAGGGAAATCGTCCGCTAACTGGAGAAACTCGGGATGCGATGTACCTTTCCTTTCCTACTCTACCTACTAAAGTGGTCACTGAGTGTATGCTTATGGCATTCTGCCACTGTACCCATCCACTTCAAAGTTTGATGTGTTGTGCATTCAGAGATGCCTTTCTGCACAGCACTGTTGTAATGCTGTTACTGTTTGAGTTACTGTTGCCTTCCTGTCAGCTTGAACCAGTCTGGCCATTCTCCCCTGACCCCTCTCATTAACAAGGTATTTTCACGTAGAAATATGACTCACTGGATGTTTTTTGCACCATACTCTGTAAACTCTAGAGACTGCTGTGTGTGAATGTCACAGGAGATTAGCAGATTCGGAGATTCTCAACGTACTCCGTGGTTAAAATCACTAAGATCACATTTCTTCCCCATTCTGTTTGGTCTGAACAACAACTGAACCTCTTGACCATGTCTGCATGCTTTTATGCAATGGGTTGCTGCCATGTGATTGGCTGATTAAATGAGCAAGTGTACAGGTGTACCTAACAAAGTGGCCACCAAGTGTATGTGTATCACAATGTATTAATAGGATTGACATGTGATACAAAGGATCCATCAAGGACGTGTTGTTCTATGGTGATGAAGTCCACATTCATTGTTGCAAAATCCCTCATGCCCCTCCTCTAGAGGAGGGCTTCCCATCCTTCTTATACCAGGGGTCAGTACTATGTATGGACTCCAGGTTGGGAACCCCTGTTCTAGAGGTTCATTTTTGGGCCATTATAACAATTGACTATAAAATTACACAATAGGGATGAAATTCAACAGTATAAGCACCATGTTCATGTGAATTCATCTATAAGCAGTCTCTCTGATTAACACTTTAGACTTGAAAAGTTCTATTCAAAAAGTTCAAAGGAACATCTAAACAAGCCTGATGCATTTTAGAAACATGTCCTGTGGACTGATGAAGTTAAAATAAAACTTTTTGGCTGCAATCAGCAAAGGTATGTTTAGAGTAAAAAAGGTGCAGAATTTCATGAAAAGAACCCCTCTCCCAACTGTTAAGCACGGGGGTGGATTGATCATGCTTTGGGCTTGTGTTGCAGCCAGTGGCACGGGGAACATTTACTGGTAGAGGGAAGAAAGAATTCAATTAAATACCAGCAAATTCTGGAAGCAAACATCACATCATCTGTAAAAAAGCCGAAGATGAAAAGAAGATGGCTTCTACTACAGGATAATGATCCTAAACACATCTCAAAATCCACAATGGACTACCTCAAGAGGGGCAAGCTGAAGGTTTTGCCATGGCCCTCACAGTCCCCTGACCTAAACATCATCGAGAATCTGTGGATAGACCTCAAAAGAGCAGTGCATGCAAGACGGCCCAAGAATCTCACAGAACTAGAAACCTTTTGCAAGAAGAATGGGCGAAAATCCCCCAAACAAGAATTGAAAGACTCTTAGCTAGCTGCAAAAACCGCTTACAAGCTGTGATACTTGCCAAATGGGGTGCTACTAAGTACTGCCATGCAGGGTGCCCAAACTTTTCCTTTGGGCCTTTTTCCTTTTTTGTTATTTTGAAACTGTGATAGATGGAAATAAAAAAGTTTTCTTGATTAAGATATTAAAGAAATATGTCAACTTTAACTTTATGCCTTTTGGAAATCAGTTCGTCTTTTACTCGCTTAGCTATTCAGAGTAACAGAAATTTTGATCGGGGTGCCTAAACTTTTGCATGACACTGTACATACATTGCTAAGTGGAAAGCGGCCAGTGAGTGAATGGGCCAGTGAAGGAGTGGAGCTTTGGGGCTTTGACGAGAAGAGGCAGAAGACAAGCTTGCTTCCAGTTAGGCTTTACAATGCCTCCTGAGATGGTGATGTGCCTCTCATGTGAGATGTGGCAGTCTTGGGGGAAGCCCCTCTCCCACAGATCACATCTGCCAGAAGTGCATGCAGCTGGGTGATATGGAAGATCGTGTAAGGAATCTGGAGCAGCAGCTGGATGACCTTCGACTCAGAAGGGAGAATGAGGCAGTCATAGATGAAAGCTACAGGGAGGTAGTCACACCTAGACTGCTGGAAGCAGGTCGTTGGGTGACAGTCAGATGGAGGAAGTGAAGGTGAGCAGACAGGTAGTGCAGAGCACCCCTGTAGCCATTCCCCTGAATAATAAGTTTACCATCCTGGATACTGTTGGCGGGGATGACCGACCAGGTGTGAGCCTCCGGCACTGAGTCTGACCCTGTGGTGCAGAAGGGTGGGACGGAGAAGACGAGAGCTGTTGTCATTGGAGACTCTATAGTCAGGGGAGCAGACAGGAGATTTTGTGGATGTGAGAAGGACACCCGCGTAGTTTGTTGCCTCCCGGGTGCCAGGGTCTGGGATGTTTCTGACCGGGTGCACAACATCCTGGTGCGAGAGGGAAAGCAACCAGAAGTCGTGATACATGTTGGTACCAACGACATAGGCAGGAAGAAGGATGAAGTCCTGAAGTGTGAGTTTCAGGAACTAGGCAGAAGACTGAAGAACAGGACCTCAAGGGTGACGTTCTCAGGATTGCTGCCAGTGCTACGTGACAGTGATGGTAAGAATTGGTGGAGATGGCAGCTGAATGCGTGGCTGAGGAGTTGGTGCAGGGAGCAGGGTTTTAGATTTTTAGATCATTGGGATCTCTTCTGGGGAAGGTGGGACCTGTACAGATTGGATGGGTTGCACGTGAACTCAAGGGGGAGCAATATCCTTGCAGGTAGGTTTACGAGCATGGTTCGGGAGGGTTTAAACTAATTTGTGAGGGGGATGGGACCCGGAGCGATAGAGCCCTGGAAGAAGTGCATGGAGTAAAGCTAGATCTAACATACAAGAGGCTTTGAGGGAAGGAGAAGCAGAATAAACGGTGTAAAGGTAGTAAGGTAGAAGGGCTAAAGTGTGTGTACTTCAATGGAAGAAGCATCAGGAGCAAAGGTGATAAACTGAGAGCTTGGATACATACTTGGAATTATGATGTAGTGGCCATTACAGAGACTTGGCTGGCACCAGGGCACGAATGGATTCTCAATATTCCTGGATTTCAATGCTTTAAAAGGGATAGAGGTGGGGGAAAAAGGGGAGGAGGGGTGGCATTACTGGTCAGGGATACTATTACAGCTACAGAAAGGGTGGGTAATGTAGCAGGATCCTCTTTTGAGTCAGTATGGGTGGAAGTCAGGAACAGGAAGGGAGCAATTACTCTATTGGGAGTATTCTGTAGGCCCCCTGGTAGCAGCAGAGATACCGAGGAACAGATTGGGAGGCAGATTTTGGAAAGGTGCGAAAATAACAGGGTTGTTATCATGGGTGACTTTAACTTCCCTAATATTGGTTGGCACCTGATTAGTTCCAAGGGTTTAGATGGGGCAGAGTTTGTTAAGTGTGTCCAGGATGGATTCTTGTCACAGTATGTGGACAGGCCGACCAGGGGGAATGCCATACTAGATCTAGTACTACGTAATGAACCGGGTCAGGTCACAGATCTCTCAGTGGGTGAGCATCTGGGGGACAGTGACCACCACTCCCTGGCCTTTAGCATTATCATGGAAAAGGATAGAATCGGAGAGGACAGGAAAATTTTTAATTGGAGAAGGGCAAATTATGAGGCTATAAGGCTAGAACTTGCGGGTGTGAATTGGGATGATGTTTTTGCAGAGATATGTACTATGGGCATGTGGTCAATGTTTAGGGATCTCTTGCAGGATGTTAGGGATAAATTTGTCCCAGTAAGGAAGATAAAGAATGGTAGGGTGAAGGAACCATTATTGACAAGTGAGGTGGAAAATCTAGTCAGGTGGAAGAAGGCAGCATACATGAGGTTTAGGAAGCGAGGATCAGATGGGTCTATTGAGGAATATAGGAAAGCAAGAAAGGAGCTTAAGAAGGGGCTGAGAAGAGCAAGAAGGGGGCATGAGAAGGCCTTGGCAAGTAGCGTAAAAGAAAACCCCAATGCATTCTTCAATTATGTGAAGAACAAGAGGATGACAGGAGTGAAGGTAGGACCGATTAGAGATAAAGGTGGGAAGATGTGCCTGGAGGCTGTGGAAGTGAGCGAGGTCCTCAATGAATACTTCTCTTTGATATTCACCAATGATCGGGAACTTGATGATGGTGAGGACAATATGAGTGAGGTTGATGTTCTGGAGCATGTTGATATTAAGTGAGAGGAGGTGTTGGAGTTGCTAAAATACATTAGGATGGATAAGTCCCCGGGGCCTGACGGAATATTCCCCAGGCTGCTCCACGAGGCGAGGGAAGAGATTGCTGAGCCTCTGGCTAGGATCTTTATGTCCTCGTTGTCTACGGGAATGGTACCAGAGGATTGGAGGGAGGCGGATGTTTTCCCCTTATTCAAAAAAGGTAGTAAGGTTAGTCTGGGTAATTATAGACCAGTGAGCCTTACGTCTGTGGTGGGAAAACTGTTGGAAAAGATTCTTAGAGATAGGATCTCTGGGCATTTAGAGAATCATGGTCTGATCAGGAACAGTCAGCATAGCTTTGTGAAGGGCAGATCATGTCTAACAAAGCTGATAGAGTTCTTTGAGGAGGTGACCAGGCATATAGATGAGGGTAGTGCAGTGGATGTGATCTACATGGATTTTAGTAAGGCATTTCACAAGGTTCCACACGGTAGGCTTATTCAGAAAGTCAGAAAGCATGGGATCCAGGGAAGTTTGACCAGGTGGATTCATAATTGACTTGCCTGCAGAAAGCAGAGGGTCATAGTAGAGGGAGTACATTCAGGTTAGAGGGTTGTGACTAGTGGTGTCCCACAAGGATCTGTTCTGGGACTTCTACTTCTTGTGATTTTTATTAACGACCTGGATGTTGGGGTAGACTGGTGGGTTGGCAAGTTTGCAGACGACACAAAGGTTGGTGGTGTTGTGGGTAGTGTACAGGATTGTCGTAGATTGCAGGGAATCATTGATAGGATGCAGAAGTGGGCTGAGAAGTGGCAGATGGAGTTCAACTTGGAGAAGTGTGAGGTGGTACACTTTGGAAGGACAAACTCCAAGGCAGAGTACAAAGTAAATGGCAAGATACTTGGTAGTGTGGAGGAGCAGAGGGATCTGGGGGTACATGTCCACAGATCCCTGAAATTTGCCTCACAGGTAGATAGGGTAGTTAAGAAAGCTTATGGGGTGTTAGCTTTCATAAGTCGAGGGATAGAGTTTAAGAGTTGCAAGGTAATAATGCAGCTCTATAAAACTCTGGTTAGGTCACACTTGGAGTATTGTGTCCAGTTCTGGTCGCCTCACTATAGGAAGGATGTGGAAGCATTGGAAAGGGTACAGAGGAGATTTACCAGGATGCTGCCTGGTTTCGAGAGTATGCATTATGATCAGAGATTAAGGGAGCTAGGGCTTTACTCTTTGGAGAGAGGGAGGATGAGAGGAGACATGATAGAGGTATACAAGATATTAAGAGGAATAGATAGAGTGGATAGCCAGCGCCTCTTCCCCAGGGCACCACTGCTCAATACAAGAGGACGTGGCTTTAAGGTAAGGGGTGGGAAGTTCAAGGGGGATATTAGAGGAAGGTTTTTTACTCGGAGAGTGGTTGGTGTGTGGAATGCACTGCCTGAGTCAGTGGTGGAGGTAGATACACTAGTGAAATTTAAGAGACTACTAGACAGGTATATGGAGGAATTTAAGGTGGGGGGTTATATGGGAGGCAGGGTTTAAGGGTTGGCACAACAATGTGGGCCGAAGGGCCTGTACTGTGCTGTACTATTCTATGTTCTAGCTAGCAATGAAGAAGAAGCAGATGTGCTTTCTGTTAAGAGAAAATGTATTTATGGGGTTAACCATGGGAAGAGGTTAGCATTAGTTACCGGGGTAGCTGCTGTTTAGGCTCTGACTGCTTACTGGATGTGTACCAACAGGTCTGCGGACAGAGGAGAAATCTAGCTGTACTTGAGTTGGTAAACGGGTTGAAAGGGTCCGGAGTGAGTGACTGATGAGAACTGCCACAATTACCATGGCAGAAGAACAGGGCACAACCGTTAACTTCCAGTATACTTATGCATCAGGACTGAAAGGATCCCAGTGGAATTAATGATGTACGAATAGTGAAAGGAAATTACATCATAGAAATTTAATAAGCCAGAAAATCCAGGCAATAACTGGAATTAACACCAATTTGTTTGGCAAAGATGAGAGAAGAAAAGTGCAAAAACATTACTGCTCAAAGCCAGTTTGATTATTTAGAATTCTTGGGATATGTAGGTGGGTCTTTCAGTTCATGCATTGAACACATGGAATTGTTCTTAAGATCTAACAATGTAATGGAGGGTTACAGTGATTCTGGACATGCACAGGCACAAAAAAATGCAACTAAGGAGTGCAAAACAATTATTGTTTCAATTGAGATCGTTTCTAATACTTCAGCAAATCTAATGCCACAGAAAGCAAAAGAGATGTGTTTTTCCAGTGAAATAGTTAGAAGTCAGGGTGTCACTTTAAGCCATAGCTATCAGAAATTGTAGAGAGCTACAAATTTGGAATGTAAATCAGAAGTCGGACAAGATTTATTGATGTATGTTGTGTGGAAAGATTCCTCTGTCACTGCAGTTTGTGCAGTTTCCATGATATGTAGTCTAAATGTCATATAATCAGAGAACCATAGCATTATACAGGGCAGAAATGGGCCCCTTTGACTTGCCTTGTCCATGCTGAGCATGTTGCTTATCTGTGCTAATCCCATTGGCTTGTATTATGTCCATATCCTTCTGTGCCTCTCCTATCCAGGTAGCTGTCTAAATAGCTTTTAAATGTTATAATTTTATCTGGCTCTACCACCTCCTAGCTCATTCCAGATATTCACCACACTCTGTGGAGAAACTTACCCCTCAAATCTCCTTTAAGTTTCTCTCCCCTCGTCTTAAACCTGTACACTCTAGTTCAACTCCGCCACCCTGGGGAAAAGATTCAGACTATCTGTCCTATCTTTGTGAGGAGTTTGTTACATTCTCCCTGTGACTGCATTGGTTTCCTCCCACCCACAGTTCAAAGACGTGGTTGGTAGGTTAATTGGTCATTGTGAACTGTCCTGTGATTGGGCTAGGATTAAATCGGGGTTTGCTGGGCAACGCAGCTTGAAGGGCCGAAAGGGCCTGTTCCGCAAAGTATCTCAATAAACAAACAAACAAACAGACTCCCTTAGCTCACCCCTGAGCCTCCTACACTCAAGTGAGACTAAACCTGGCCTTTCCCGTCACTCCATATAATTACATCTCTCCATTCCAGGCAACATCTGGGGGAATATCTTCTGCACTCTCTTTTGCTACTGCTCCCTTCCTGTAGTGAGTTGACCAGAGCTATCGACAATAGTCCAAATAATGTCTAACCTGCACAAATGCAGCATGTCAACTCTCATACTCAATGCCTATGAAGACAAGGATTCCAAATGCCAGTTTCACTACCCTTACCATATCCACCCGTGCATCACTTCAGGGACTTATGGACTTACGACCAAGGTCTGTCTGTATATCGGTGTAACAAAGGTCCCTGCCATTTATTCTGTAAACCCAACCACAATTGCCTTCCTAAAGTGCATCACCTCAGTTTTTCTCCAGCAACTTCCCTTCCACTGCTGTAAGGTCTGTTGTTTCTAGGCTTATCCCTTTTGTCCTTTTAGAATAAAAGGACAATATTAGATATCCTCCAGTCCTCTGGTACATCATGTTTTGTATATCTATTCAATGAAGATGCAGACACCTCCTATGATGTTTCCTTTAGCATCTTGGGATAGGTCCCACCAGGCCCTAAGGATTTATTAGCCCTCATGAGTTCTATTTAGTTTCTGATGTAACTAATGAGTCAATTTAATCAAAATAATGAAACAAAAAGAGCCCCAACTTTTGTTTTGCATGAAAATTACTTTATTTGTGGCGATGGCATCATAAAATGCAAAATATTTTCATCCAAAACAGGGTAAAAAAAAAAAAATGCACCTCACATCTCCAGTTGCTAATCAATAGAAAAAGCCATAGTCCTAAAATATAATTTGACCATTTGGTTGAGATTGCCATGAGTTAATGCTGATGTAACAAATTAAAATAGTGAACCAGCTTTCTGTTGCATATTTTTGGAAAACTTTGCAGTTTTGTGACATTTTGGCTAATGTTGGTGTGTTCCCTTTACTGTCCTCTTTAAGGTTTAACTTCTGTGCTAGGTGGTTGCTACTAGTGACTCAGCTGTTCATTACTTCTGTGGCTGTACATACCACACACAGCCTGGACATCGGCTGTTGAGAAACTCATCTTTCCAATAATCAATAAGCAGAAGTCTATTTTAGTTAAATTATAACAAGGAAAAGGAAAGTAACAGTTATGAAGTGATGATTCTTATCCTTATTCTGTCACTTTCTCGAGTGTGTCAGTCCATTCACACAAGAAGATCTCAGCAATGATGTGTAGCAGAAGGAGTAAGCTTTACTATTGGCTGAGTCCTCTCTGGAGGCTATGTGCCAAGCACAGCTTGTCTTCATCTGGTTGTAGGCTGTAAAACACATGTTGATGTGGTGTGGTATCCACTTTAAGATTTAAAATTTTGGCATTCTTTGCTATACTGGAATATGTGAGACTAAGCTTCAGTGCAAATTGTTGTTATATCAGATATAGTATCTGTTATGTTTAGTAACTTCAAAACATAAAACTATTCAAAAAAAAAGAGCCCGAGAGAAGGTGTACACTTTGTTTCTTTACTTTAATTGAGGTGCACTCTTATGCCCTGATGACGTATGCCATTCACTTACTTCTACATATAACCCATACTGAATTATTTAAACAAAGAATGCTTAATCAAACAATATATTTACAGTATTACTTAATTATAACTGAAATACTAAATGCACAGTTTCAAAGAAAAAACAGCATTTTAAATTTGTTCACGCATTGGTCGGAAGACATTAAAAATATTTCCCACTGAGCAAGTAAACTGACATATGGTTTACAATTTTGTTCTTTCTTGCTCTTGAATTGGGTCAAAAGAGTTGACTCAAATGATTGTCTTCATTTTGCCTTCCAGTGTACCACCACTTGTTCATCATCTTATGGTGCTGTGAAAGTTTGCACAGTTGCTTCACGGAGGTAAACATGAAAATCAGATTTGGTTTTCAATGAATGGAAAGCATGTAGCTTTCTAGAGCATAAACTATTTGTATGTTTTCATAAAGCAATGTACAAATTCACCTAAAAATTGTAAGCAATCACTAATAAGTAGTGAAAGGAGAATTGACAATATTGAAGATTACATAAGTATATCCACAATAGTCTGACATGAGAGATCGTAATTGCGAACTGATTCCTACTGTTCATGGAATAGTGAGGAATAGTGACAGCTCGGGAAAATTGCTACATTATTTCATACCCAATGTGTAATTGTAGCCTCCGATTGCTGAAGATCAACTAACTGGGGGAAAAAACTGGGATCTTTCTGAAGATTCAGATATGAATCAGAATCTTGGTGTTATATGTATACCTGTAAAGTTTCCCCATACAGCATTCATGCACTAATGGACTTCTATTCCATTGCATTTAACTTGCCATATTCCTTTTAGATCTTCATGGTATGCTTCCTGAATTAGTCTTAGAAGTGTTCAAGATGCCCACAAAATGCTGGAGGAATGCAGCAGGCCAGGCAGCATCAATGGAAAAAAGTACAGCCGATGTTTCGGCCAGAAACATCGACCCAGTCCTGCCAAAGTGTTTCAGTCTGAAATGTTGACTGTTCTTTTTTCCGTAGATGCTGCCTGGCCTGCTGAGTTCCTCCAGCATTTTGTGCGTGTTGCTCAGCTTTCCAGCATCTACAGACTTTCTCTTGTTCATGTTCAGAATAGTTGTACCAAACTATTGGAAAAAGTTTATTGATGATAATTGAGTGTCTATGTATTTTTCTGTTTTTGAGAAATAATGTGTGCAAAAAAATAAATATTCCATTAAGCTGAATGTGGTATGAGAAATCTATACAGTATTAGTATTGCCTCTTGGAAATGAATCATTCAAAATAATTGGGGGCAAATGTGAAAGCTGAACCCACCAAGGACTATTCCAAAAGTTAATCCTTTACGCATCACTGAGGAAGGTGGGAGTTCCATTGTAGATGCACAGACTTTTGAGTTTTTGCCAAGCATAAATGGATATTGAGCCCTTTGGCAAGAAATTTGCTCTGTGTTTTGCTAATAGTCAAGTTAATTGCAACACAGCTCTTTTAAAGCCAAATTGGCTGTAGTCATGCTGTCAATGATGCCTAAGCTCATGACAATCATTATGAGAAGTGTTATTGGTGATGTACACCTGCATTGACTTGTACTCGTAACATTTTGGCTCCATTTTCCCCCACACACTTCTAAGTACACTTGTGCTGAAATGGTGATGAAATTGATCAATTAATGGGGTTTGTGTTGTCTGGAAGTTGCACCATACCAGTCTGAAACAGGCTTTGATGAATGAAAAGCCTCTTTAATTTCTGTTATTTTATGTATAGATTTGACTGCAGATTTAACAAATTTCAGGACACATGCCTGTGGTAATAAACCTGATTTTGATTCTAATTCCATGAAGCAGAATTGAGATGGACGGCTATGGTCCGGGTGCAGGTTGATGGGACAAGGCACTTTAAATGGTTCAGCATGGACTGGATGGGTCGAAGGGCCTGTTTATGTGCTGTAGCTTTATGTGACTTTCTAGCTTAGTTCTGCACCCAAGTGTGGGATTCACTTACAAGATCAGGGGGCATTAGAACCAGAATCTGAGATTGAGCAAATGAAGTCCTAGGACAAGATGAAAGTTTAGTTCCCACAGTTTTCACCAACACATCAGGCCCAAGGTACCTTTAGTCTCATTAAATACAATTTAAAGGAACTACCATTCCTGTGCTCTACCTAACATACAGGAGTTTTGGTTTCTGCACTCCCTTTATATTCACTGGAACCATGGTTCCCCTGCTCGCTTCAAACTGACATGGTTCTGCTTCCGGCATTCCCTTCAAACTTATTGGGTTTACTGGAATTTTATTATGCTACCGTATGGTAACAAAAGTAAATTAAATGTCTTGGAATATTAATTGGAATGCATCCAGTAGTCTGGAAAATCTGAGAGTCTGGCACCACCTGGAGGGCCCCAAACAGTCCTCCCAGGTGAGGAGACACTTCACCAGTGAGTCTGTTGGGATCATTTACTGCATCCTGTGCTCCCAGTGTGGTCCCCTGTATATCGGCGAGACCCAACATACATTGAGAGACTGCTTCGTCAAGCACCTACACTCCATCCACCAGAAAAAGCAGGACCTCCCAGTGGCCATCCACTTTTAATTCCATTTCCCATTCCCATTCCAACATGTTAGTCCATGGCCCCCTCTACTGTGATGATGAGGCCACAGTCAAGTTGGAGGAGCAACACCTTATTTTCACTCTGGGTAACCTCCAACCTGATGGCATGAGCATTGATTTCTTGAGTTTCCATTAATGCCCCCCATATTCCCATATCACCTTATCTTCTTACTTGCCCATCACCTCCCTCTGGTTCTCCTCCCCCTTTTCTTTCTTCCATGGCCTTCTGTCCTCTCCTGTCAGACTCCCCCTTCTCCAGCCCTGTATCTCTTTCACCAATCAACTTCCCAGCTCTTTACTTCACCCCTCCCCCCCCCACCGGTTTCACCTATCACCTTGTGTTTCTTCCTCCCCTTCCCCCACCTTCTAACTCTGACTCCCCATCTTTTTTTCTCCTGTCCTGATGAAGGGGCTCTGCCCGAAACATCGACTGTTCATTCTTTTCCATAGATGCTGCAGGGCCTTCTGAGTTCCTCCTGCATTCTGTGTGTGTTGCTCGGGTTTCCAGCATCTGCAGATTTTCTCTTGTTTCTGTTTCTTTGCTTTATGACTCGGTGCCAAGGGGGCGGTTGAAGAGGCTGTGCCCTGATTACTTTCAAACCTGCAGTCCTTGGCACAATTTTGAAGGGGGAGTGTGTATTAATTATGATAGTAAATGATAAGGGAATTCCTCAAAATTCAAACCAGGTCACTCTTCTGGTAAAGGTAAAAACATCAGAATCATTTAAAAATCCAAGTTAATGTTTATTATCTAAGTATGCACGTCAGAAAACTTAAGATTCGTCTTCTTGCAGGCACTCCCAAAACAGAGAAACACGATAGGATTCACTAAAAATAGACACGAGAACACCACATATCCAATTTGCAAAAGAGGACAAAACACACAAACAGTAAAAAAAAAGTCAACAAAGCACACGGAACATGAACTGCGGAATCCCTGAGAGTGAGCCCACAGCTGAGGAAGCCCGTCCAGCACTGAGTCGAGTGAAGCCTGTTCATCACTAAGTTGAGTGAAGCCCGTCCAGAAGCTAGAAGGCTGTAGGACAACAACTGCTCCTGAACCGGGCAGCCTGGGACCCAAGACTCTGCTCCTCCCACCCAACGGTAGTAGTGAGATGAGAAGGAGGCCAGTCAATCGGAGGCAGACGTTGCTGAACATTGGTTTGTTTTCCGCTCTTGTTTTTGACACTTTAATCTCCCTCGGCACTTTAATCGGTGTGGAGTGATGGAACTGACCACGGGTTTGTCTTCCGCTGTCAGGCCTCAATGTAATGGCCACCCCGGCCATACCTGCACTCTCGAGAGTCCAGTTCACTGAATCCCCCAGGATATCGCAAAACAACCAGATCATTTAGTCAGTTCAATAGTACATCTTTAAAAGGGAAATTGCAGGCTGCAGCAATTACATTTCAGAAGCAGGATATCTACTAGTAATAGTAGTCTAGTACTATGGTAGTCTATTAATTGTATATCTACTAGAGGACCTAGTAATTTTATGGATTGTCTGCAAAACATTGCTATTGGTCACCGGCGCTATCTTCCCAGCAAGCTGTTCCCAGCTGGTTACTGCAATATTGGGACAATGGAATAATTCTGTGCACAATATAATGCTCATCATGATTCATAATTATCTCGTGAATACAACTGCAATCCTCACCTTAATTTAATCTACTGATTTAATGGGCTTCCTGTAATATATTTGGGGGAAATATTATGTCTGGAATCTCGGCCTTCATTCGGAGAATGATAGTAGATTTGATCCTGCTCATTACATTTTTATTTAGATATGCCTGCAGTATCGGATATATTAGGACAATGTATTGCAGGAGCACTTATTGATGCTTCTGTGGTTATTGAAAGCCTTGAGTCAGCTGAGGCCCCTTATGAGTTTTCACAGGCTGCTACTAATGACAGCAATTTTCCAGTTATAAAGGTGTTATTATGAGATTATAAAACCTTGCACTATTAAAAAAAACTGATCATCAAAGTACAATATTGAGCTGTAGTCTTCAGATGGGTATATCTCAGATTCAAGATGTGATCTGGGGAAAGATTACACTATTCTGCTCTGCTAAGTAAATACGTTCTTGATTAAATGTGGCCATAATTTCAAGCAAAGCAAATATGGTTATAATTAAAAATGCTGTTCCAGAAATAACACTCTAACAATCTTCAAGTAATGATTTGCAAATGACACTGTGCTTAAGTGACCTTTTGCTTAAGGTGGTGTTCATAAACCTCTAATCGTACAGCATTAACATATGGCTGCTGTGATAATGGATGTAATCCATTAATAGTGACCTGAGGTAGGACAAGGGAAGGAAGCAGTCCCTCTGGAAAAAGTCACTTGCATGTCTGCTCGTATATCAGCTGGACTGCAAATGTTTTCCAGTCTTCTTTATTGTATGAAAAAAAATGGATGTCCATTCAAACTGGGTATTTCACACATTCAGCCCTCCTAAAGCATGCAGCACAACACGAGAAATTGAAGCAGCAGTCAGACATCCAGCACCTTATGCCTCTAATTCAGTAATGTTGAGCCACGATCCTGCACTGAACTGATATCCCCAGTTTCACTTAATCTATTGATCTCTGTCTTAGATATCTTCAGTGACAGCTTCCACAGCTGTCATCTGGAGAATTCCAATGATTCACTACTCTTTGGGTGAAAAACAATTTTTTTCTATCCTTATTTTGATACTGTGATCCTTAGTTTTAGACCCCCCACGCAGGAGCATCTTCCCTGCACCTACTCAGCAGGAACTTTGAGATTGCCTATCATTCCCTAAGCAAAGACATATTCTGGTTAGCTTCTTAACCCTTACATACTGTTCGGGTCAAATTTGACCTGTTTTGGCATTTGACAGCAATAAAAACACCCTAAATGTCATTTTTTAAGCCGAAATTTGATGACTTTTCCTCAAGTTACCCGAAATGCGCAAAAATGAAAATATTTCGGCTTAAAAAAATGGCATTTAGGGTATTTGTTACTGCTGTCAAATGTCAAAACGGGTCAAATTTGACCTGGACAGTATGTAAGGATTAACTCCCCACCCAGGAATCAAGCTGATGATCCTTCATTGCATTCCTTCAGTTACAAGTATGTATCTCCCTTTGTATATAGGATTAAGATCTGTGCACTACGTTCCAGGAGTGGTCTGGAATGGACCTATATAATTCCAATACACATCTTAATCTTTACACTCAAGTTCAAGTTCATTGTCTAATTGTCTTTCAAACCTAGGTGAATGCCCATGAATATAGCCAAACGAAACAGCGTTACTGTGGGGCCAAGATGCAAAACATGGTACTAACAGTCATACACAGCACATGGCGCATATAAGATAGCAGTAAGTATACAGTCACACAAACAAGTATAATATACTCCCAAAGTGTTATATCTTGTAGGTCGATGACGCATGGATCAAGCCAGCTGTAGTGCAGAGATGAGCACAATCCTGCTTGCCTTCCACCAAGGGAACGCTTGGAGGGCAACACCAATGCTAGGCGCCAGCCCCCAACCCAGCATGCACATCACGCCTCATTGCCTCTGGTGTCTGCCCTCCTGAGCAGCCACAGCAGGCATCCCCGCTACATGAGGACCTAGACCACACTACAACCGAGGCCACACAGCTCCCCCGCCGCTGGTCTCGCCCAATAAACCAGTGAACCGGTCCTCTACATTACCAGTGACTAACAGGGTCTTGCATTCACAAGAAAAATGACCTAGGTAATCATTTGCTGTTAGACTGCACTCCACCTTCATGCACTGACTCCAAAACCTTCATGTAGTAGGCAGCAACAAAGCCCACCTCCTCTGCCAATGGGGTAGATCTGCAGTACTTGAGGTTCTTAATATCCAGCAGTGTCTTGCGATCATAGGAGAATAACACCTTTAGTTGGAGAGTCCGCTGTATCCTAGTGTCCCACCATCTTTCCAGAATAACGCATACTTGCAACAAATACAGCATTCTGTTTTGATTTCATAACTATTTTCTTGCTTTGTCTACATGCTAATTTCAATAACTTCTATACAAGGATGCTTGGGTCCCTGTGATCATCAGTTTTAGGTCCATGACCATTTAAAAAGTATTCCATCTTTGTCATTACCAAAGTGAGCGATAACATAGATTTTTTGTATTATATTCTATCAGACAAGACTTTGTCTGTTCAATTACACTGACTGAAATATAAACAGGAAAGACTTTCATCTCTGAAAGGGAAAAACAGAGTGAAACTTCAGTCTTTCTTCAGAACTCCCTCAAATGACACAAAATGTGGTTCGCTGAGTTCATTAATGAAATAGTTGCAGGAATGGGAATCATAATTACAGATGATATTAAAGCAATAAGAGTTGCAAATAACTGAGGTCCAAAGTAATTTAGAAGGTTGGAAGGTATTTATACTTACAATAAGAGTACATTAGATAGGTTAAAAAAAAAGCTAGAACTACTGAAGGGTGTACAAACTCACAAAACTTTAAATACTAACTCAAAAGAATTGTAATGTGGCGCTGTTTATTTCAATTTGCAATTGCACGATATATAGAATGAAAATCATTAATGGCATTTCTGGGATGTCTCACCACCCCTGAAAAGCAGCAGGGTATTTCAAAGGATGGTGCCCTTGCACTTTTAACACTATTTCACTTTAGTGGGCTTGAGGTAATGACACGGTCAGAGATATCAATCCACATTGTTGCCCAAGTTTGGATCATTGGTCATTTATTTGGGCAATTAGTGCTTGATTAATCCAGAGTCTGGAGCTTGTAATTCTTACCACACAGGAGTCTTGTTGCTAGAGTCATGGAGGACCTAATGGGGTGAGTATTGGTCATCGGAGCCAAAGATCCAGTCCAAGGTTGATGTTGAACGTGGCTTCCAAAGGAAGAAAACGTAATCTTACGTGAAAGGTGAACAATCTGTTCTCTCAGAAACTTCACTGCCAGACTCTAGTCTGGGGCCAGTACTCTAAGTGGAATAGAAGTAAGCCTTTATTTTCTGAATAAACTCTGCTCCACCAGTGGAGGTCTGCATTTAAGGCTGTGTAATTGAATATCTCAAAGCATATTTTGCCTGCACCAAATAGAAAATCATGTTAGCTTTCCATGAAATCGTATTCCATATCGTATTTAGCAATGCACTGATAATAGAATTTTTAGCCCAAGCAATATAAAGGATGAGAAGAATATAAAGTAGTGATTGAAGCAGTGATTCTGGTAAATGTAAACACTATTTTAACTGGATGCCAGAATGGAGCACAAAACTGTTATCAGAATGTCCTGATAAAGGGTTTTGGCCAATAATCTTGACTGTTTACTCTTATCCATAGATGCCTCCTGGCCTGCTGAGTTCCTGCATCATTTTGTATGTGTGGCTTGGATTTCCAGCATATGCAGATTTTCTCTTGTTTGGTATCAGAAAGTCTGGTTTATTTTGTTTGTGAGGAGATTGAGTGGAAATTTGATGAAGATGACACTATGGTTTTGATCATTTAATTGATTCATTATGCCCAAATCCTTAATGCTTCAGGAATTCTCCAGCCATCGTAATAGTGTATTAAGCTTTCTTTCTCTTCTGTGGCTGGATAAAGAGTTGGTTCTCCAACCGAGATTAAATGCATAGCCCTCAGCCCAAGAATAGCTGCTGACCACAAATAAAGTCTTCATGAGCAGGTATGAATGAAGACGTGTTGCCTGCAGGATTTCACGCTGTAAACGGATCACAAAGACTGCAGCTGTTCTCATAAAGATAATTGATTTTTGGACAAAACAGGCCAAGGCTACATGATCAGCACTTTCTGTCCTTTGAAAACAAGCATCAAAGGTTCATCATCTGTGAGATAGTGTTGTTACTGTATTTGGCAGCCAGGACTGGTGTAAATAATGCTTTTGGACATTAGTACTGGCCTCTTTTTAAATATGGAACCCATTTCTGGTAATTGGCCAAGCATTGGCACCAATCCTAGATCATCTTGGTACCCAGGACTGACTTCCTCCTATTTCAGTCTACAGCTAAGAATCAGCAATGCAAAAACAGTTTAAATTTTTGCAGGATTAAAAGCAGTTCGGTTTTGCCAGATGTTTAAAGTATATGACTTTGTGAAGCCCAAACTTGTTTTTTCTCAAGGCCATGAAACGATTCACATATTTTATTCAAAACAATGCAACATTAGAAGAAGTTAGTATTTCATCCAGTGATCTATAATATTTATTGTTGAAGAATACTTCCCACGACACTGAGTTATGGTTTATTCAGTGGAAGAACTGATGTTGAAATGGGAGTGTAACATGTGTCCCATTTGCCTGTGGCCCATTTGCCTGGACATGTTGCTGTTCTATGATCTCAGAAGAGCTGTGGTGACTGCACAATTATAGGATTATCATTAGGCTTTTCATTAAGAAAATGGAACAAAGGATTCCATCAATTATCTTGAACTTCTTGTTACAACATTTCCCATTGTGAAAACATTAAATGGCATTTGAAAAAATAACTGATAGTTTCTATTGAGGCTTTCTTAGTTTAATAATAATCTGTACTTTGTATAAAAGTAGGACAAAAAAAATGGTAAAAGTCTTTCATTCATTTCATTCATTCCCTCTCATTCCTCCAAGATGCCACTTCTCCAGGTTTTGGCTACTTTTATTAATGTTGTGCTGTAGAGTAACGTTGTGCTTGGTAGCACTCCACTGAAGGGGCTGGGGTGTCTGACAATGTTAAAAAGACAATATGAGTGAAAGTTGGTCTTGTTGGGTCATAAATCTCACTCTTAAAGCTGTTCTTAAAAAAAGTACTTTAAGTGGAGAAACTTGCCCCTTATCTTACCAGCATATGTCCATTGATCTTCAGTAGGTTTCTGTGAAGTCATAATTTCTGTTTCCATATTTTCCAGCCCATTTAAGCAAATAAGCAGAAAATCATGAGCTAGTAATCAAGGAAGCAGGATATCCTCAGCCCATTCTTTTGTGATTAGAGAGATTAAAAACGTATGGAGTTTGGTATTTCAAAACCAAACCTTGTTAGGTTGAAGATATCATAGCAGGCTCGATATTGTAAATTCATCTATGTGACTGCATGTTCTTTCATTTAGTCATAAACCAAAAGAAATTGAATTCTGTCAAGATGACAAGCTTCTGCATTGCCCCAGGTTTCAAACAGTAGGAGCACATACTTTACAGTTGCTGTAAAAAATTGGACATGTGGCTTGTATGTCTGTTACAGGGAAACATAATTGATTTGACACCCTTGATCGATTTCAATACTTTCAGCTGACCAGGCATTGTCAATGAAGAAAATCATCATTTCATCTCTTATTAGTTTCTTTGCATTTCTACTTTTAACGTTGTAGGGATGCACTAGAATCTGACAAGGACTACATTAGTATTGGATTAAGGTAGGATGTGTGGCAAAAAGCAGATGGTGGAAGTTTGATGATTCAAATTTCATGGAGCATTGGGGACTAGGTGGGATTGAGACAGAGAATTCAAGCTTCAAAACATTTAGACTTTCAAACCAAGCATCTCAAACTGCAGATTCTATCCATTTGTAGAATATAGGACTGCAAAACCAAAACAGTACAGCACAGCAATAGACCCTTTAGTCCACGATGTTGTGCCAAGCCAGTTAAACTAGTAATCAGTGCCCATAGGCATCCATTTCCTGCACATTCTTTGCCAATCTAAGAATTGCCTCTTGAATGTTTCTATTATATTTGTCTCCACCATCACTCCAAGCAGCATATTCCAGACATCCACCACTCTCCATGTTAAAAAAAAATTGTCCCCCCCCCCCTTACCTTAAATAATGTCTTTAGGTACTAGGCATTCCAACCCTGAGAAAAGTATGCTGTCTGTGTACTCTGTATATGCCTCTGATAATTTTATAAACCTATCAGATCTGCCCTCAGCCTCCACCACTCCAGAGAAAGCAACCCAAATTTGTCCAACCTCTCCATGTAGCACATTCTCTCTAATACAGGCATCACCTTGGTAAACCTCTTCTGCACCCTCCCCAAAGCCTCGATATCCTCCTATAATGGAGTGATTGGAACTGAATGTAGCACTCCAAATGCAGCCTAACTAAAGTTTCATAAAGCTGCAACAGAACTTCCTGAACTCAGTTCCTTGGCTAATAAAAACAAGCATGCCATGTGCCTCCTTCACCACCCTATCAATCTGTGTTACCAATTTCAGGGAGCTAAGGACGTGAACCCCAAGATCCCTCTGCACATCAGCAGTGTTCAGTGTTTTGCCAATGACAGCGTATTGTCCCTTTATATTTGTTCTCCCAAAGTGCAACACTTAACATTTGGCAAGGGTAAATTCCATCTGTCATTTCTCCGCCCATATGTGCAACCGATCTATATCCCACTGTATACTTTGCCAGTCTTCTACGTTAGCCACAGCATCACTAATCTTTGTATTATCTGCAAACTTACTAACCCACCCACCTATGTTTTCATGCAGATCTTTTATATAAAACACAAACAATAGAGGTCAGTATGGATCCTTACAGAATGCAACTAGTCACAGACTTCCAGCTCCCCATAAACTAATAACCCCTGTATTCTATGGTCAAGCCAATTCTAAATCCAAACGGCCAATTCACCGTGGATCCCATGTCTCTTAACCTTCTGGATGAGCCTCCCGTGAGGGACCTTGTCAAACACCTTACTAAAATCTATGTAGACAACATCCGCAGCTTTACCTTTATCAATCAGCCTCAGAATCAGAATAAGAATCAGCTTTATTATCACCGGCAGGTGGCGTGAAATTTGTTAACTTAGCAGTAGCAGTTCAATGCAATACATAATCTAGAAGGGAAAAATAAATAAAATAAAAATAATAATAAATAAGTAAATCAATTACAGTATACGTGTATTGAATAGATTAAAAACGTGCAAAAAACAGAAATACTGTATATTAAAAAAGTGAGGTAGTGTTTAAGGGTTCAATGTCCATTTAGGAATTAGATGGCAGAGGGGAAGAAGCTGTTCCTGAATCACTGAGTGTGTGCCTTCAGGCTTCTGTACTTCCTACCTAATGGTAACAATGAGAAAAGGGCATGCCCTGGGTGCTGGAGGTCCTTAATAATGGACGCTGCCTTTCTGAGACACCGCTCCCTGAAGATGTCCTGGGTACTTTGTAAGCTAGTGCCCAAGATGGAGCTGACTAGATTTAAACCTTCTGCAACTTCTTTTGGTCCTGTACCCTCCCATACCAGACAGTGATGCAGCCTGTCAGGATTCTCTCCACGGTACATCTATAGAAGTTATGAGTACATTTGTTGACATGCCAAATCTCTTCAAACTCCTAATGAAATATAGCCACTGTCTTGCCTTCTTTGTAACTACTTCAATATGTTAGGACCAGGTTAGATCCTCAGAGATCTTGATACCCAGGAACTTTAAACTGCCCACTCTCTCCACTTCTCATCCCATCTATGAGGATTGGTATACATTCCTTCGCCTTACCCTTCCTGAAGTCCACAATCGGCTCTTTCATCTTACTGACGTTGAGTGCCAGGTTGTTGCTGCGGCACCACTCCACTGGTTGGCATATCTCACTCCTGAATGCCCTCTAATCACCACCTGAGATTCTACCAACAATGGTTGTATCGTCAGCAAATCTGGAGATGTTTGAGCTATGCCTAGCCACAGAGTCACGTGTATACAGAGAGTAGAGCAGTGGGCTAAGCACACACCCCTGAGGTGCGCCAGTGTTGATCGTCAGCGAGGAGGAGATGTTATCACCAATCCACACAGATTGTGGTCTTCCAGTTAGGAGTCGAGGATCCAATTGCAGAGGGAGGTGCAGAGGCCCAGGTTCTGCAACTTCAGGTTCAGCTTCATCACCTCCTCAAAAAACTCAAGTGTCTCCTTTTCATCCTTTGCTAGTTCGTCCAATTACTTTTCATGCTCCCCTCCTTCTATCCCATGTAGCCCCTCCACTCCTTCATCTCCCCTCCTTCTATCCCATGTAGCCCCTCCACTCCTTCATCTCCCCTCCTTCTATCCCATGTAGCCCCTCCACTAATCAGAGGGGTCACTATATAAATTGGAGTTGGTCTGCTGCAGGATACTGTTCAAGGTTAATATGGTTTGGGCAATCTTAAAATTTGTTAAAAGCTTAAAAATGGTTGATGTGCACATTGGAGCACACAACCATGCCTGGGCCAAAAAGTTGTTGAAGTGACTGCATACTCATACTCTGCAGTTTTTGAATGTTAGTGTCAGAACATGTCAATGTGTTGCTGAACCAGTTCTGGTACCCTTAGTTTATTGTTTTAGCTTATGAATTGAATTGAAAGTAAATTGATTACAAGGAGATACTAAAATGGTTTGATGAAGTAGAGCAGCATGTTCAAGGCCAAATTCCCAGTGTCGTATCATTTAAAAACAAGTCCAGCTCTGGAAGCATCAGTCATGAATCAGTTAAAGCTGCTTGCCCGTTTAGTACCTTGCATTATTTAGTCAAAATGGATCACTGCTTGTATGCACAGGTGACTGTGAAAGCAAATTCTGAGAGGAAGATAGGAATATACATTGAGAGAATAAAAGGAGCTGGGATGGGGATCAGTTGAGCTAAAGGGCCTGCTTCTGTCCTGTATGACTAGTTCAGACTAAATGACTCTGATGTCATGATTCCATGCACAAGTCTTGTCAGTAATCTGCTTGTCTGTAGCAATGTAATTTAGTTTAATTAACTTGAAAGTAGTTGGCAGAATTGCAGTGATCAGATTGTGGGTTCACCAATGAAATGCTGTTTTGAGGATAGTTTGAATTCTGTTTTGGATGCCCCAAAGGGAAAAGCCAGCCTGTCACTTTCAACAGTGTGATACATCAAAGAAGGAACAAAGTTCGAGGGTTTTTTGAAAAGAAGCCACAAAAGAGAAATGTCAGAAATACTGCATCTTTGAACTGCAAGATGATGAAAGAAACAAAAGGATAATAAGAGAATATGACTGCAACCAAATTACACAAAGGGGTGATAAAGTTTTTCTTTATCTGGAATAACAAATAAGTAAATCACATGGTGGTGCACAATATTAATCTCACTTTTCGTATTTGTTCATAGAGTAGATTTCATACTGCAAGTATCAGTGCTTGTTATGTGGGGAGCAGAGAAGAGAGATCTGGAAAATAATAGTTGCCCAGAAATTCAGTACTGGTGCCCTATTCCTAGAGTTAATTCTGTTGAATTCAGTGGAGAGTGCTTTACAACACACTGATATGACTATCTAGCTTTTGGCTGGGAATGAAGTGTAACTTTGGACAGTAATATAAACTTGGTGTTACAAAGTCAACTCACTTTACCTTTTTCATGATCTTATTTCCATTCAAGTCAATAGGGAGAAATGGAATGGTTACTCCCCTTTCATCATGCCTATTTTACAGTTTCATACAAGGTCAGGTATCCACTGTCCTTATTTCTCCCTAGGTTCACATCATTGCAAGAGAGCCATTTCTGCCAAATGGAAGTTCAGTCTGATATCATTAGCAAGATGAATTTGATACTAGTGTGTATTGTAGATGGAGATGTGGGAAGAAACCAGACTATTAGTATTAAAGATTGAGAATGAACAAAGTGTCAGGATGTTTATTGCTGCATCTTTGATGGGTTGTTCAATTATGTCATCACATCTGCATTACGACATCTTAGGTTTCTTGTTGAGATCATAGACTCTTTGGATATTGGTTACAAGCAGACCAAACCCAATTTATATGAGAGGTATTGAACATGAATTACTCACTCCTGTTTCTCTCTTCAGGGTTACTCCTGATTATTTCCAGCAGTCCCTAGTTTATTTTAAGCCATCTAAGTCCATTTCACTTGCATCAGGAAGATGGGGAGCTTCCATTTAATCAAATCGCTCTTGATTCAAGACAAAATTTTAAGTGCTAATGTATTGGCTGCTGCACCACATCTGGTGTGTCTACATACTCCCAGCAAGCTGTAACAACACTGCTATTGCCTTCTCAGTGTATTGGGTGTAGTGACCTAATAAAAACACAAGAACATAGTTTACTGTCTATAAGTCTGGGTGTATCGCACATTAGTAATATTCCTTGGAACTGACCAGAAATATGTGGGAGCCAATAGTATTTACACAAAGAAAAATGTCCTAGAAATTGAGTTTCATCTTTCTTCAGTGCATTAAACAGGTGTAATGCTTAATTGAGGGAGCCACAGGTAATCACAAACAAGGGGAAAATATACTTTTAACAAAAGGGAAACGTTTGGTTGGCTTTCTGGCTGATTGCTAAATTAAAGGGATGTGCACAGCTCCAGCTGCAGAGATCACAGCTGTTGCTGCTTTGCAGCCAAGAGGTACTCTGGAGAGCATTCTGTCTTGTTGCATCAACGCTTGCTGCAGAGGGGCCCACTGCATCGGATTGAGGAAAGCAGTGGAGGGTTGTAGACTCAGTCAGTTTCATCGTGGGCTCTCGCGTTCCCGCCACTGAGCACATCTTCAAAAGGTGGTGCTTCATCATTATGGATCCTTGCATTCCAAGGCATGCCCGCTTTTCATTACTGCCATCAGAGAGGAGGTACAGGAGCCTGAAGATGCATGCACAATGTTTTAGAAACAGTTTCTTCCCCTCCTCCATCAGGTTTCTGATGATCGATTAGATTTCTTGTTGCATGCACAGATGATGTGGCTTTGCATTAATGAAAATTGCGATTATGGATGATTTTCTGGGAAGACAAATCCCTTTTTATGTAATACTGAGATTACAGTTTGTTATCATCTCAGGAATGCAAGAGTGAATCATTCCCAAAGTGGCTGAAGAGAAAAATAATCGTTACCTTATTTCACTTTGAAAGAAAACACCCATCTTCAGTTGAAAAATGATAAAAAAAAACAGCTATGTGCAATTGAATTTCAAGGAAAATACTTCGGTGGTACTTTCAAGAACATTCCTGAAAATAGCAAAATAAATTATTAAATCTTTAGTGTTTCATTGTTCCTTTTTCCTTACATAGTCCCTCTGTTGACATTGTCATCTCCCGCTTGTTCCTTAAACAGATGAGAGCTAGCATGCACCGTCAGCTCTTCCTTAGCTATTGCCAGTTTAAATATGAGCAGCTGAACAGAACCAGGAATACTGCTCTTCTTCTCTCATTGTGGTGATAATCTATCTGACAGTATAGCTGTTCAATCTTGACTTTAGTGAGAGCTGAACTGACAACACTGTGACAACTGAGGCTATTTAATTGCTGCTGAGAAAATAAAAATTACTTCAAATGTTTCTAAAATGCTGACAGAGTATACCCTGCAACAGAATTTTTGATATTGAATTAATATATTGTATTGATTTATCCAGCTGTGAAGTGATTTGTACTCTCTCCTTACAATTTTCAACTATTGAAGGATGCTCAATATTATTTTATACTGATGCAAATATAGATGAAAATATACACCTTAGCTGTTTTAGCTTTTTTTCCCCCTGCATCAACAATAGCTGAAATTTTTAATGCTAAGAGTCACGCCCTCGCTCTGATTATTTCCAGTTGTTCTTAGGTTTTTGTAACCCTGCTGTTGTCAAGTAATAGTCTTTTGTTGCAACAAGAATTTTTTTTTACTCCATCTGATCCAATTTTTGAAAGAAGGGGGTGGCCAAGACCGTGCCAGATATAAATAGGAGATGGCCTGCAGGAAATAGTTCCTTTATTCTTATATTTGTGACTCTATTTTGGCTGCAGATACCCCCTTAGAAATTTCACTCACTTATGCCAAGGAGGAGATGGTTAACATTCCCGTTATATGAGCCTATTATTTCAGGGAATAGATGCATAGTTACTGGATTTGTACTCTGAAGTCTAATTATCCAAAATCAGAAGTCCAAGATCACTGCTTAAGTTACATAGATTGAATAAAAAGCTGGTATCTGTAGAGGTTCTTACAAAACAATTTGACAACTTAAAGATTCATCTGGTTTATGGTTACTTCCTTGAGAAAGAAATCTGTTGCCCTTACCTCGTCTGTTCTATGTGTAACTTTAGGCTCAGAGTCATGTGCATGATTCTTAGCTGCTTCAGATAAGATTTGTCACACTACTCAGTCGTATAAAACCCATCATAAAAGGCACCAAGGAAGAAGAAAATTATTCCATGTACCCAGCAGTGACCTAGGCAGCTGTAGATGCCTCTTCAGTTGAGACAGTTTTAGGAGAACAGCAGCCTATCATGCTATGCTCATGGTATCATAATTCTCAGCCAAATGTCCTGGTCTTCAGTAAAAGAAAATCCATTTGCATCTTTGTACTTCCAACCTTTCCTGGTAACAATTCAAACACTAACAAGGAAACCTCTGTCGATGATCATTTACTGACCTCTCCCAGTCTTCAAACCAGAATTCTTTACTGAACTCTGCTAGTAATGAAGGCAATAAAGCATAGAATGCCATTTGAGGTGGAGGTCAGCTCAGCTATTAAATTAATCAGCTATTAAATTAAAATCTGCCCCACCTAAAGGCAATCTGATTCCAAGCCTGAATTCTCATCTTTTTTTCCATACATTACCCAACCCAAACCCAAATACGTCTTCAGAAAGTACACCCTACCTGGCAGATATGGTCCAACAGCCTGAGTTGACACTGGTTACATGACCAAGACTGACATTAGTGCCACCACTGTTGGAGGCCTGAAAAATATAACAGTCCAAATGGACCTACACACAAGGGAAATATCTACCCTCCCATACTGGATAATCTTGTTACAGCTTCATTTATGCACACAATGCCAGTGTTGGTAAGAGTGATATTATAGAGGTAAAATCCTGATGCATTGATAACCATACTTCATGTTGTTTGAACTTTTCGTTCTGCTAAGTAAGTGATATTTGGAACATGTGTGTAAGTACACAACGGTACAGCTGCGAGGAACATTCTACCATTACTATCAAAAGTTGGAAGGTTTAGAAGTGCATGCAATCTGTAATTCCATCTACATTTAACAGTGAAGTACCAACCTGGTGAAATTATCAAGGTCAGCTGCAAGCTGATTTAAATCTCATTTGTAACGGTGTTTTTAATTAGCTGACATGGTTTAATACCTGAACACCGTTACTAGCAGCTTCAGCAATTCATTGTCAAAACTCAGAGCAGTACTTCAGAAGTGCAGCATTTTGTACAGGAAATAAGTGACCTTTTAAGGTTTATTCTTCAAAAATTTTAAGACAAACAAAAGGAAAATTTGTGATGTTCCAGACTCAATACATATCACGAAGGCTTTTGAATTAACCTGAAGACTTTAAACAGAGATCTTTCTGTTTATCATCAAAGAATGCCAGCAGCATGAATTTCTTTCCAGTTATAGGACTTATTTTAAATATTCCTGTAAATCACAATAGTTTACTATGATGGTAAAATCTGCTTCTGGGAAAATGTTATGCTTTTCTACTGATTCCTAGCAATATCTGACTGACCTAACAGATGGGCGCTGAAAATGAAAGAACTGTGTTTTTGAATTCATTCTGCTCCGTAATTTGCAACAGTTTTTGTGCACGTCAAAAACTTGCAAGAATAGGATAAATAAGTTAGTTTAAAGCAGGACTTCTTATTCATTCTGTTAAATGCTGCTTTCTCTCTTGCTTATCTGAATGCACAGGCAAGGCTTCCTAGCGCATACAGTAACTTGGGAATGGGCATTGATGAAAACTTGGAGAAGATCTTGTGGTTTCCCTTGAGCAGGACAAAAGAATGAATCCAAAACTATTTCCTCCTCTCAATTCATGGAATCTTGCTTTGTTTCATTGTAATTACAGGTTCAATTTTACCAGCTGAATTTGCACTGTCAAACCTGTGCTGTGTCAAGAAAGTGAGACAGAGATTTATGTTTTCATGCTTGTATTAAATGGGTTTTCAATTTATTATTTTTGAATATTTTTCCTCTAAGACTTCACTTTCACATGTTTCAAACAATAGGATGGTTGAACCATAATAAAAGACCCCAGCTTCCCCTGGACATTCTCTCTTCTCTCCCCCACTGGGCAGAAGATAGAAAAGCTTGAAAGCATGTACCACCCTCCAGGCCGAAGAGTGGCCTCTACCCTGCCGGTATAAAACTATTAGATGATTTCCAAGTGCAATAACATGGATTCCTGTTCTCACCATCTACCTTGTCATGATCTTGCACATTATTGCTCAGCTGCACTGTCCTAAATTTTGTAGCTGTTATATCTTATTTTAGTTATTATTATTGTTTTACCACCTTCTACCTCAATGCACTGTGTAATGATTTAATCTGTATGAAGACGAGCTTTTCGCTGTATTTCAGTCTATGTGACAATAATAAACCAATTCCATTTCCATTCTCATCTCCATGGAGATCATTTGGAGGCAAGAATGACACAGGTTGCACTTTTCTCTCCTCCCCATCTCCCTCCATAAAGAGAAGAAAGTAAACTTTGTGAGACTGCCATAGTGTCAATCTATATGGGAAATAATGAAAATGACAAATTATCAGTATGAGGATCTACAATCATGTGCCAGACACACTAATCTACTGGGCCATTATGTTGGTTTATAATTCTGGATATGGTTACATTTTTGCTTGGCAGTTATGTCTTGGGCTGAGGTGTCGTTTCTAAATTTGCTGATGTCTTCCTCACTGTTGTGGTTTAAACTTCTCATCCAAGCTCACTATGAGATACTTTCAAAAGCAAGCTTCAGAAATCGCCATCAGATTTCTGAATGGTCTATGAACAGTACCTCACTAGTTTGCTCTTTCTTTACTATCTATTTATTTCTATATTTCTTATATAACTTTCTATTGCACTGTACTGCTGCCAGACCAAAACCAATGCATTTCACAACACATCAGCGATAATATACCTGATTCAGATCCTTCCAACTCTTCTTCACTATTTCACCTGATGAAACCAGCTTCCTCATTTTTCTTTTACTTACTCATTTTCTCACTACACTTTCCACCTCAATCCTCTTCAAACTTCATTTAGAGTAGATTGCTTTTACGCGGTGCACCGACCTACACTTAGTTTTGCACTTTATTAACCTCTTTCACCATTACAGCCAAGTTGCAACCTGTGCCCTGCCAAACTTGTTTCAGGATCTTATGCTCCTTTTAAAATTTGTGATCTTGTTGCAATGTTCTCCAGCCTTGCAGTCCAGCCCAGGCGTTCTTTTCCTCTGACAAACATTATTGCAATTAACTTCTTTAGTTATAATGCCGATAGAGAATGAATCTCAGGGTTGTATATGGTGACATATACATACTTTGATAATAAATTTACATTGAACTTTGTGAATCTGTTGAGAAGTCACCTGTGCTACCGACTCAGCTCTGGTTCTAATTACTTGTGTCCCTATTCTGCCTTCAACTTTTCTCCCTTAATTTTTTATTTCCCACTGCATGCTCAGTTTTGCCCTCAGAAACCATTCTGAGGTTGAAGTTGCATTTAAAATTATGAATATCCATTCTGGTGCAGCTGTTGTAGTCTACATACATGTGGTTGCAAGCCAAATGTAAAACTGTCAGGTTTTGCTAAAACCAGATGATAAGATGGCTATTCTGACTGGGGCTCCGGACCACCCTCTTAGTGAAGATCAGGCGTCTTGTGTTTGATTTTCAAAAAAACACTTCCTTCTCACTGTTTTTTGCCAGAATACTAGATAGCCACTCTAAAACTACCTGCATTCTTCTCAAGATTGTTATTAAAAGTAAGATTCAGACACAATTAAATTATAATCTGTGACTCTAATTTATACCGGTGATATATTGCTGGAACCTGGTATCCTTTGTCTATGTTTCTGTGTTCTGGCTACAGTTTTTGGGCCAAGTTGTGTTTGTTGGCACTGGTTAATTTCTTTTGTTTTCTTTTAAAGCAAGGGTGTGTATGTTTCTGTTGGGAACTTAGTACATCAGAATAGTTTCAGTGATGCAATTTGGAGAACAAAGAGCAACGCTCGTTCCCACCTGATCGGTTATTGTGATGATGGGCCCAAAGATCACTCAACTTGATATATCTCACTTTATATCATTTATACACGATTTATTGCATGTCAACAGGACCATGATAGTGGGGTCATATTAGATCAATACTTTATAGCAAACCTCAAGGTGGTCTTTTCAGTCACTAACACTGTTAGCGATCACAAGATTGAGCTACAATTCTGGCCTGATGAAGGGTCTTGGCTGGAAATATTGACTGTTTGTTCCCATCCATAGATGCTGCCTGACCTGCTGAGCTCCTCCAGCACATTGTGTGTATTGACCCTTTTCATGAATGTTTCTAAACAGTAGAGTTGCAATGCAATTATGCAAATCATGGAAGGGAAATGAAATTGAGGAGTTTATTCACTTGAATGCTGATACACAGAAATACAATTTATTACTTTTTTTCCATTAGACCAGCACATTTCAACTTTGAAGAATTAATTGTCAGCCACAGGAAAGGTACGGAACAGATTAACCAATGACACTTTGGATACGATGCGGCCGGGAGTCCAGAAGCCTAATGGCCTGGGGGAAGAAACTGGTTCTCATCCTGACCGTTCTTGTTTTTATGCACCGTAGTCTCCTTCCTGATGGTAGAAAGTCAAAGGGGTTGCTGGATGGATGGGTGGGATCCTTAATAATAATACTAAGGGTCCTGTGTATGCAGCGCACCTGATTAATGTCCCCGATGGATGGTAGGGAGACCCCTATGATCCTC